>NW_012102810.1:1395889-1398619 GCF_000951045.1 Mandrillus leucophaeus
TTGCTTTGTCGCCCAGGCTGGAGTATAGTGGCGTGATCTTGGCTCACTGCAACCTCTGCCTCCCGGGTTCAAGCGATTCTCCTGCCTCAGCCTCCCCAGTAGCTGGGATTAACAGGCACATGTCACCATGCCCAGCTAATCTTGTATTTTTAGTAGAGATGGGGGGTTTCACCATGTTGGCCAGGCTGGTCTTGAACTCCTGACCTCAAGTGATCCGCCTGCCTCGGCCTCCCAAAGTGCTAGGATTACAGGTGTGAGCCACCACACGGGGCCTCGAGGGATATTGTTGATGTCCTTTCCCCATTACACACCTCTCTTCCCTTAGCTTCCTTGTCACCTGCCCACTCCCAGCTGTCCCCACTCTGCTCTCACTGTGTCCCCTTGCTGTCCCTGGTGGCACTGGCCACCTTGCAGCTGCTGCACCTGGAGTTAGGGAAGCAGTGCGGAGGTGAGCAGGTAGTGGGGAATGATGTCATTCTCAGATCACTCTTTCTGGCTTTCATCCTGTCCCTCCGTGACCTGTTCTTCAACCATTATGCAAATGCTTAATGGCCACCTACCCTCGCAGGTGCTAGGCGCCGTTTTAAGTGCAGTGACCCAGCAATGAAGGAGACAGGCGGGCATCAGGGTTATCCCAGAGCCAGCTAGGAATTCCCCATGCAGCAGCAGAGACAATGTCCGAGGCCGTAGAGGACCTGAACAAGGGAAGCACAAGTCCAGCCTGGCTGGACTTTTGGGAACAAGGCCACTTGGTCTCATCCAAACACAAATAAAACTGTTTTGTGAGTCCCCTGACCCCATCTACTTTTCACAGAGCTTGCTGACGGCTGGGAAAGAGTTGGTTGGGAAGGAGGTGGCTGACAGCGGGTGGTTAGGAAGGAGGTGGCTGGGCAGGGGTGGCTGGGTAAAGGTGGCTGGGCAGGGGTGGCCGGGAAGGGGGTGGCTGGGAAGGAGGTGGCTGGGAAGGGTGTCTCTTTCTGCTCACCTGACGGCTCCTGGTTGTGCTTTCTTCCCAGGTGTATGAGCTCAGTGGAGAGCACCACGACGAAGAGTGGTCAGTGAAGACTTACCAGGAAGTAGCTCAGAAGTTTGTGGAAACTCACCCTGAGTTTATTGGAATCAAAATCATTTATTCAGATGACAGGTAAGAGAGAGTATTGCTGAAGAGCTCGGGTTCGGAGACTGGGATGCAGGCAGAGCTGCTGGACTGGGAAGGGAGGGGTGAGAAGTGGGGCTGGGAGGCCAGGAGAGGCCCAGTGCTGGTGCCAAGGAGCTGCGCTGTGCCTCTGTGTGTGAGCACAGTAGTAGGGAAGTGCGGTGACCCAGCAATGAATTGCTCCCTGAAGCCACTTCTAGTTCGGGTCTTCACCCCCAAACTGAAATGAAGAATGTGTGAATTTCCCAGATAATTCTCGGCTGTGACCCCACATTGGCCTGATGACTCAGTTATGAGCATAATGGTTTCGCATGAACGTTTGGATAATCGGCCCATTTTTTGGTTTCAATTCGCCTCTGGGTTCTGTGTGTGGTTGCATGTGAATCCTTGATCAGGGAGATGCCCTGAGGGCACTGGCTCAGGTCTGCATGTGGGGACCTCCAGTAGTGCCGTGTGCGTGGCCTGGCACGTGGGTGAAAGACCCACTCTTTTTCCCAAGGAAGCACAGAAAGCTTTGCAGCTTAATTGTCCTTCCGACTTTACCAGACAAGACCCCTTCCCTCAATTTCAAGAGCAGCCAGTCTAAGGCTGGGACCTGTCCATGGTCTCAGCTGCAAGGGCAGCAGCCAGTGGGATCACTCAGAGTCAGGCACGGGGTGGGCACCGGAGGGATCCGGCAGCGGCTCCATCTGCCTAGCCCACCACGAGCCTGGGCTCTGGAGGGCATTGACTCCCCAGGAGCCTCCTCCTGTGCCCAGTCTTCCTGAGTGCCCCCTCCTTCCATGGGGCCTGGGGCCTGGAGGAGCTGAGCTCTGGCTTTGTGCCGGTCCCCCTAGGAGGGATTGTGCCCGTCCCCCTAGGAGGGAGCTTGCAGGATGGGCCCACGTTCTGCTCAGAGGCTCCCTGGTGCCAGGTGTCCCTTCCCAGGGCCAGTGGCAGGAGGGTGTGAGGGCTGAGCTGAGTGTATCAATGTCCCCAGGTTCACCTAGACTCCGGGGAGAGGCCATGGAGGGGCGGGCCAGGAAGTCTTTGTCCCCACAGAGCGGAGGATTGGAACGGGAGAGCCAGCTAGTGGCAGGGCAAAGACCTTGAGCCCGTTGTGGGCTTGCGCCAGAGCCTGTGTTCTGGGGGTTTCGTTGTCATGCTGCCTGCCTTGCCCCTGTAGGGTTCTGCAGTGCCCAGAGTCTTGCTGACTTAATCAGCAAGAGGCCAGATGGTTACTGGGTCCAGCCGACCCATCAGGGACTTGGGTGACCTGTGGCCCTTTGCAGGCGTCCAGTGGACAGACAGCTGCCCCTGAACTGCATCCATGTCTGAGTCCCCGACAGAGATGCGGGGAGAGTCGGGAACGAGGCCACTTGGCCTCCTCTAAATGCAGACAAATGAAACTGTTCCTGTGGGTCCTCTGACCCCACCTACTTTTCAGAGACTACAGGTGCCCCCAGAGCCAGAAAGGATCTCTGAATAAGAATGGATTTGGGCTGGCCGGGCGCGGTGGCTCAAGCCTGTAATCCCAGCACTTTGGGAGGCCGAGACGGGTGGATCACGAGGTCAGGAGATCGAGACCATCCTGG
>NW_012102810.1:1399894-1400419 GCF_000951045.1 Mandrillus leucophaeus
ATGGGGTTTCACCGTGTTGGTCAGGCTGGTCTCCAACTCCTGACCTCATGATCCACCTGCCTCAGCCTCCCAGAGTGCTGGGATTCCAGGCGTGAGCCATCATGCCTGGCCACACCGGTTTTTGAAGCTGCGCATTCATAGGTGTTGTCATTGTCCCACACCCCCCACCAAATCAAAGCACAACCAGGACATTTCTTAGGTGACAGCTGAGCAATCTCATTAAGAATCTAGGCCAGGGGCCATGGCTCATGCCTGTAATCCCAGCAGTTTGGGAGGGCGAGACAGGTGGATCACCAGAGGTTTGGAGTTCAAGACCAGCCTGGCCAACATGGAGAAACCCCACCTTTACTAAAAATACAAAAATTAGCCAGGCATGGTGGCCCGTACCTGTAATCCCAGCTACTTGGGAGGCTGAGACAGAATTGCTTGAACTCAGCAGGCAGAGGCTGCAGTGAGCCAAGATTGCGCCACTGCACTCCAGCCTGGGTGACAGAGCGAGACTCCATCTAAAAAAAAAAAAAAAAA
>NW_012102810.1:1401946-1409666 GCF_000951045.1 Mandrillus leucophaeus
TATATATATATATTTTTTTTTTTCTTGCTCTTGTTACCCAGGCTGTAGTGCATTGGTGTGATCTCAGCTCACTGCAACCTCCACCTCCCGGTTCAAGCGATTCTCCTGCCTAAGCCTCCTGAGTAGCTGGGACTACAGGCACCTGCCACCATGCCCGGCTAATTTTTTGTATTTTTAGTAGAGATAGCGTTTCACCACGCTGGCCCGGCTGGTCTTAAACTCCTGACCTCAGGTGATCCACTCACTTTGGCCTCCCAAAGTGCTGGGATTACAGATGTGAGCCACTGCACCCGACCTCTACAAAATATTAAAAGGAAATAAGCCAAGCATGGTGGTACACCCGTAGTCCTTCTTCCCCGCCCACCTCAGGAGCTCAGGGCTGAAGCACCTGGACCTGGGAGGTGCTGTGAGGAGCCAGGGTGGAAGGGGCTTGGGGGATATAAGAGACAGCCTCTGAAAATGAGAGGAACTATTTCAGGGAACAAATGAGCTCTCTTTTCTTTCTCAACTCTGCTCCTGGTCTTTTTTTTTTTTTTTTTTTTTTTTTAAATTTTTTGAGACGGAGTCTCGCTCTGTCGCCCAGGCTGGAGAGAAGTGGCTGGATCTTGGCTCACTGCAAACTCCGCCTCCCGGGTTCACGCCATTCTCCTGCCTCAGCCTCCCGAGTAGCTGGGACAACAGGCGCCCGTCACCTCGCCTGGCTAATTTTTTGTATTTTTAGTAGAGATGGGGTTTCACCGTGTTAGCCAGGATGGTCTCGATCTCCTGACCTCGTGATCCGCCTGCCTCGGCCTCCGAAAGTGCTGGGATTACAGGCGTGAGCCACCGCGCCTGGCCTGCTCCTGGTCATACTTAAAAGGCCGCGAGACAAAGGTCTCGGCAGTGGCGGCAGGGTACAAGGAAGGGTGTGCACAGGCTGCAGGGCGCGCCATCAGCAAGTGAGGCACGCGCCCTGCAGACGCCTCCCTGTCCCTCTCTGTCCTGCAGGTGGGGCATGAGGACACTGGCCACTCCTTGCACTACTACAAGGAAGCTCTGATGATCCCCGCCAGGGATGGCGTTAAGCTGCCTTTCTTCTTCCACGCCGGAGAGACAGGTGAGCCTGCGGGATGCAAGCGCAGGGCCAGTGGAGGTGGTCAGTGGGAGTGCCCCTGGGCAGGACTCCAGCCTGCTGCCAGGAGACAGGACAGCAGTGCCCATGCCTCAGGGTTAGAGCCTATAGGCGTTTCCAGAGCCCTTTTCTGTGCTCTATCTCATTTAATACTGACAACAGCCCCATGGAGAAGGAATAACAGGATAATAGAATCAGCCACTTTACATGTATTCTTCCTTCCTTCCTTCCTTCCTTTTTTTGATGGAGTCTCGCTTTGTAGTCCAGGCTGGAGTGCAGTGGCACCATCTCAGCTCACTGCAACCTCTGCCTCCCAGGTTCAAGGGATTCTCTGGCTGGGCGCGGTGGCTCACACCTGTAATCCCAGCAGTTTGGGAGGCTGAGGCAGGCGGATCACGAGGTCAGGAGATCTAGACCATCCGGGCTAACATGGTGAAACCCCATCTCTACTAACAATACAAAAAAATTAGTCAGGCATGGTCTGGGCGCCTGTAGTCCCAGCTACTTGGGAGGCTGAGGCAGGAGAATGGCCTGAACCCGGGAGGCGGAGCTGGCAGTGAGCCAAGATCTCGCCACTGCACTCCAGCCTGGGCAACAGAGCAAGACTCCGTCTCAAATAAAAAATAAAAAATAAAAGATTCTCATGCCTCAGCCTCCGGAGTAGCTGGGACTACAGGCGCCCACCACCATGCCTGGCTAATTTTTTGTATTTTCAGTAGGGGTGGGGTTTCACCGTGTTAGCCAGGATGGCCTCGATCTCCTAACCTAGTGGTCTGCACGCCTCGGCCTCCCAAAGTGCTGGAGTTTACAAGTGTGAGCTACCACGCCCGGCTTTTTCTAATTTATTTCTAATTGTTTCCCCAGTCCTGCTCGTGTTTTAATCTCCATATGATAGATGAAGAGCGCAAGGCTCCAAACACAGTGTTAGTGGTCCAGGGTTAAAGAGCTGGTATGTGGTGGAGTCTGAATTTGAATCCTTCTTCTCTTTTTTTTTTTTTTTTTTTTAAATTTTTCATGGCGCAGGCATAATCCTGCAAACTCACATCATCCTACTTTGGCTATAAAAATGTGTTTTACGCACCACCATGCCTGGCTAACTTTTTTATTATTAGTGGAGATGGGTAGAGATGGGGTTTCAACATGTTGGTCAGGCTGGTCTTGAACTCCTGACCTCAAGTGATCCACCCACCTCGGCCTCCCAAAGTGCTGGGATTACAGGCGTGAGTCATGGAAAAAAATTCTTTTGAGACTGAGTCTCGCTGTATTGCCCAGGCTGGAGTGCAGTGGTGCCATCTTGGCTTACTGCAACCTCTGGCTGCCGGGTTCGAGTGATTCTTGTGCCTCAGCCTCCGGAGTAGCTGGGAGTACAGGCACCTGCTACCACACCTGGCTAATTTTTGTATTTTTAGTAGAGATGGGGTTTCACCATGTTGACCAGGCTGGTCTTGAACTCCCGACCTCAAACAATCTGCCTGCCTCGGCCTCCCAAAGTGCTGGGATTACCCGGCCTCATGTGATATTTTGACGCATGTATATAATGTGTATGAATTGGAACCTTTTCTGACGCTCTCCATCCTCCAAGTGAATTGTGCTTGAGAGAGGTTAACTGATCTGCCTAAAGCCACGCAGCCGGAAATTGGCGGAAGAGGGAGGAGAACCAGTTCTGCTCCTTGTCTTTAGGATGTTCCGTCCCTCATTATCGTAGGAGAGGAAACCCTGCCCTGCCGCATGCAGGCCCTGGCTGCTGTTCCTCCTGAAATGCCATTAGCCCAGCCACATCTTTCTTCCCCAGAACTCCTTCCTTGGGCTCGCTCAGTCATCTCAGCCCCTCCCGTATTCCAGTCCTTAAAATGTGGAAACCCTAACTAAGCAAGATCATGGCTGCAATTTCAGATCCAAAGGAAGATTTGGGAGGAGGCTGTTCCCATGGAGGCCGGAACCAGGAGGGCAGCTCCCTGCAGCATCCCACCTGTCACCCTCAGAAGACCAAGGAGGGGTGGAGAGAGTGGTGGGCAGCTTCATTTCCCGCCCAGGCTTAAGCTCTGCTTTATCACACCATCTCTCAGAGGAAGGGACCTTGTGCATTAATCTCTTTTTCCTGACATTTCAAGTCAATTTAGATCCAATTTAGATCAAAGTCTGCTCTAGGAGAGCAGAAGAATTGTTTGAGGGGGAGGGGGTTGGGTGAGGGTGTTGTTAACCTTGAAGAGTGTGTGGTCTGGTTGGGGAAAATCGTACTTATGTGTGAAATAATTCTGGCAGTACAAAACATTGCAGCACAGGACCTAACAAGTTCCAAGATGTATGTTCCTTGGAGATGATTTTGCCAGGACTTGGGTATCTATTACCTAAAAGTAGTGTCCTTATTTTTAAAAAGAAGAGGAAATCTTTAAAAACCAATGACAATCCACCAAAATACATGTGCTAGGTACGAATGAAAATTCTTGAGTTTTATTTCTATCAGAAAAGTGGAGTTTTCATATATACATATTTTTTGACGTGGGCTCTCACTCTGTCACCCAAGCTAGAGTGCAGTGGCATGATCACAGCTCACTACAGCCTCCACCTCCTGGGTTCAGGTTATCCTTCCACCTCAGCCTCCCAAGTAGCTGGGACTGCAGGTATATGCCACCATGCCTGGCTAATTTTTGTATTTTTTTGTAGAGACAGGGTGTCTCTATGTTGCCCAGGGCTGGCCTTAAACTCCTGGGCTCAAGCGATCCTCCTGCCTCAGCCTCCCAAAGTGCTGGGATTACAGGTGTGAGCCACCACACCCAGCCGGATGTTCATATTTTATATGTGGATCCATTAGAATGCTTATGGCTGCAAGAACAGAGTACATGCATCCCACAAATTTTACAATAAGGACATTTGTTATCTCATATGAGAAGCAATCTCTGCTACGCCCATTGTGTGGGTGACTCTGCCCCACTTGGCTGTCAGATGGTAAATCACTTTTGGGGTGACTACATCTAGTGAAGCAAAATAGGAGACAGCCTCCCAGTGGATCTCCTTTTATCAGGGAGGAATCCCCCAAAGCTCCCCTCCCAGGCCAGCGTTAAGGCTATTTTAGCTGTAAAGGAGACTGAGAAAGGCACATCTGACCTTTCATCCTCTACCGAGGGCCCTAGCTGCAAGAAAGGTGTGATGGGGATGTCAGGGGAGAAGGGAGGCCACAAGAATGTCTGCAGTCACCTAGCAAGTGATAACATCTTGACAGTACTATTACATATATAAATTAAAGTGAGCACATACAGGTAGTTATACTGATGTTGTAAATAAGAGAATCTGTAACTCATTGTTGTAAAGAGTATAAGCGTAAGAGTCCCAGAGCCAGGTGCGGTGGCTCACGCCTGTAATCACAGCACTTTGGGCGGCCCAGGCGGGTGGATTACCTGAGGTCAGGAGTTTGAGACCAGCCTGGCCAACATGGTGAAACCCTGTCTTTACTAAAAATACAAAAAATAGCCGGGTGTGGTGGTGGGCACCTGTAATCCCAGCTACTCAGGAGGCTGAGGCAGGAGAATCCGCTTGAATCCCAGAGGCGGAGGTTGCAGTGAGCCGAGATCGCACCATTGCACTCCAGCCTGGGCAACAGAGCAAGACTCCATCTTGGAAAAAAAAAAAAAAGTCCCACAAAAGAGGAAGAAGGAAAGCGGACTGTGGGGTCAGAGAGACCAAGGTTTAAAACTCAGTTTTGTGACCAGGTGCGGTGGCTCATGCCTGTAATCCCAGCACTCTGGGAGGCCGAGGTGGGCGGATCATGAGGTCAGGAGATCGAGACCATCCTGGTTAACATGGTGAAACCCCATCTCTACTAAAAATACAAAAACTTAGCTGGGCATGGTGGCAGGTGCCCGTAGTCCCAGCTACTCAGGAGGCTGAGGCAGGAGAATGGCATGAACCCGGGAGGCAGAGCTTGCAGTGAGCCGAGATCGTGCCACTGCACTCCAGCCTGGGCGACAAAGTGAGACTCCGTTTCAAAAAAAAAACAAAAAAAACCCCTCGGGTTTGCTATTTACTATGTGAACTTCTTTGGTCAATTTATAAAAGCTATTAAGTTTCAACTTTCTTATTAGAATGGTAAATTAATAAATTAGATGATTAATTTAATAAAGCCATATCATATCTCTCTTTAGCATTGTTAAAAGGAAATGGTGTGTGTATTTGTGTTAATTTTTCTTCATTTTTGTGCTTGGGGGGCTGTTTATTTGAGGACGGTCGGTGGGGGCGGGTGGGTCAGACCCATCCATCCCCCATGGAAGACCATTCACCTGTCTTCAGATTGGCAGGGCACTTCCATAGACAAGAACATTCTGGATGCTCTGATGCTGAACACTACCAGAATCGGCCATGGATTTGCTTTGAGTAAACACCCCGCAGCCAGGGCTTACTCCTGGGAAAAGGACATCCCCATAGAAGTCTGTCCCATCTCTAACCAGGTACGTGTGACCCATGCGGCTAATCCCATATGATCTCCCCTAACCACTACCTCTGCTGTCTCAAACTTTTCCCCGTATAACTTCTCTTTCCTTAAGTCTCTTGTTACCTACATCCCTTCACTCTCCCACCCCTGTTGGTAAAGTTATTCAGGAGGGGCCTTTTGCCTAAGCCACCAATAAGAATGAGACAGCAGGGAGGGTTCCCAGCGGAGTGGGATTTTGGGCAAAACTGTAGACAAAGCAAAAGGACATGGGGGGAGGCCAGTGATGTGGGATGGGCCATGGGATGCTGCTTCCCACGGTTTCTTGGGGTCCTCTGTGTCTGTGTTCAGTTAGCGCTTCTCTGAGCAGGACCAGAGGAGAGGCATGAGGACTGGCTGTGTTCCTTGTGTCTCCTTGTGACTCTGCCCAAAAGTCATCCCCATACTGGGGAGATAGTGATGGGAAGACAAAGGGAGCTGATGGGGCTCAAGGTCTCACCTCACTTGTGACTACTCTTTTCAGGGATCAGAGCTCATCTTTCTCCCTTGCCTTCTATTGGGCAGGTGCTAAAACTGGTGTCTGACTTGAGGAACCACCCTGTAGCCGCTCTGATGGCCATTGGGCACCCCATGGTAATCAGCTCTGATGACCCAGCCATGTTTGGTGCCAAAGGCTTGTCGTACGATTTCTATGAAGCCTTCATGGGCATTGGGGGGATGAAGGCTGACCTGCGGACCCTCAAACAGCTGGCCATGAACTCTATCAGGTGAGTGTCCCGTGTCCTCCCAGGCCCGCCTCCTTCCAGCCTGCAGCTTGTGTTTGCCTCTCTGGAGGCTTGAGACAGATGCCTTGACGGTTCCTGTGGGTTCCTTCTCATCATGGCTGTTTAGTCCTTGCTGCTGGCCTGGGGAGGGTGCTCTGCAAGGCTCTAATGTCCCCTCAGGCTCCCTGCCCGGGTCTCTAGCCCCTGCCCTGAGGCTGACCTGGGCCTCTCCTCTTCCTGCAGGTACAGCACCCTGTTGGAGACGGAGAAAAATACTTTCATGGAAATCTGGAAGAAGAGATGGGATAAGTTCATAGTGGATGTGGCTACAAAGTGAGGAGAAGCTAGCCAGCCCTCCACAAGCTGTCTTCTCACACCCACTGTCACTGCCTCTCATTCGTTCTTGAATCAGCTCCATGTCCCCATCAAATCAACGGCCTCTGTGTGGAGCGACGGTGTCAGAAGCACTTGGCTGGCTGACCAAAGTCATCCTCTGGAAATATTCTCTCTCAATCACAGTGACATTGACCCTCTTGGTTTTCTCCTCTCTCTGGCCATTTCTTCCAGTTTCCCTATTTCAGAGTCTCTTCCTCTCTCTGATCTCTGTGCTGTTTCCTCAGGACTCAGTCCTGGGCTCTCTTCTATTCTGGTCTCTTTATTTTTTTATTTGAAAAATTTTTTTGAGATGGAGTTTTGCTCTTTTTGCCCAGGCTGGAGTGCAGTGGCGCGATCTCGGCTCAGTGCAACCTCCGCCTCCCGGGTTCAGGCAATTCTCCTGCCTCAGCCTCCTGAGTAGCTGGGATTACAGGCATGTGCCACCACACCCAGCTGATTTTTGCATTTTTAGTAGAGACAGGTTTTCACCATGTTGGTCAGGATGATCTCGATCTCTTGAATTCGTGATCTGCCCACCTCTGCCTCCCAAAGTGCTGGAATTACTGGCTGAGCCACCATGCCTGGCCTCTTCTGGTCTCTTTAACTCTCTCCTCTTTATTTCTCTTCTCTCTCTGTACTCTTTTCCTGGGTGGTCTCATCCATTCCTTTGCTTTCTCATACCATTTATTTGTTAATGATTCCCACATTGATTTATGCACTTAGAGAGCTCACAGGAATCTCAGAAACTGACGAGGTACAATTCTGGACCCTCAGTCTCTTCCCTTTATTTATTTTTTTTTGTTTATTTTTTTATTTTTGAGACAGAGTCTCGCTCTGTGGCCCAGGCTGGAGTGCAGTGGCCGGATCTCAACTCACTCCAAGCTCCACCTCCCGGGTTTACGCCATTCTCCTGCCACAGCCTCCAGAGTAGCTGGGACTACAGGCGCCCGCCATCTCGCCCAGCTAGTTTTTTGTATTTTTTAGTAGAGACAGGGTTTCACTGTGTTAGCCAGGATGGTCTCGATCTCCTGACCTCGTGATCTGCCC
>NW_012102810.1:1412537-1413523 GCF_000951045.1 Mandrillus leucophaeus
ACAGGGTGTCTCTATGTTGCCAGGCTGGAGTGCCGTTGCTATTCACAGGTGCAATCGTAACACGCTACAGCTCCAAACTCCTGGGCTCAAGCAACTTCTACCTCAGCCTCCCAAGTAGCTGGGACTGCAGGTATATGCCACCATGCCTGGCTAATTTTTGTATTTTTTTGTAGAGACAGGGTGTCTCTATGTTGCCCAGGGCTGGCCTTAAACTCCTGGGCTCAAGCGATCCTCCTGCCTCAGCCTCCCAAAGTGCTGGGATTACAGGTGTGAGCCACCACACCCAGCCGGATGTTCATATTTTATATGTGGATCCATTAGAATGCTTATGGCTGCAAGAACAGAGTACATGCATCCCACAAATTTTACAATAAGGACATTTGTTATCTCATATGAGAAGCAATCTCTGCTACGCCCATTGTGTGGGTGACTCTGCCCCACTTGGCTGTCAGATGGTAAATCACTTTTGGGGTGACTACATCTAGTGAAGCAAAATAGGAGACAGCCTCCCAGTGGATCTCCTTTTATCAGGGAGGAATCCCCCAAAGCTCCCCTCCCAGGCCAGCGTTAAGGCTATTTTAGCTGTAAAGGAGACTGAGAAAGGCACATCTGACCTTTCATCCTCTACCGAGGGCCCTAGCTGCAAGAAAGGTGTGATGGGGATGTCAGGGGAGAAGGGAGGCCACAAGAATGTCTGC
Organism: Mandrillus leucophaeus; assembly: GCF_000951045.1. Classification (NCBI taxonomy): domain Eukaryota; kingdom Metazoa; phylum Chordata; class Mammalia; order Primates; family Cercopithecidae; genus Mandrillus; species Mandrillus leucophaeus. Next base: position 1,413,236 of record NW_012102810.1, read on the forward strand.
AGTCACCTAGCAAGTGATAACATCTTGACAGTACTATTACATATATAAATTAAAGTGAGCACATACAGGTAGTTATACTGATGTTGTAAATAAGAGAATCTGTAACTCATTGTTGTAAAGAGTATAAGCGTAAGAGTCCCAGAGCCAGGTGCGGTGGCTCACGCCTGTAATCACAGCACTTTGGGCGGCCCAGGCGGGTGGATTACCTGAGGTCAGGAGTTTGAGACCAGCCTGGCCAACATGGTGAAACCCTGTCTTTACTAAAAATACAAAAAATAGCCGGGTGTG
>NW_012102810.1:1414198-1415479 GCF_000951045.1 Mandrillus leucophaeus
CCCCTTTCTTCCCTTTGCCTCCTCCAGCTCATTTTTCACAGAGTAGAATGGCATTTTGTTTGTTTGTTTTGTTTTGTTTGAGACGGAGTCTCACTGTGTCGCCCAGGCTGGAGTGCAGTGGCACCATCTCGGCTCACTGCGAGCTCCGCCTCCCGGGTTCACGCCATTCTCCTGCCTCAGCCTCCCAAGTAGCTGGGATTACAGGCATGCACCACCATGTCTGGCTAATTTTTGTATTTTTAATGGAGATGGGGTTCACCATGTTGGCCAGGCTGGTCTCGAACACCTGACCTCGTGATTCGCCTGCCTTGACCTCCCAAAGTGCTGGGATTACAGGCGTGAGCCACCCGCCTGGCCTAGAATGACTTAAAATATCAAATTAAATCAGGTCACTCCTTTGCTTACAACCCAGTGCATTTAGAGGAACACCCCATGTCTCCACAGGGCATACAGCATCCGATTTAATCTGGATCCATTCCAGTGCCTTCCTCTCCCAGTCACCTTGAGAGCCCTGACCCCGGCGGCCCTTTCTTCCTCAAATGTCCTCGGCTCTATACTGTGCCTGGGTCTCTTCTCCTTCTCTCTGCCTGGAACATTCCTTCTTTCCCCTTTTGTCTTGCCCACTCCTCTTTACCCTTCAAGTTTCAGGTTCATGTCACTGTCTCAGAGAAGTTTTCCTATGCCCGTCCTGTTTCTCTCAGGGAGCCTTGCTCTTTTCTGTCATGCCTCGAATCACAATTTATAATCAGATATTTATTTCTGTGTCTACAGTCTCGCCCTGCGAGACAGTAAGCCCCACGTGGGCAGGCACTCATGATTGTTTCTGATTGTTTCACGCCTGCTGCTAACCCAGAGCCTGGGCCCAAAGCTAGTTAGGGCTCTATAAACAATGCATTGAATGAGTGGCTGCCACTGTGTCTGTTCAGCCAGCAGCCGAGGCAGTGGGGAGTAGAGCAGAGCCGCCCCAAATAAAAGACCTGGTGTGATCAGAGTCCAGCTCCTCACCTGGCCCTGGAAGAAGGATGCAAGAAACCAGCCCTGTCCTCACCCAACTCAAGGATGGCAGGGAATCAAAGAATTCCTTAAAAGCCCCAGGCGGCAGCCGGGCACGGTGGCTCAAGCCTGTAATCCCAGCACTTTGGGAGGCTGAGATGGGCGGATCACGAGGTCAGGAGATCAAGATCATCCTGGCTAACACGGTGAAACCCCGTCTCTACTAAAAAATACATAAAACTAGCCAGGCGAGGTGGCGGGCGCCTGTAGTCCCAGCTACTCGGGAGG
>NW_012102810.1:1416459-1417142 GCF_000951045.1 Mandrillus leucophaeus
TAGCCAGGATGGTCTCGATCTCCTGACCTCGTGATCTGCCCGTCTCGGCCTCCCAAAGTGCTGGGATTACAGGCTTGAGCCACCGTGCCCGGCCAGGTCTCTTCCCTTTAAACCTTTCTTTTTCTCTATCTTAATTTTTCTAAAGAGTGTCTTGCTACGTTGCCCAGGCTGGTCTCCATCTCCTGGCCTCAAGTGATCCTCCTGCCGCAGTCTCCTGAAGTGCTGGATTACTGACATGAGCCACCACACTTAGCCCTTTAAACCTTTCCCTGGCCTTTCCCATAGCTGGTGAAGGACACCTCCATCTGTTCCACCCAGTTGCTCAAAGCAGAAATTTTCAGTGCAAGTCTTGATGCTGCGCTGTCCCCTACTCCCTACATCAGAACGCATCTCGCATCCGGACTCCAACAGTGGCACTCTACCTGCACGCTGCTGCCGAGTCCTAGCCGCCATGCTCCTGCCCGAGCTATGACAACACCTCCTCACTGATCTCCCCTTTCTTCCCTTTGCCTCCTCCAGCTCATTTTTCACAGAGTAGAATGGCATTTTGTTTGTTTGTTTTGTTTTGTTTGAGACGGAGTCTCACTGTGTCGCCCAGGCTGGAGTGCAGTGGCACCATCTCGGCTCACTGCGAGCTCCGCCTCCCGGGTTCACGCCATTCTCCTGCCTCAGCCTCCCAAGTA
>NW_012102810.1:1418142-1421335 GCF_000951045.1 Mandrillus leucophaeus
GGCTGAGGCAGGAGAATGGCGTAAACCTGGGAGGCAGAGCTTGCAGTGAGCTGAGATCTGGCCACTGCACTCCAGCCTGGGTGACAGAGCCAGACTCCGTCTCAAAAAAAAAAAAAAAAAAGCCCCAGGTGGATGCGAATGTCTTCTCAGCCATCTTCCATGACCTGTATGGAGCTCTCAGGCAGCGGCGAGCCCTCTCTCCGTTCCTAGTTTATCACCATTTGATTCCGGGAACTGGTAAAAGCCTTGCGACCAGGAGTCAGCAACCACAAGCTGTGCCTGGGTGGAAGAAGACAACCTCTAGAGTCCTGTCTAACTCTGCAGGTGATTCAGTCCCTTACCCAATCCCTGAAGATCTCTTTTAGGTCCCAACTCCACTAACTTACATTTAATAGTTAGTAAAGATGGACTTTAGCAGAATGGACTTCTGTAGCAAGTTGCCATGGCTGCAGGGGACCTCCAGCACAGGCAGACGCAGACAGCCTCTGGCCTGGACTTGCTGATTTGGCAAATGATTTGGCAAAATGAACCAGCAATAGTCTTGCCTTTGTGTCCAGTTCTGCCTTCTGTTTTGTTTTTTTTTTTTGAGACAGAGTCTCACTCTGTCACCTAGGCTGGAGTGCAGTGGCACGACCTTGGCTCACTGCAACCTCTGCCTCCCGGGTTCAAGTGATTCTCCTGCCTCAGTCTCTCGAGTAGCTGGGTTTACAGGCGCATGCCATCACACCTGGCTAATTTTTGTATTTTTAGTAGAGATGGGGTTTCACCATGTTGACCAGGCTGGTCTTGACCTCATGATCTGCCCACCTCGGCCTCCCAAAGTGCTGGGATTACAGGTGTGAGCCACCATCCCCGGCCCCAGTTCTTTCTTCTTGACTTTATTCCTCATTGCATAGGCCTAGTCCTATTGAACTAAATGTCCACGGAGCATTTATCTGATCATTTTGAAATAATTTCAAACAAGTTGCAAGAATAGTACAAAAAACTCTTACCAGGCCAGGCACAGGGGTCACGTCTGTAATCCCAGCACTTTGGGAGGCCGAGGCGAGTGGATTGCTTGAGCCCAGGAGTTTGAGACCAGCTTGGGCAACATGGCCAGATTTCATCTCTACTAAAAATACAAAAACTAGCTGGGCATGGTGGGGTGTGCCTGTGGTCCTAGCTACTCAGAAGGCTGAGGTGGGAGGATCATTTGAGCCCAGGAAGTGGAGGTTGTAGTGAACTGAGATTGCACCACTCCACTCCAGTCTGGCCAATACAGGGAGACCCTGTCTCAAAAAACAAACAAACAAACAAAAATAACAAGAACAACACAAACCTCTAACATTCTCTTTGCCCAGGTTCCCCCAGTTATTAACATTTACAACATTTGATTCGATATATCATTCTTTCTCTGTTTCTATCTAATTGCTCTCTCTCTATATATCCTATTTTTTTCTAACCACTAAGTAGCAGATATTATGCCTTTTATCCCTAGATTCTCCAGTGTGCCTTTCCTAAAGACAATGATATTCTCCTGCGGAGCCACAGCACATCCATCCCAATCAGAAAATTATTAACATTGAAAAGATGCTAGTATCTGGCTCTGTCCCCGCTGAGCTTTGTTTTGTTTTGTTTTGTTTTTGGTCCAGAACCCAATCCAGGATCACAAGCTACATTTAGTTGTCAAATCTCTTGTCTCTTTCAGTCTGAAACAGTTTCTTAGTCTTCCTTTGTGTTTTGGAACCTCATTTTTGAAGAGTATAGGCCAGTTATTTCACAGACTATCCCTCATTTCAGGTTCCTTTAATGTTTCCCTAGGAAGAGGCTCAGGCTCACTTTTGAGAGGAGCACCTTAGCAACAAGGCTTTGTCCTTCTCAGTGTACACACCAGGGGCACATGAATGGGGCCAAATGTTACACTTCCAGCTTGTTGCTAAACCTTTAGGAGTCTGAAATTGGTCTTGATGGGATATATATATATATATTTTGAGACGGGCGTCTCACTCCGTTGCATAGGCTAGAGTGCAGTGGCAGGATCACTGCTCACTGCAGCCGCTACATCCTGGGCTCAAGCAATCCTCCTGTCCAGCATCCAAAGTAGTTGGGACTACAGGGGTGCACCGCCACCTCGGCTAAGTTTTCTTTATCTTTTTACTTTTTGTAGAGATAGGATCAAGCTATACTGTCTAGCCTGTCTCAAACTCCTGGCCTCAAGCCATCCTCCCACCTTGGCTTCCCAAAGTGCTAGGATTACAGGCATGAGCCATGCCACCGGGCTTGTGGGAGGTTTTGTGCCACAAAAATCAGCAAATGTTACAAATCCATGTCCCCACCAGCCAGCTGTTACACATTTGCCAGCATACTGATGCGTACAATGTTAATTTGTTTCAATATGATGCTGACTTTGATCACTTAAATTGATTTCTGCCAGAATCTGCCACTGTGAAGTTACCATTTTTCCCTCAGTAATTAACAAATATTTGGAGAGGAGACACTTTATGTAAAAGTCTTCACTCCTCCTTAAAAGTTTACCCATTACTGCTTGCATCCACTGAGGACTTTTGTCTAAATCTGCTATTACTATCATGGTTGCTGTTCCATTTATTGCTGTGTAGCTAATTAGCCCAAAACGTAGTGGCTTGAAACAAAAATAAAAATTTTGGGGGACAGGCGTGGTGGTTCATGCCTGTAATCCCAGCACTTTGGGAGGCCGAGGCGGGTGGATCACCTGAGGTCAGAAGTTGGAGACCAGCCTGACCAAAATGGGGAAACCCCGTCTCTACTAAAAACACAAAATTAGCCGGGTGCGGTGGCTCACGCCTGTAATCCCAGCACTTTGGGAGGCCGAGGCGGGTGGCTCACAAGGTCAGGAGATCGAGACCATCCTGGCTAACACGGTTAAACCCCGTCTCCACTAAAAATACAAAAAATTAGCCGGGCGTGTTGGCAGGCGCCTGTAATTCCAGCACTTTGGGAGGCCGAGGCGGGTGGCTCACAAGGTCAGGAGATCGAGACCATCCTGGCTAACACGGTTAAACCGCATCTCCACTAAAAATACAAAAAATTAGCCGGGCGTGTTGGCAGGCACCTGTAGTCCCAGCTACTCGGGAGGCTGAGACAGGAGAATTGCTTGAACCTGGGAGGCAGAGGTTGCAGTGAGCCGAGATCGCACCACTGCACTCCAGCCTGGGTGACAGAGCAAGACTCTGTC
>NW_012102810.1:1421385-1425948 GCF_000951045.1 Mandrillus leucophaeus
GAGAATTGCTTGAACCTGGGAGGCAGAGGTTGCAGTGAGCCGAGATCGCACCACTGCACTCCAGCCTGGGTGACAGAGCAAGACTCTGTCTCAAAAAAACCAAAAAAACCAAAAAAACCCCACAAAATTAGCCAGGCGTGGTGGCACATGCCTGTAATCCTAGCTACTTGGGAGGCTGAGGCAGGAGAATAGCTTGAACCCAGGAGGCAGAGGTTGTGGTAAGCTGACATGGCACCACTGCCCTCCAGCCTGGGCAACAAGAGCAAAACTCTGCTTCAAAACCAAACCAAAAACAAACAAACAAACAAACAAACAAAAATATTTATGAGCTCTCCCAGTGTCTGTGGGTCAGGGGTTTGGGCAGAGCTCAGCTGGGCAGTTCTGCTCGGGGTCTCTCGTGAGGTCCTTGTCACAGTGGAGGCAGACCTGCAGCTGACGGGCTGCCGGGGTCACCTCTCTACACAGCCCCAGGGCTCAGCTGCTGCTTTCCTACGGCTAGTTTGGGCTTCTTCCCATTGGCCTCAACTTCTGGGGTAAGCATTCCAGGGAATAAATGGAAGATTCTGGAAGCCACATGGCAACATTTCCCAACAGTAACAAAAAACACCTCCTGGTTTTAAGAGGAGGAGACAGAGATCCCAACTTTTGATAGAAGATTGTCAAAGTCACATTATAAAAAAGAATATATAGGATAACAGAAGTTGTTGGAAAATATTTCAGAAAATACAACCATCAAATGGTGATTTTTTCCTTCCTTCCTTCCTTCCTTCCTTCCTTCCCTCCCTCCTTCCTTCCTTCCTTCTTTTCTTTTTTCTTTTTTCTTTTTCTGGGTCTCCCTCTGTCACCCAGGTTGGAGTGCAGTGGTATGATCACGACTCACTGCATTTTGACTTTTTGGGTTCGGGTAACCCTCCAGCCTCAGCCTCTCAAGTAGCTGGGACTACAGGTGTGCATCACTGCAGCCAGCTAATTAAAACAACTTTTTGGTACAAACAAAGTCTCACTATGTTGACCAATATGGCTCAAACTCCTGGGTTCAAGCAATCCTCTCACCAGCCTCCCAAGCACTGGGATTGCAGGTATAATCCACTGTGCCTGGCCAAAATGGTGATTTTCTAATTCTACCATTTCTCCCATATTTGTTAGTTGCCATCTTGCTGCAAGGAAGAACAATTCCTTCCCTCTCGCCTTCCTTTTTTCCTTTTTTCCTTTTTTCCTTGTTTTTTTTTTTTTTGTTTGAGACAGAGTTTCGCTCTTGTTGCCCAAGCTGGAGTGCAATGGTGCAGTCTCGGCTCACTGCAACCTCCATCTCCCGGGTTCAAGCAATTCTCCTGCCTCAGCCTCCCAAGTAGCTGAGACTTCAGGCGCCTGCCACCACACCTGGCTAATTTTTGTATTTTTAGTAGGGACAGGGTTTCACCATGTTGGCCAGGCTGGTCTCGAACTGCTGACCTCAGGCAATCCGCACGCCTGGGCCTCCCAAAGTGCTGGGATTACAGGCATGAACCGCTATGCCCGGCCCCTTTTTTCCTTCTACCAGTACGACTCAGGGATTCAGGTTGTGTTCAGTGGGCTATAATCCATTAGTAGCATTATTTATTGTGATGCCTATACTATTCCACATCTGGCCATGGGAGTCCTGTTAAGTTGGCTGATGATAATGTTCTATAATTTTTTGAGAACTTTCTTACTTTTTCTTCTCTTTTTTTTTTTTTTTTTTGTGACAGGGTCTTGCTCCATCCCCCAGGCTGGAGTACGGTGGTGCCATTACAGCTTATTGCAGCCTTGACCCCATAGGCTCAAGCGATCCTCCTACCTCACCCTCCCTAGAAGTTGGGACGACAAGCACATACCATCACGTCTGGCTAATTTTTGTATTTTTTGTAGAGACAGGGTCTTGCCATATTGTCCAGTCTGGTCTGAAACTCCTGGGCTCAAGCAATTTGCCCACCTCAGCCTCCCAAAGTGCTGCGATTATGGGTGTGGACCACTGTGTCTGGCCAGACTTCCTTATTTTCTTACGCAATAAAATGTTGTAGGTTCATTTTGTACTTTCCCTGTGTCATGCCTGAGCTCAGCCATTTCTCAGGGAGCTCTGTTCCTTTCAGTAGAGAATCATATTTAGCAGCCCTGATCTAGGCACCAGATGTGCTCATTGGTACTGGAGTATGTTTGTGTGTGTGTATAGACACATAAATACAAGTTATGCATATTAAAATGGAAATACATGGCCAGGTGTGGTAGCTCATCCCTGTAATCCTATCACTTTGGGAGACTGAGGTGGGTGGATCACTTGAGGTCAGGAGTTTGAAACCAGCCTGGCCAACATGGTAAAACCCCATTCCTACTAAAAATACAAAAAAATTAGCCAGGCATGGTGGTGGGCACCTGTAATCCCAGCTACTCGAGAGGCTGAGGCAGGAGAATCACTCGAACACAGGAGGGGGAGGTTGCAGTGAGCCAAGATCATGCCACCGCACTCCAGCCTGGGCGAGATTCCGTCTCAAAAACAAACAAACAAACAAAAATCCAAAACAAAACAAAACAAAAAAATGGGCAGGAAGAGGGAAAGAGTTGAAAGAAGAAGAGAAAACGATGGAATTGTTAGACTGGAAGTGAACTCTGGAATGGAGGGCTAGGCTACCTTAGCAGCACTACTGAAGCTGCCATTTCAGAGGAAATGTGTGTTAGTCAGATTTTATTCTTTTTTCCTTAAGAAGACCCTTCAAATATGTATAAACCTCAGGACTGCCCCAAAATCTGGATCTGTGCCTGCTCTAGATCAGCTCTTCATTTGGAAGGAGGAAAGCGAGGTGGAGGTGTGTTCGTTTGAAAAGACTAGCTGAGGCCGGGCGCGGTGGCTCACGCCTGTAATCCCAGCACTTTGGGAGGCCAAGAAGGGCGGATCACGAGGTCGGAGATCGAGACCATCCTGGCTTACACGGTGAAACCCCATCTCTACTAAAAATACAACAAACTAGCTGGGCGAGGTGGCAGGCGCCTGTAGTCCCAGCTACTCGGGAGGCTGAGGCAGGAGAATGGCGTGAACCCGGGAGGCGGAGCTTGCAGTGAGCCGAGATCGCACCACTGCGCTCCAGCCTGGGTGACAGACCCAGACTCCGTCTCAAAAAAAAAAAAAAGAAAAAAAGAAAAAAGAAAAGACTAGCTGAAAAGAGAAAACTTACAGGAGCCTCAGCCTGCGAGGGGCCCTGAAAGACTGCAACCAGCCTCACCTTCAGGGAGAGCAGCCCAAGCCTTCCTCCTGTTTCTTTTTCTTTTTTTTTGAGACGGAGTCTCGCTCTGTCACCCAGGCTGGAGTGCAGTGGTGCAATCTCAGCTCACTGCAACCTCTGCCATCCGAGTTCAAGTGATTCTCCTGTCTCAGCCTCCCGAGTAGCTGGGATTACAGGCGCACGCCACCACACCCGGCTAATTTTTGTATTTTTAGTAGAGTTGGGGCTTCACCATGTTGGCCAGGCTGATCTCGACCTCCTGACCTCAAGTGATCTGGCTGCCTCAGCCTCCCAAAGTGCTGGGATTACAAGCGTGAGCCACCGCACCTGGTGCCTGTTCCATTCTTAAAGCTCACCAGAATGCGATTCTGTAAACTGTCTCAGTCACCCATCCCCGCATCCCAAATGACTCTTTCCCATGGTCAGGATTTCAATGACTGGTGCCATCCTTGGCTCTCACAGGAATTGATCTCTTCGGGAGGACGGTATGAAAATGCATCTGTAAGCTCAGGGTTGGAAATATTATTTTCACATACATAATCTAGGTTACCTAATTTATTGTTTTGAGACAGGGTCTCACTGCCCAGCCTGGAGTGCAGTGGTGTGATCATAACTCACTATAATCTTGACCTCCCGCCTCAGCCTCTCAAGTTGTTGGGACGACAGGCGCGCACCACCACGCCGGCTGTTTATTTAATAGAGATGGGGTCTCCTTTTGTTGCCCAGGCTGGTATTGAACTTCCGGCATCAAGTGATTTTCCTGCCTGGACCTCCCAAGGCTCTGGGATTACAGGCCTGAGCCACCTTGCCAGCCCAGTATGTTACTTTAAATAGCAGTCATCCTAAAAATAGCTTACCCTCCTCTGTCCTTCCCTTCGTGGAAAGGGTGTAAAAATAACATTTGGGGGCTGTAAATGCTGCCGAGATCTCTGGAGCAAGGTGGGTGCAGAGGTGTGATTTGGGTTTGGCTGTGCTCCGAAAAAAACAGGGCGGAGCTGCTGGTTTTGAATTTGTCCAGACTTTTTAGCCAATAGCCTCTTCCTCCGCCACTTTCCGGGGTGGGGGAGGGGTGGGACCCAGCCTTCCAAAACGCCTTTGCTGAGGAACCATGTACCTTGGATGAGGGCCCAAGCTCAGCCAGGCCACCCTGAGGCTAAGCCAGCCCTGGGTGGGGACTGGTGGAGGGACTGCAGTTTCTGAGATTCACAGAATAGCAGAGCTGGGAGAGGCCTAAAGACCTTCTTATCGGCCGGGCGCGGTGGCTCAAGCCTGTAATCCCAGCACTTTGGGAGGCCGAGACGGGCGGATCACGAGGTCAGGAGATCGAGAC
>NW_012102810.1:1426809-1429808 GCF_000951045.1 Mandrillus leucophaeus
TGCCCTCGGGGTCCCTCGCGTCACTGTGGGCAGCGCCAAGCTATGGCTTCCCTTGGCGGAGTGGGGTGGGGCCGCGGGACGGCACAGAGCTCCCCCGCCGCGAATACGCTGGTTTAGTTGCTTCCCACAGATCACACATGGCCTCGCCTGTTCGCAGGGTCCCCTCCCGGCCTTAACCCGTTGCCAGGCAGCATGGGCCGCTGGTGACCTTGGGTCATCCTGGCCTCTATGCGTTCAGAGTAGAGGCCGGGTGGTGGCGGCGCCTGTAGGCCAGCATTCTGGGAGGCCCAGGAGGGGCGCTGGAGCCCAGGAGTTCTAGACCAACCTGGGGAACACAGCGAGACTCTGTCTCTTCAAAACAAAACAAAACAAAAACAAAAAAAGGGTAGAGCCCTTAGTACAGGATGAGAGAGTAGCGCCTTAATGAATTTTACATTTTAATTGCGTTTAAAATTAAAATGTGAATCTATATACAATCACATTTCAAAAATTCAGAAAGTATGAAAAGGAACACATTCGAAAGGCTTGTGTCCACCTCTGTTTTCCACCGTCCTCTTTCCCATCCCACCCATTCTCCCACCAGGCTTAGTTTCTTGTGTTTCTTTATGCAAAATAAACAAAAGCAAATATATATAGTTTTTCCCATTCTGATGCAAAAGGCAGCACGATATCCACACTGTTCTGAACTTTTTTTTTTTTTTTTTTTTTTTTTTTGAGACAGGGTTTCACTCTGCTGCCCATACTGGAGTGCAGTGGCACAATCTCAACTCACTGTAGCCTCTACCTCCTGGTTTCAGACGATTCTCCTGCTTCATCTGGACCACAGGTGCACACCACCATGCCTGGCTAATTTTGTATTATTATTTTTTTCGAGATGGAGTCTTGCTCTGTTGCCCACAGCTGGATGCAATGGCACGATCTCGGCTCACTGCAACCTCTACCTCCTGGGTTCAAGCAATTCTCCTGCCTCAGCCTCCCGAGTAGCTGGGATTACAGGGGTGTGCCACCACAGCTGGCTAATTTTTGTATTTTTAGTAGAGACGGGGTTTCAGCATGTTGACTAGGCTGGTCTTGAATGCCTGACCTCATGATCTGCCCACCTCGGCCTCCCAAAGTACTGGGATTGCAGGCATGAGCCACCACGCCCCGCCTAGTTTTTGTATTTTTATTTTTATGAGATGAAGTCTTTGCTCTTGTCGCCCAGGCTGACGTGCAAGGGCACCATCTCGGCTCACTGCAATCTCCATCTCCCAGGTTCAGGCAATTCTCTTGCCTCAGCCTCTTGAGTAGCTGGGATTACAAGTGTACACCACCACGCCTGGCTAATTTTTGTATTTTTAGTAGGCCAAGCTGGTCTTGAATTCCTGACCTCAGGTGATCCAGCCACCTCCCAAAGTGCTGGGATTACAAGCGTGAGCCAACGTGCCCAGCAAATTTTTGTATTTTAGTATTTGAACTCCTGACCTCAGCTGATCCGCCCGCTTTGGCTTTCCAAACTGCTGGGATTACGGGCTGGAGCCACCACGCCTGGCGCGACAGAGTTCTAAGCATGTAGGAAGCATGCGAAATCCACGCAAGTCCCTGGGCTGGGCTGCTAGCCTCCCTGCTTGGTACCTGGTGGCTGTTCCCCAGGAGGGCAGATAGACTCCCAGCTATCTGCCCTCTTGGCATTGTGAGCTCCCTGGCCCATCCCTAGGCTGCACTGCACTTCCCAGTCAGGGCAGTGCCTGGACCCTCCAAATACAGCTCCTGCAACGGCCTCTCCCAAATCCCAGGGGCAAACGGGGCGTTGATGCACTTAGCTCAGCCCTCACACTCTCCTGCCACTGACCCTGAGAAGGGGCAGCTGGCACAAGAGAGTCTCTGAGCTGGACCTGGGCTCATCCTGCAAAGTCCTTCCTAGGGAGACTGGCATGCAGGCAAGGGGCTCAGCTCCTGAAGGCCCCCAGACGCCCATAGGAGGGGAGGGGATTCCAGGGACAGGCAGAGGGAAGGCTCCTGGGGAGTCAGTTGCCCTCCAGAGCCCAGGCTTACGAGTGGGTTGAGCAGATGGAGCTACTGCCCAGTGCTGTCTCCCCATGCCCTGACTCCAAGTGACACCACTGACTGCTGCCCCTGTGGCTCCAGCCATGGATGGGTCCCAGCCTTTGACTGGCTGTACTTCATTGGGGTGATGGTTAATTTTCGGTGTCAACTGTTAACTGGATCAAGGGACACCTAGACAGCTGGTAAAGTAGCGTCTTGTGAGGCTGCTTCCAGAGAAGACTGGCGTATGAGTAGGTGGGCTGAGTGGGGAAGGCACCCTGTCAACATGGGAGGGTACCATCCAATCAGCTGGGAGCCCCGATAGGACAAAAAGGCAGAGGAAGGGCAAATTTGCTGTCTCTGTCCTGGAGCTGGGACATCAGAAGTCTAAGGGTCTTGACCTTTAGAGCTAGGACTTGCACCAGCAGCCCCCCAGGTTCTCAGGCCTTCAGCCTCAGACTGAGTCACACCTTCAGCTTCCCTGGTTCAGAGGCTTTCAGACTTGAACTGAGCCATGCTCCCAGCAGCCCCAGGTCTCCAGGCGGCCTGTCGTAGGACTTCTCAGGCCTCCATAATCATGTGAGCCAATTCACCTAATAAATCTCTTCTCGTTTGTGTGTCTCCTATCTCTATCTATCTATCTATCTATCTATCTATCTATCTATCTATCTATCTATCTATCTATCGTCTGTCTATATATCTATCTATCTGCATGCTACAGGTTCTGTATCTCTGGAGAACCCTAATACCATTAGGATGCAAATTGGAAGGGACACCACCTGTTAAATAGTCCTGCTGAAAGAATCAATCCTAAATCTTATCAAGACTTGAGATCCAGGTGGGGCGCAGTGACTCAGGGCTGTAATCCTGGCACTTTGGGAGGCCAAGGCAGGCAGATCACTTGAGGTCAGGAGTTCAAGACCAGCCTGGACAACTTAGTGAAACCCCATCTCTACAAAAATTAGCCAGGCATG
>NW_012102810.1:1431188-1432667 GCF_000951045.1 Mandrillus leucophaeus
CCACCTCGCCCGGCTAATTTTTTGTATTTTTAGCAGAGACGGGATTTCACCATGTTAGCCAGGATGGTCTTGATCTCCTGACCTCGTGATCCGCCCACCTTGGCCTCCCAAAGTGCTGGGATTACAGGTGTGAGTCACTGCACCTGGCCTTTTTTTTTGTTTTTTTTTAAGAGACAAGGTCTCTGTCGCCTAGGCTGGAGTGCAGTGGTGCAGTCCTCCCACATTAGTTTCCTGAGTAGCTGGGACTATAGGCACATGCCACTGTGCCAGGCCAGTTTTTTTTTGGAATTGGGGTCTCCCTGTGTTGCCCAGGCTGGTCTCAACTCCTGGCCTTAAAGAATCCTCCCGCCTCAGGCTCCAAAAGTGATTTATTCCTAAAACTCCTATAGCCTCTTTCCCCACCAGCCCCAGACTAGAGACCCCTACTGCACCTTCCCATCCCCCGCAGATAACCAGAATAACTGGCCACCTCTGTTGTAGTGAGTTCAGGTGCCCACGCGATCTCGGGACCATTCCTCCCCAACTCCCCAGGTCCCTTCTGAAGGCAGGAAGCACAGGGAGAACAGAGAATGCCAAAGGTTGAGCTCATTCCCTCTGTGGCATCAATACCTGACACTTGGTCCTATCCTGAATGTAAACTCTGCACGTGGTAAGGAGGGCAAGAGCAAGAGGCACTATGAGAATGACAAGGTGAAGCGACAGGCAGAGACAGGCCCGAGGGCTCCAGTGGCAAGCTGGAGGGCTCCAGTGGCAAGGTGGAGGTTGCAGTGAGCCGAGATCGTGCCACTGCACTCCAGCCTGGGCGACAGAGTCAGACTCGGTCTCAAAAAAAAAAGACAAGGTATGGTGGCTCACACCTGTAATCCCAGCACTTTGGGAGGTGGAGGCAGGAGAATTACTGGCCAGGAGTTCTAGACCAGCCTGAGTGACATAGTGAGACCGTGCCTAGACAAAAAAATTAGCTGGGCATGGTGATGCATGCCTGTGATCCCAGCTACTCGGAGGCTGAGGTGGGAGGATTGGTTGAGGTCAAGGCTGCAGTGAACTTTGATCGCGCCACTGCACTCCATCCTGAGCGACAGATACCCTGTCACACACACACAAAAGGAACCCAGGCTTTTCTGCTTAAATCTAAATCATTGAAAAATAGACAAGGGACAGATGAAAATAAAAATATCAGCTTTGTTACTGCTAAAAGCTTGTTGGAGAACACCACTTATTTGGGAGACAACACGGGCTTGCTGATGCTACCCTTGATTACAGGTATCTACCTGTCCTTGGCACAGGTATAAAGCCCAGCCCTCAGCACTGCAGGGACAGGCAGAACACACACTTCCGGTGGACCAGCTGGCTTCTAAAGAGGAGAGGGGACCAAGTCACATATGCTTGGTTCTTCCTTCCCAGCTTCTCTCAGGTAAGTCACGTTTCCTCTTCCCCAGGTAGAGAGAGGCCAGGAGTATTATTATTATTATTATTATT
>NW_012102810.1:1434002-1435856 GCF_000951045.1 Mandrillus leucophaeus
TTTTTTTTTGAGATGGAGTCTCACTCTGTCACCCAGGCTGGAGTGCAATGGTGCAGTCTCGGCTCACTGCAACCTCCACCTCCCGGGTTCAAGTGATTCCCCAGCCTCGGCCTCCCGAGTAGCTGGAATTACAGATGCGTGCCAACATGCCCAGCTAATTTTTGTATTTTTAGTAGAGACGTGGGTTCACCATGTTGGCCCGGCTGGTCTTGAACTCCTGACCTCAGGTGATCTGCCCACCTCCACCTCCCAAAGTGCTAGGATTACAGGTGTGAGCCACCACGCCTGGCCTCACCTGCCTATTAATGTTAACTGAGCACCCATCATGTGCAAGGCACCATGCATAACGGGACCTGTGAAGGAGACAGAGGTGAATCAGAGAGACACTGCCCTCAAGCAGCTTAGAGTCCAGGGCATCGAGCTTGTACATGCATGAGGTTGGAACTTCCCACAGTGTATCTTCTGTTCTGTCACCTTTCCTGAAAAGAACTGGCTCACCTCGTATTCCTGCCAGGAATGGCTGCTGTTTTATGGTGTTCGGGCCACAACTGAGGATGACTGAAAGCAAGGCAGGCCTGGGAGAAAAATATGGATCATTTGAGATGAGCAGGGCCCACAGATATGAGTGTTGGGGCACCAGTTGAACAGAACTGTGGTCATACAGGTGTGGCTGGGGGCTGGGGATGGAGAACAGGGAGTAGCATCTGTTCTGGGATGGGAAGTGCATGGTCTCCAGAACATACCGGTCCAGCGTCTGCTCAGAGACATACTAACTCCTAACGCAGAACTTCCTAAAGTGGGTCAGCAGCATGAGCATCCTGGGGAGCTGATCAGATATGCACGTCCAAACTCCAAGGGGCGCGCCATCAATCTGTGTTTTTAGGAGACCTCCAGGTGATTCTGATGGATGCTCAAGTTAGAGAATCCTGGACTTCTGAAGCCAGGTAGGAAGGCGGGGCAAGTCAGTGCACAGAAGGCTACGAATTCCAAATATAGTGTAATCCAAGCACCGAAGCTCCCTCTGAGACAAAAGCTAATTTAACAAACCCCACAAGTAACATGTGATTGAAAACTGGCGAGGCCCTTCTAATTAACATCCACGGTCCATTTGTACAGAGGGTACAAAACATAATCTGGATAAACTCAGAAGACGTGCTGATGTAAAGACTTGGGAAGTCTCCAAATTCAATCAAGTGAACGGAGCAAATATTCTAAACTTGAATGTGAAAGAACATCTTAATGTGAGTGTGTCGTAACACGACTGGGAAACAAAATAAAGATGTGTTAAGTAACAGCAGGGCAAGGGGTCTGCTTACAATGTAAGCCACAGAGCCCGAGTTTGTTAGTGTTTATTCAGCATTGCCCAAAGATAGAGCTAGGGGTTGCAGAATATGTGCTCCGTGCATCTGGCAGGATGGGAAGACATCTAGAACAGTACAGGGTAGACATGAGTGCCCTTGTTTCTGGAAGTGCAAACTCTTTAACATGGCAAGCCTTAGCTGTGAGATTTCTCCTTAGAGGATGGTTCTTACCTTTTTCTGGCTTATGAACCCAGAGAATCTAATAGACTTACCACATCCACACACAGTCTTTGATTCAATAATCATGTTGGAATCTCCCGAAGTGCACCTTTTGTCATCTTTCTCTGAAACAAACAGACAAACCAACCAAACCAACTAAAACAACAGCAAAACCCAGCCCATTTCTGGTTCCTGCCTTGGATGGGCTGCAATGGTCTTATGGCATTCAGTCCACAATGGAGGAAGGATGAAAGCAAGGCAGGCCCATGTGGGGAACACTGTTGAATTAGGCTGAGGAAGGATGAAAGCAAGGCAGGCCCATGTGGGGAACACT
>NW_012102810.1:1447230-1449096 GCF_000951045.1 Mandrillus leucophaeus
CCGGGTTCCGGCCGAGCCAGTTGCCACTCAGGGCCGGAGACGCGGCGGGGAGCCGCAGGGAAGGAGGGACGGCCGGGCTGGCATCCCCGCCTCCTGGAAACTGCCTGGACAGTCGTCGCGCCCGAGTGCGTCTAGCTCTTGCCGGGGGCCCGATGTGCCCTCCCTCCCCCTGACTCGCCCGCGGCCTCGGAAACGCTACTCCCGCGGGAGAGCGCTGGTCAGGACGGCCTCGGCCAGGCTGCTCGTCAGCCCCTGCGCTTCCCGGAGGTGTCCGCGTCCCTGTTTTCCCTGTGCGTTTTCTGATTTCCACCATGAGGTCGTTTGGGCCGTGTTTTTCATCTGCACGTGGAGGAGACGGGGCCCCGCGCCGGGAGCCGCGCCTGCGGGTGCGCCGCCCCCAAGTGCGTGTGGGTTTGGTGCGGGCCTTGGGATCAGTTCAGCTCGCGGTGACCTTGGCTGAGCGCTGGAGGCTCCGCGGGCGGGAGCAGGAGGGCACAATAGTGATGTGTGAGCCTCCCCGACGCTTCGGAGGAGGTGTGACCTTGTGTGGTGAGGAAGCCACAGCGGGAGACGGCTGTGCCGGGACATTAAGCCTGATTGATCAGATCCACGGCTCTCACGCTCCCTTGGGCCGTTTTGCCTTTTCCTGTAAAAGGAACCACTTTGTCTTCTAAACCCACAAGTAATATTTTACATTAACATACTGATTTCACAGTAATCCTTGCTTGTTTTTGTTTGTTTGTTTTTTGTTTTTTTAGACAGCGTCTCACTCTGTCACCAGGCTGGAGTGCAGTGGCGCAAGTGGCTCAATATCTGCTCACTGCAACCTCCGCCTCCCAGGTTTAAGCGATTCTCCTACCTCAGCCTCCTGCGTAGCAGGGGTTACAGGTGCGCGCCACCACACCTGGCTAATTTTTGTATTTTTAGTAGAGACAGGGTTTCACCATGTTGGCCAGGCTGGTCTCGAACTTGACCTCAGATGATCCGCCCATCTTGGCTTCCCAGAGTGGTGAGATTGCAGGCGTGAGCCACTGCGCCCAGCCAAACTACTTACATTAAAAAAAACGCATAGTGCTTACTTTATGCCAGGTTCTTCACAGTTATTCGTATAATCTTTATAACAACTCCGAGGAAAGTACGATTATTAGTCTTCCCATTTTATAGAGGGAGCAGGGGCACAGAGAGGTTAAGCAGCTTACCCAAGGGCACACAGCTGGTAAGTGACAGAATCTGGAACTCAAGTAGTCTGGTGCCAGAGTCTAAGCCCTTAACAGCTGTGTTGTCTTTATGATTTTTACATATGGAGCAGCTGAGGTTCAAAGCAGCTGAGTGACTTGGCCAGTGTCACAGAGCTAGAAGTGACCAAGATGGAAGTATGAAATGAGAATATGTTGATAAAAGGACTTACAAACTGTGAGGATATAAATATAAGGAAATATTGCCCTCATTTGTAACTATTATATTGGCTCTAGCATCTCCGCAGAGTCCGGAGATGTTTCCAAGTGACTCTTCGGTAGAGTAGAAAAAGAAGAATGCAGCATAGCATAGAGTTTGAGCACGAGCTTTGAATTGAATCCTGTGCAGTCTGTTAGCAGCTTCACTTAAGGCAAGTTGCTTAGCTTTTCAAGCTTCCGTTTCCCCATCTATGTAATGGATCTATTACTTGTAATCCCAGCTACTCAGGAGGCTGAAGCAGGAGAATCCCTTGAACCTGGGAGGGAAGTTGCAGTGAGCGGGGATTGGGCCACTGCACTCCAGCCTGGGCAACAGAGCAAGACTCTATCAAAAAAAAAAAAAGAAAATTAATCTTAACTTAATGTAACTTTTTTTGCTTTACCAAGTTTTTAATTTTTTTTTTTTTTTTTT
>NW_012102810.1:1451645-1452826 GCF_000951045.1 Mandrillus leucophaeus
GTCCCGCTCTGTCACCCAGGCTGGCATGCTGGCATGCAGTAGCGCGATCTCGGCTCACTGCAATCTTCACCTCCTGGGCTCCAGCGATTCTCCTACCTCAGCCTCCCAAATAGCTGGGATTACAGGCATGTGCCACCACGCCCGGTTAATTTTGTAGTTTTAGTAGAGACAGGGTTTCTCCACGTTGATCAGGCTGGTCTCGAACGCCTGACCTCAGGTGAGCCGCCTGCCCTGGCCTCCCAAAGTGCTGGGATTACAGGCGTGAGCTACCATGCCCGGCCAATTTTTTGTATTTTTAGTAGAGACGGGGTTTCACTATGTTGGCAAGGCTGGTCTTGAACTCCTGACATCATGATCCACCCGCCTCAGCCTCCCAAAGTGCTGGGATTACAGGTGTGAGCCACCGTGCCTGGCCCTATTTTATTATTTTTAAAATAGAGAAGGGGTCTCCCTATGTTGCCCAGGGGTGATCTGGAACTCCTGGATTCAAGCGTTCCTCCCACCTTGACCTTCCAAAGTGCTGGGATTACAGGGGTGAGCCAGGGCACCCTGGCCTGCTAACTTGTGGGGTAGTACAGTCTCTGTCCATACCCTCAACTCCCTGCCTCTCTGCTAGTCCTAAATACATTGTAGGCTCCCGCGTTTTTAGTGTAGCTATACCTATGAACGGGCCAAAGAATCTGAGGGCATCCTACACATTTCAAAGGGTGGGAATGGAGACTTCTCTTTCTCCAGCAGAATCTCCCCTCATGACCGGGGACTACCAGATCCAGCTCTGCTAGGGGCCTCCATGGACGGAGTCGGCTTCCTCTCTCACTGACCGAAGTCCATTCTTTGCTCATTCACCCTTGTGTCTACTGCGGGAGCCGCGCAGCGGACACAGTTGTGTTCCCTAAGTGTTTGCTGACTTAGTCATCCGGCCCTCTCTGGAGTAGTTATTTTGTATCGTGTATTACATTCCTGCCTCTACCTCTCCGCAGTGCGCGCGTGGGGGCGGGCTCAGGTGCGCAGTCTCCCTATGCGCGGGGAGGGCGTCAGCGGGTTTGCACACTTAAAGACTTAACAATGGGCGCGCGACGACCGTCCCTTGACTGACACGGGCCCAGAGGGCCTGAACACCACTAAGGGTCTGCCCCAGCGACCGGTCCCTGAAGTCAAGGTTGAGACCCCCGGCCCAGACA
>NW_012102810.1:1458051-1458862 GCF_000951045.1 Mandrillus leucophaeus
CACCTCCCAGGTTCAAGCAATCCTCCGGCCCAGCCTCCCGAGTAGCTGGGATTACAGGCACATGACCAGCTAATTTTTGTATTTTTAGTAGAGACAGGGTTTCACCATGTTGGCCAGGCTGGTCTTGAACTCCTGACCTCAGGTGATCCGCCTACCTTGGCCTCCCAAAGTGCTGGGATTGCAGGTGTGAGCCACCGCTGGCTAAGCTTTTAAGGAGCCGATTGTCAAAAAAACTGTGGGCATATTTAAAAGACATCATACCAAGAAATTTCTAATGACTAAATCAGTTTCTAGGTAGTTTAATAGAAGGAAGGGATTAGGAACATTGCAATCCTAGAGGGCTATGTCCCCTGGCAGGATTTAAGGGTTGGGCTATTGTGAGTTTGACTGACTTAAGTTAGTCTTCTAAATTCTGATCAACTGTAGTTGAACTGAATTAAGATCTTGCCCTTCAAAGCTGAGGACTAAAGGACACCACTAACTTATTCTTTTTATATTATTATTATTATTTTTTTTTCGAGATGGAGTCTCACTCCGTCACCCAGGCTGGGGTGCACTGGCGCGATCTCGGCTCACTGCAACTTCTGCTGCCCGGGTTCAAGCGATTCTCCTGCTTCAACCTCCTGAGTAGCTGGGATTTAAGGTGCCTGCCACCGCGCTTGGCTAGTTTTTTGTTTTTTTGTTTTGTTTTGTTTTTGAGACGGAGTCTCGCTGTCGCCCAGGCTGGAGTGAGTGAAGTGGCCGGATCTCAGCTCACTGCAAGCTCCGCCTCCCGGGTTTACGCCATTCTCCTGCCTCAGCCTCCCCAGTA
>NW_012102810.1:1458912-1459507 GCF_000951045.1 Mandrillus leucophaeus
AAGGCAGGCCCATGTGGGGAACACTGTTGAATTAGGCTGAGGAAGGATGAAAGCAAGGCAGGCCCATGTGGGGAACACTGTTGAATTAGGCTGAGAACTCCTAAAGATTAATAACGCTAAGTATGACACAGTCCTGATCACCAAGATATTAGTTGTCTTTTGCTGTGTAATGAATTACCCCAAAGTGTAATGACTTAAAACAACAAACCTTCATTATCTCCCTGTTTCTGAGGGTTAGGAATTCAGGAGTGACTTAGCTGGGTGGTTTTGCCTCAGGGTGGTTCATGAGGTTTTGGTCAAGGGGTCTGCCAAGAATGGAGGTTCCACCTCCAAGCTTCTCTCTCCTGACTACTGGTAGGTTGCCTCAGATCCTCACCATGTGGGCCTTTCTATAGGGCTGCTGGAATGGCCTCACCACATGACATCTCTGCCATGCGTCTAGCTTTCCTAGAATGAGTAATCCAAATGAGGGCAAGGTGGAGGTCACCGTATCTTTTATGACCTAGCCTTGGAAATCAACTACACTCACTTCTGTCCCATGTTATTTATTAAGAAGTCAGTGAAGCCCAGCCCACACTCAATGGGAGGGGAATTA
>NW_012102810.1:1459557-1484184 GCF_000951045.1 Mandrillus leucophaeus
CTCGCCCGGCTAGTTTTTTTTTGTAGTTTTTAGTAGAGACGGGGTTTCACCGTGTTAGCCAGGATGGTCTCAATCTCCTGACCTCGTGATCCGCCCGTCTTGGCCTCCCAAAGTGCTGGGATTACAGGCTTGAGCCACCGCGCCCGGCCCCAAGTTTTTAATTTTTAAAACTTTTTACTTTTTTGTAATAGCACTTAGCTTAAAACACAACACATTGTACAGCTGTACTAAATAGCTTCATTTATATCATTGTTCCATAGCTTTTTTCTTTCTTTCTTTTTTTTTTTTTTTTGGTGACGGTGTCTAGCTCTGTCGCCCAGGCTGGAGTGCAGTGGCGCCATCTCGCCTCACTGCAACCTCTGCCTCACGGGTTCAAGCAATTCACCTTCCTCAGCCTCCCAAGTAGGTGGGATTACAGACGCCCGCCACCACGCCCAGCTAATTTTTGTATTTTTAGTGGAGACGGGGCTTCCCCATATTGGCCAGGCTGGTCTCGAACTCCTGACCTCATGATCCGCCTGCCTTGGTCTCCCAAAGTGTTGGGATTACAAGCATGAGCCACTGCGCCCGGCCAGCTTTTTTCTTTTATTTTCTTTTTCTTTTTTTTTTTTTTGAGATGGAGTCTCGCTCACTCTGTCACCCAGGCTGGAGTGCAGTGGTGTGGTCTCAGCTCACTGCAAGCTGTGCCTCCTGGGTTTACGCCATTCTCCGGCCTCAGCCTCCGGAGTAGCTGGGAGTACAGGCGCCTGCCCCCACGCCTGGCTAGTATTTTGTATTTTTAGTAGAGATGGTGTTTCATGTGTTGGCCAGACTGGTCTCGAACTCCTGACCTCGTGATCCGCCGGCCTTGGCCTCCCAGAGTGCTGGGATTACAGGCGTGAGCCACCGTGCCCTGCCTTAAAAAAATTTTTTTTGAACTTTTAAGTGAAGACACAAACATATACTAGCCCAGGCCTATACAAGGTCAGGTCAGGTAATCCATATCACTGTCTTCCGCCTTCACACCATGTCCCATTGGAAGGTCTTTAGGGCAGTCATATGCATGGGACTGTCATCTGTGTTAACAGTGCTGTCTTCTGTGTATCTTCTGAAGGACCTCTCTGAGCCTCTTGAGGTGTCACTCTTACCAGAAATATGTCCATTGTGGTTTGCTTGGTTTCTTTTTTTGTCATAGGTTTGCTTGTAAGTGGATAATGTACCATAAACATTCTTCTCTAGTAATGTAAACCTTTTGGTGTTGGAGTTCATGTTTCAGACTTTTTAAGGAACTTGAGGTCTGTAAAAGCTTCTGCTGAACCCTTCACTGTGAATTTTCTTGAATGTTCTTTTCTTTCTGCAGCTACCTTTTCTCTTGCCTCTTCTTCAGCTATGAGTTCCTGTTCCCTTATAATCTTAAGGGACCATTGTATATGCAGTGTGTCATTGACTGAAACATCGTTGTGGTGCGTGACTGTATTACCATCTTGCATTAGTGTGGTGCATTTGTTATAATTGATGTGCACCTTCACTTTTTATGGTACTGGGTGCCTGGTTCTCTGTGTACATCCTAAAGATTGGGGAGGGGTTTGTAGTGATGGATGAGGGAGCCTTATGGATATTGCTCAGTTTTCCTGAAAACTTTGCTGTTCTAATTACAGGGGCTATGGATTCTTATTTTTAAGAAGGCAAATCTTGGGCCGGGCGTGGTGGGTCATGCCTGTAATCCCAGGCCTTTGGGAGGCCAAGATGAGCGGATCATGAGGTCAGGAGTTTGAGACCAGCCTGGCCAATATGGTGAAACCCCGTCTCTACTAAAAATATAAGAAATAAGCCGGGTGTGTTGGTGCGTGCCAGTAGTCCCAGCTACTTGGGAGGCTGAGGCAGGAGAATCGCTTGAACGCAGGAGGCGGAGGTTGTAGTGAGTCGAGATTGCACCACTGCACTCCAGCCTGGGTGACAGAGTGAGACTCCTCAAAAAAAAAAAAAAGGCAAATCTTATGACTTTACGCAATGACCATTAAAACTATGTATGGTAAATTTTGCAGCCATTGTACAAATGAGCTTTTTTTTTTTAAACTATGTAAGTTTTCGGAAATTCAAAAATTGGAATAATATGAACCCCTGTGCCCATCTCCCAGATTGATTAACGTTTTTCCACACCTGCTTTGCTTATCTCCCTCCTCCTTTTTTTGTGGCTCTAAGATTTTAAAGTAAATCTCTGATTTCTTGTCATTTCAACCCTAAATTCTTCTGTGTGTACCTCTAAGAAAATAAGGACATTCTGGCTGGGTGCCATGGATCACACCTGTAATCCTAGCACTTTGGGAGTTGGAAGGATTACTTCAGCCCAGGAGTTCCAGACCAGCCCAGGCAATATAGGGAGACCCTGCCTCTACAAAAAAAAAAAAAAAAAAATTAGCCAGGCATGTTGTGGCACATGCTTGTAGTCCCAGCTACTTGGGAGGCTGAAGCAAGAGGATCCTTTGAGCTCAGGAGGTTGAGGTTGCAGTAAGCTGAGATGACACTAGTGCACCCAGCCTTGGTGACAGAGTGAGACCCTGTTTTGTCTCAACCAAAAAAAAAAAAAAAAAAAAAAAAGAAGGACATTTTGAACATACCACAATGCCAATATCATACCTAACAACATTAGTAATTCCATAATATCACTTAAAATCTAGGACTTTAAAAAATTTTTTTATTTATTTTTTATTTTTATTTATTTATTTTTTGAGATGGAGTTTACCTCTTGTTGCCCAGGCTGGAGTGCCATGGCATGATCTTGGCTCACTGCAACCTCCACCTCCTGAGTTCAAGCAATTCTCCTGCCTCAGCCTTCCGAGTAGCTGGGATTACAGGCATGTGCCACCACACCCAGGTAATTTTGTATTTTTAATAGAGACAGGGTTTCTCCATGTTGGTCAGGTTCATCTCAAACTCCCAACCTCAGGTGATCTGCCCGCCTCAGCCTCCCAAAGTGCTGGGATTACAGGCGTGAGCCACTGCACCTGGCGCCGTTTTTTTTTTTAAACCAAAAAAATTGAGATAAAATGTAGGCCTTATTAAAATTTATCTGATTGTCTCCAGATTTTGAGCAAATGAGTTTTAAGTTTAAATTTTCAGAACAGTATGCTCTGTTCATAATGGTACAAAAAAGAGATGTTAGGGCTGGGCATGATGGCTCAAGCCTGTAGTGCTAACACTTTGGAAGGCCGAGGTGGGAGGATCCCTTGAGCCCAGGAGGTTGAGGCTGCAGTGAGCCTTGATTGTGTCACTGCACTACAGCCTGGGTGACGGAGCAAGGCTGTTTCTTAAAAGAAGTGTTGGCCGGGCACGGTGGCTCATGCCTGTAATCCCAGCACTTTGGGAGGCCAAGGCAGCAGATCACTGGAGTCCAGGAGTTCGAGACCAGCTTTGAGACCAGACCAATATGGCGAAACTGCATCTCTGCCAAATACAAAAATTAGACGGGTGTGGTGGTGCGCATCTATAGTCCCAGCTACTTGGGAGGCTGAGGTGGGAGGATCGCTTGAGCCCGGGTGGTGGAGGTTGCAGCAAGCCAAGATCACACCTCAAAAAAGTGTTGGAATCGCCCAGTCCTTACCTCCAGGGACTTACTTTCTAAGGGCCACTCTTTTCGTTCAGAAAGGGATAGGGTGGTCAGGAAGTGCTCATTTCTCCCTAACTGTTTATCCTTTGGGTCATTCAGCATCCAGTCAGCCTTTGTCAAGCACCTGTGAGTCTAAGCACTGTGCCAGGTATGGGGGTAAAGGGCAAATCACATCCACTCCTCCCTTTAAGCCCAGGCAGTGATTCTCCTTGAGAAGAATAGGAAAATGGAATCCGAAAAGTGCTGTGGTTACTTTTCCCAGGAAGAATGCATGTAACGTTTAAAGGGGCTTTATGAAATCCATCTGTGGGCCTAGGTTAGGACCCCCATTCTTGTGAGATTTCTTGGGGAATAGGGAGGGACTCCAGGGATCCTTGAGGGTACATGAGTATGTTGACGAGAGAGAAGAAATGGAGCTCACAGAGGGGGGCTAGCAGGAGGTAGGGGAAGCAGTCCTGGGGTCCCCTGTTTTCTCTGAAGTGCTGCCGAGTTGCCAGCTGAATTTGAGGCTGAATCCTGAATCCAGCACTTGTGAACTGGGTGACCCTTGCTGAGTTCTCTCTGAGGTTGGTGTCTTATTTGTCCAGTCAGGTAATTTAGTGCCTGTATATTGAACACCTTGTATAAACCAGGCACATTTTGCTAGGCAAGGCCATTTGGAGATGCTGACACTTCCCCAAAGGGTTGCCAAAAAGAATACATAAAAATGCCTTTGTTACATGTCTGGCTGAGTGCTTGGGACAGTGACAGGTCTGGGTGCAACAGCGTAATCCTGTGAAGCCAAGGGTTAGAGGCACCATTTGTCCAGGCATTTCCTGTGTGGCATGTGGGGCTTGGTCACTTTTCTCTTGGCAGCTATTTTTTGGTGTTCAGGTGTGATATCTTGTTGGCTCGAGGTGCTTCCTCCTGTTTTTCCAGGGTCCCTGCCCGCCTCCTGCTTGGCTCTGTGGCTGTCATTGTCCAAGCTTGGAGGGCTGGTGTACAGGCTAGCATGGAGGAGCTAGAAGACTGCCTCTCCCGGGGGTCTTGCCTGTTCAGTGGAAGGGAGATGGGATCATTACAGCCACTCCAGTCCCTATTTTACTGTACCCAGAGGAATCCCTCAGCTTCCTTGACCCCACATGCTCTTGGTTTTCCTCCTTGCACTGTCTTTTGCTGGCAGGTCTTGTGTGGTCCCTTATTAAGTGGTATTGTTCTTCCTGGTTCTCTGAGAGGAGAGACCTTCCACATTTTTCATCTCCAAGACCTGTCCAGTGCTGATGTCTCCACTTGCCTGTCTCCTGGTCCAAAGTGGGACTTAACTTTGTATCCTCCAATGACCTCTCACTGCCTGCTCCTACTGTGCCCTTGGGTTCAATGACTCATACCAGCATCCATCCTCCCGGGTTCCCAGACCACATTAAAAAAGCATGGGAGTCCGTGTGGCTCCCTCTTCCCTCCACCCCTGTATCTGGATGGTTACCAAGTCATGACTGTTCTGTCTCTGATAATGCCCCCCGATCTCCATTCTTATCCTGCTCTCCCAGGTGAAACCTCCATCTTCTCTGTCTTGGATTGCGTTTGGTCCCACCTGGTCTTCTTTGAGTTAACTCCTTTCAGTCTATCCAATGTGGTCTTTTCTCTGCAGCCAATTTTTTTTTCTATAGTTCGGGTCTCATGATACCACTTTCCATTTTCAAACTCCTTAAATTGGCCTAGGAGACCTGTGATGGCCAATCTTCCCCACCCCTGTGGGTCAGGTGCCCCTGGTGTGGGCTCATCTCTTAGTGCAAGGCTCCCTGTAGACTGTCCTGGGGCTGCTTGTCTAATTGTCTTCTCATTGAACCAGGTAGGCAGGCAGGAACCACTCATCTAGTCTGGGGGTGACCGGGGGGTGCAAAGAGTTTTGTTACAGGATATATTTAACACTTTCATTGCCTGGCACAAAATTCTCTTTGAAGAAACTGCCTTTGTTTAATTCTGTTTATTTATTTAGAACTTACCTAGAATTGATTTGCACTTGCAAAAATGCTGCTGTTTTAGAGTTTGCTTTCTAGGCTGGTTGCTTGCTCTGTCACCCTAGCTAAGAAACTAGGAACTGGAGCGCTATTTCTTTTCCTTTCTTTCTTTCTTTCTTTTCTTTTCTTTCTTTTTTTTTTTTTTTTTAATAGAGTCTAGCTTTGTTGCGCAGGCTAGAGTGCAGTGGCGCGATCTCGGCTCACTGCAACCTCCGCCTCCCAGGTTCAAGTGATTCTCCTGCCTCGGCCTCCCGAGTAGCTGGGATGACAGGCGCCCAACACCACAGCTGGCTAATTTTTGTATTTTTAGTAGAGGCGGGGTTTCACCATGTTGGCCAGACTGGTCTTGAACTCCTGATCTCAAGTGATCTACCCTCTTGAGCCTCCCAAAGTGCTGGGATTACAGGTGTGAGCCACCACACCTGGCCTGGAGCACCATTTCTGTTTCTGGTTGCTCTTTATAAAGGGAGCTCTGTGCATAGAGTAGGTGTGTCAATAAGAATGACTTGACCTGGTTGGCACCAACAAAAGAAGAATAGCAAACAAGTTAGGTTAGATTTGTTTTGACGATTGAAGAATATCTTGTATGTTAACAGGCAGTTTATAAAACGAGAAATGGAATGATTTTTAAAAACAGCATTCAACTTTATAAATCCAGGAAATGCAGATCAAGAAGAGATAATTTTTTACCTTTAAATTATCAAAAAGTTTGATAATTAACAAACAGTTGTGAAAATCAATACTGTAAGGGTAAAGTACGTTGCCAGTGGACATGTTTTTGAACAGCAGTTTGTCAGCAGGTGTTTGCGTAATTACATTTGCTCTCTCTGATTTATTACTCCTATTTTTAAGAATCTTGCTCAAGGAAATACCCATAATGTGGGAAAAAAAAATCAGTATTTCTGAAGAGATTCCTTGTAGCATTATTTTTCATAGCAAAATTGTGGAAAACTCCAAAATACAGAGAACAATATTAGTGAATCATTCACTCAGAATAGTATGTAGCCAGAAATGATGTTTAGGAAATAGAGCTATGCATAATTAATATGGAATGGTAGGGCGGGGTGCAGTGGCTCACGCCTGTAATCCCAGCACTTTGAGAGGCCAAGGTGGGTGGATCACCTAAGGTCAGGAGTTCGAGACCAGCCTGGTCAACATGGCGTAACCTCGTCTCCACTAAAAATACAAATATTAGCTGAGCACGGTGGGGTGCACCTGTAATCCCAGCTATTTGGGAGACTGAGGCAGAAGAATCACTTGAACGTGGGAGGCAGACGTTGTGGTGAGCTGAGATCGCACTGCTGCTCTCCAGCCTCGGCGACAGAGCACGACTCTGTCTCAAAAAAAAAGATAGCCAAGAGATACCAACTAAAAAAGTAAGGTGGAAAACAAAGTCAACATGATTCTATGTGTGTGTTAAGATTAGAAAGTTATGTATACTATGGATTTAAGCCTTCTGGAAATTAGGCAAGACAGGAATAGGACTAAGTAAGTTGGAGACAAGAAACTTCTGAAACATTTTTATATTGTCTGTAGTGATTGAGGTTATATTTGTTTTAACTTTTTGCTATAATAAAATCTTTTTTTTTTTTTTTTTTGAGACGGAGTCTGGCTCTGTCGCCCAGGCTGGAGTGCAGTGGCCGGATCTCAGCTCACTGCAAGCCCCGCCTGCCGGGTTTACGCCATTCTCCTGCCTCAGCCTCCAGAGTAGCTGGGACTACAGGCGCCCGCCACCTCGCCCGGCTAGTTTTTTGTATTTTTTAGTAGAGACGGGGTTTCACCGTGTTAGCCAGAATGGTCTCAATTTCCTGACCTCGTGATGCACCTGTCTTGGCCTCCCAAAGTGCTGGGACTACAGGCCTGAGCCACTGCGCCCAACCAACTTTTTGCTATAATAAAATCTTAAAAGATGGTTATAAAGGCTGTTGTAATCCATAAAAATATTTATGATATGTCAAGCAAAAAAGAACGAGATGATGCAAAATTGCATATAGTACAGTTGTAGCTACAAGACAAATGTAAGAATAGATAAAAGGGAAACTATTAATTGGTTGTTTTAAAGTGTTGGGGTTAGGCCGGACTCGGTGGCTCACACCTAATAATCCTAGCACTTTGGGAAGCTGAGGCGGGAGGATCCCTTGAGCCTGGTGGGTCAAGGCTGCAGTGAGCCGTGATCACACCACTGTACTCCAGTCTGGGCGACAGGAAGACTCTGTCTGTAAAAACAAATGATTAAAAATAAGTGTTGGGATTATATTTTCTTTGGATTTCTGTATGTTCTAATTTAAAAATTACCCTATCAGAATCCCGTCTTCATTTTTTTGTTCTTACAGGTTTTCAAGGGACATGAGTGACCCGAGGATGGTGTTGAGCCTCTCTTTGTAAGGGTTGTTTCCTTGTTCTCTTCCTACCTCTTGACTCACATACTGGTAATTATCTTACCATCTCTGCAGAGCCCGCCCACCTTTGGGTTCCTGTTGGACATCGATGGAGTGCTTGTGCGGGGCCACAGAGTGATCCCTGCTGCTCTGGAAGCCTTCCGAAGGCTGATGAACTCCCAGGGGCAGCTGCGGGTACCCGTGGTTTTTGTCACAAATGCTGGGAACAGCTTACAACACAGCAAAGCCCAGGAGCTGTCAGCCCTGCTGGGGTGCGAGGTGAGAAGGCAGCCAGAGGCATGGAAGCCCACGGACCTGGTTCTTAGTGGACCCCCCGCCCCAGCTCCAAGTCCCTTTCCCTTGGGTTGGGATATGGAATCACCTGGTCCTAGGTCATGGCCACAGCTGAACACAGAAATCCTGCCTATGTATTTGGTAGTTGTAGTTTATGTCCTTGTATCTGTTTCTTTTCTTCTGGGTATTGGGGGTGTGAGTCCCTGGAAAGCAAAGGTCACACACATGTCTGGAACTCTGCATAGCGGGAATAGCAGGTGCAGCTCTGAAGTCACACCTTGGCTTTCCTGACTGTGATGTGTACACCTGAAGGAGTGCTGTCCTCTTCAGCCACCTGCAGCCCTGCACCATATCCCAACTTTGATGCATTCTTGTTTGTTGAGGGTGAATTCAGCTTTTGGAAAGAGTCCTTTGGAGCCAAGAGAGTAAATAAAATGGCTGGTGTATTAGATGATGCTGCTCAAAGTTGCATGTAAAGTGTGACGGAATAAAATTGATTCCTTGCTGTGATTTCCAGAGAGAATTCCAAAAACCTTCCAACTAAAGGCTGCATTGTTAGGGTTAGTATAAATGTTAAGCAGCTAAGTCTTAGCAGAACTGAAAATAGAAAGTAAAAGACCAATTTATGTGACAGTGACAGGGAGCACACATGAACCCTGTGGCTTCCAAATGGGGGCTTGGGAAATCCAAACTGAACCTGACAGGATGGCGGTGGCGAGTGGTCAGAACCCACATCTGTGGCATTTCTGGTCTCTTGTTTTGTGTGGCAAGAACCAAATGAGACAGGTTCTTCTCACATCTGTTTGGGTGCCTTTTAGAAGTGCTGCTGGGTGCTAGAAAGGGCTTTGCCCACCTTTCTTTTTCTGAGCAGGCTAAAGGACCTGCCACCTGCCTCATTATTTCCCTCAACAGTTCTGTCTTCCTCTGCCCTCCCCTGTCTTGGCTGTCCCTACAGGTGGATGCAGACCAAGTTATCCTCTCTCACAGCCCCATGAAGCTCTTCTCAGAGTACCATGAGAAGCGGATGCTGGTGTCTGGGCAGGGGCCCGTGGTGGAAAATGCCCAGGGGTATCCTTTTGGTCTTAACTCTGGCTGAAGGGAAGGGGCAGAGCTGGGGCGTTTCCTCCCTTAGCTGAGTGGGGACTGTAGTGAGGAGTGCTGGGTGCTGGAGTACACAGGCGATGTTGTGGGCTCAGGGGAGGGAGGAAAGCTCCCGATTGTGGTCAGTCCTCATGTCTGGTGGTTTCTAGAAGCCAGTCCTCATACCCCTACATCAGAATCCTCCGGGGGGCTTAAAATACAGATTCCAGGGTATCTGCTCTGGAGCCTTAATTCACTAGGTCTAGGGTAAAACTCAGGAATCTGTATTTTTTGAAAAAACAAAACACCTCTCTTAGTGGTTCTGTAACTAGGTTTGGGAACCCCTGCTCTAGCCTCTTCCTTGGGGTGCCCAGTCAGTTTATTAGCCAGTGGTAGTGAAGCAGCTATGGGGAGCTTGTCTCTGGGAGCCTGCGGAATAATACCTGGCCCCTGTTTCAAGCAACTGAGTTGTGCTGAGCTCGTCCTGTGTACCAGTGATCTGCTGCACACTCTGAATGGGATGAGGACTGGGATGAGGACGTGGGGCTTATGAATAAATCAAGGGCTTGTGCTTGAGGAGGCAAGAATAACCCCGTGCGCAATAAAGGAGCGTTTACGATGGTGTATGATGGAAGTCCTGTAAGCTCACAGGAGCTGCGCCACAGGCATTGAAGGGAGGGGTTGGAGTATCCCTGGGGCAGGAGTTGCCTGTGGCTTCTTGGAGGGGTACAGTGGAGCCCCGGGAGATGGCTAAGCTTTCTTAGGCAGGGGAAGTAGGAGGTTGGGAATGGGATAGGGAGAGGAATGAAAGAACAGGAAGGGTGGGTGGTGCCAGGGTGTCGGGAACCTTGGAAGTAAACTTGAGGAGTCTGACCAACTTCTCAGGGCAATGGAGGGCAGAGCAGGCTTTATTACTGATGGGGCAATCTGATAGAATCAGGATTTTGGGGAAATTCATTTTGAAAGTAATCTGAAACCATGTCCAGTTAAGATTGCAAGTTGGAATTGAGGACAGGAAGATGGAGGCAGCTGAAGCTGGCTTGTCCCTCCCCAAGACCTCCTCTTCCTTGCTGATTTGGGTTCATCCTTTAAGATTTTAGCTCCAGCCCTACTTCTCCATGACTCCTCTGGACTCCCCAGCCCACTGAAGAGTCTCTTCTGAGCTCAGCACTGACTGGCAGCACTGTTCTTAGAACAGTGGTTTTAATGGGCTCTGAATGTGCTCGGCTCCTTGGGGACAGAACCTTTTTTTTTTTGAGACAGGGTCTCACTCTGTTGCCCAGGTTGGAGTGCAGTGGTGCAATCATAGCTCACTATAGCCTTGACCTCCTGGGCTCAAGTGATCCTCCTGCCCCAGCCTCCTGAGTAGCCTCCTGAGTAGACTACAGGTGGGTACCACCATGCCTAACTGACTTTATTTGTAGAGACAAGGTCTCACTACGTTGCCCAGGCTGGCCTGGAACTCGTGGCCTCAAGCCATCCTGCTGCCTCAGCCTCCCAAAGTGCTGGGATTTCAGGCATGAGCCACTGCACCCAGCTGGGGACAGAGATTCTTATGTGTCTTGGCCCCGTGGGCTGTGCCCAGTGTAGGACCTGGTAGCTGGCATGTGCCTGGTGACTGCTGGTGGGTTAGCCAGGAGCTGCCCTCTCTACTCTGGCTGTGCAGTTATAGCCTGCCTGCCAGCACCTGCAGGATTTGTGCCATCCTTGCTGAGCTCTGCTTGGTGCCCTCCTGCCTGGCTTGATCAGGAGTGGGTTGTGTTCCCTTCACTTGTGATTTGATGCATTCAGAAAGGCTTCTTCCCCAAGAACTGTCCAGCATTACTTCCTGAGCTTGCTCCAGGCTGGGCTTCCGAAATGTTGTTACCATGGATGAGTTGCGGATGGCCTTCCCTCTGCTTGACATGGTGGACCTGGAGCGGCGGCTGAAGACCACGGTAATAAGGAGCACGGGTTGGGCTGTGACATCCTTCACTCCTCCCGTGCCCTGCATTGGCTGTGTCGCTGACCTTGCAAGCCCTTCTGCAGAGCTGTGATTTGTCCATTCTTCTGCATGTCCATTGCCTCTTTGGAGGCACATCTGGCTAAGGATTTTGTCCCCTGAATTTATGAGAATGGCCCAGAGGCTGGTTGCGGTGGCTTATACCTGTAATCTCAATGCTTTGGGAGGACTGTTTGAGCCCCGGAGTTCAAGACCAGCCTGGGCAACATAGTGAGACCCCGTCTCTACAAAAAAATTTTAAAAAAATTGGCCAGGTATGGTGGGTCACGACGCCTGTAATTCCAGCACTTTGGGAGGCCAAGGCGGGTGGATCACCTGAGGTCGGGAGTTCCAGACCAGCCTGACCAACATGACGAAACCCCATCTCTACTAAAAATGCAAAAATTAGCCAGGAACAGTGATGGACGCCTATAATCCCAGCTACTTGGGAGGCTGAGGCGGGAGAATCACTTGAACCCAAGAGGCGGAGGTCGCAGTGAGCTGAGATCACGCCGTTGTACTCCAGCCTGGGTGACAGAGTGAGACTGTGTCTCAAAAAAAAAAAAAAAAAAAAAGGCCAGATATGGTGGCGCATGCCTGTAGTCCCAGCTACACAGGAGTCTGAGGAAGGAGGGTTGCTTGAGCCCAGGCGCTGGAGGCTGCAGTGAGCTGTGATCACTGCACTCCAGCCTTGGCGACTGAGTGAGACCCTGTCTCCAAAAAAAAAAAAAAAAAAAAAGGGAAAAAATAGCCCAGAGAAGTGAACGGCTTTACTCCCTGTCCTCTCTGTATTGTTTGTCATTACCTGGGAACCCCTTTCAGAGTTGCAGCATCCCTTCCAACAAGGAGTTCCAGACTTACTGGCCGGCCTTCCCAGTGCTGCCCAGGAGAGCTGCTGGCCACTGTGAAGTTAGCAATCCTGAAGCCCGGCCCTGAGCTGCCCTTGGGAGAGGCGGCTTACTTGCAGAGGAAGCACTGGCCAGTCTGCACATCTGCCTAGGTGCCCTGTGTGCTGGGCTCATTTTTGAGCACTGACTTTGTCCACCGTCTCATCTGATCCCTGGTGATCCTCTGCAGCATGACTGCCATCTCTCGAGGTGCCCGTTGGCTCACTTTCTCCTCATTGCACTTTGTACGTATCACATGGCCCAGGTCTTGAGTCAGACCATCCTCACAGTTTGACGACATGCAGTTATAAACAGATAACTTACTTTTATTTGCAGATGTAGCTTAAGTCCTTCCTCCTCCAGAGCTTTCTGATGGAACAGAGCACTTCCTCTCCTGTGAGGACTTTCTCCCTGACCTGGGCAAGTTCTGTGGAGAACCAGAATGTCAGAGTTGGAACAGATCTCAGAATAGCTCAGAGGCAGCCTCACACAGGGGAGTGACCTGTCCTGGGTCACATAGTTGGTTGGTGGCAGAGCCAAGACTACCATGGCCTGGGGATGGAATGGACCCTCGAGGCTGGTTGAGTGAAGCCGCCTGCTTGAGAACCGACAGGAGGAGAAATGGCCCATCAGGCCCCGATGCCACCTTCATCTCCACGGGCTCACCTGCATCCTTAGCTGCCTGATTCTAGACTCTTACTTGGCTGTGTCTTGTGTCCTCTCCCACCAGAGAAAGACATCTGACCACCCTTCCTCCTGGTGACTTCACATGTGGTGTCCTGCCTGTTCTGTGGCCCCACCTGGCCGTTGCCTTTTCGCCTTTCTCGCATCTTCCTCAGTCCTCTCCAGCTTTCCCTTGGCTTGGGCTTGGCCACGAGTGTGGGGTCTGTGGAGAGTGTCTCCCCTCCCAGCACCCCGGAGGTGGAGGTGTGGTTCTCCAGGAGTGGACGGTGACTTGTGTTTATAGCCTGTCATTTATCTCTCTGCAGCCCCTCCCGAGGAATGACTTCCCCCCCATTGAAGGTAAGAGAGGTCGTCTTTGATGAGTTGTGAGGTCTTTTCTCCCTGTCCTCTCTGGCCCTCAGGCTGTCTCGGTGTGACTGCCTGCAGCCTGGTTCAGCAGCAAGGGGGCCTTGGAGTCAGGACACCCGGGCCCTGGTCTGGATCTGCCACTCACCACCTCTGAGACTGTTGTTAGTCTTTCCTTCCCCATGCCACTCACTATTGCAGGAAAACCGTAAGCTTAGAGACTTTTAGCAGTGGAAAGGCACCTAGAGGTGATCTGCTGTAGTGTTTCTCCACTTTCAAACCTAGTTCTCCCCTTTTTATAGCAAGAACGTTGGAATATCCCCTTTATTATCCTGAAGCGAAATTCATAGGTAATATAACTTCTATACACACATATTAAAAATTAGTTCAGTATAAAGCCCTAACTGTAATAGGGGGATATAAAAGGAGACATTTTTAGTAAGAAGATAATGTATTTCAGTATGTAGTACTTATCCAAGAAGTAAAATGGTTGCACTGAACAGCATCACCATGAATGTTAACAGCTACAAATGCAGGCTGATGTCAGTGTGTTCATAGGTGTGATAGGCGTGTTTTACAGGTGACTCAGAAATCAGGGACAGCATTGCCATTGGTCAAATAATTTTCCAAAACAGGGAACAACTCCTGGTAGAGTTTTCAAAAGGCAACGTACAGTCTTCTCTTGACTTACAGGATAGTTGTATTTTTGGAACAATCTGGTTTATTTTTGGAAAAATCGATGTTTATTGAAACTGTACAAAAATACTTTGTGATTATATGTAAAACAGAGTTGTTCAAGTAATTCTGAAAAGGTTGTTCACCTATGTGGATATCAGGATATCAGGTGGGACATTCAAATGATATTAGGACATGGGAAAGATTTTCCTTTTTCTTTTCGTTGTTTTGTAGAGACGGGATCTCACTATGTTGCCTAGGCTAGTCTCAAACTCCTGGGCTCAAGCAGTCCTCCCACCCTGGCCTCCCAAAGTCCTGGAATTACAGACACAAGCCACCACAGGCAGCCATGGGATGGTTTTTTAAAAAATTAATTTTAATTTTACTGTGGGATAGTTTTTGATTGCGCAGGATTGTCCTGAGTGTGTAGCATCCCTGGCCCCCTCCCACAACCTTCACTTGCTAGGTTTTAGTCATTGTGACAATTAAAATTGCCCCTGATTTCTAAAGCACCTCATAAGGGGTGGTGCTGCCCCATTGAGAATCACTGGTCTGGTGCAGTTCACCAGCCCTGTACCTTAGTGTCAGCAGAGTCCTTTGCCTAGTGCTTCCTGTGTGTCTAGTCCTGGGCTGTTTACTGATGATATAGTTCCTTTTTATCCTCACAACAGCATTATAAGTAGTGTTGCTGTTATGTAGTTGCAGTTGAGGAAACTGGGGCTTGGAGAAGTTACTTGCCCACAGTCATACAGGAAGATCGGTGGAGTGCAGGTTGGGGTTCAAGTCTGTATCACTCCACACCCCCTCTCCTGGCTGTTCGATTCTGCTGGTCCCTGGGGCTCAGAGAGAAGTGACTGAGGGAACAGGAGCCCTTGCTAAGTCGTGTGAGGGAGAGCGTGGTGGCAGAGCCCCAGTCAGCAAGGAGAAGTAGGCCTGAGACATGCTGCTTTTGTTTTGTAACCTCTTCTGTGAAGCACCAGTGGACTGAAGTCAGAATGGGAGCCCTCGGGAATCTCCTTCCTGGGCCCTGGGCCTTGTGCACCCAGGGTGGATGGGTAAGGGGCTCTACTAGGCTTGTCGGGGAGCTGTGCCCTGCCCAGCTGGGTGCACCATGGGTAGAGGGCTTGTGGGCGGGTAGCCCTAGCTGGCATCCTGAGGGCCTGCCACCTGCCCTGCAGCCCTCACCTGCGCCTCTGTTCTTTAAAGGGGTGCTCCTCCTAGGGGAGCCAGTCCGCTGGGAGACCAGCCTGCAGCTGATCATGGATGTCCTCCTCAGCAATGGGAGCCCTGGGACTGGCCTGGCGACACCCCCCTACCCCCACCTCCCCATCCTGGCCAGCAACATGGATCTCCTGTGGATGGCTGAAGCCAAGATGCCCAGGTGAGGACACAAAGCTCCCAGCCTTGGTCTGGTGGTCCACTCCTGGCTGCTGCCTGGGCAGTCCTGCAGGCAGTTCCCACCCGTCATCCTGACACCGGGGTACTCGGACCTTACTTAGGTAGGCCCTGTTGTTGCTGCAGTAAGCTGGCCTTTGGAAGGGCTTTCAAGGATCACTCCACGTATTCGTTACTAAACCTAAACTACAGATTACAGTCTGAGGATGTATTGAGAGGATGTTTCACACATGACCCCTGCCCCTATAATCTTAACAGAACTTGCTCTTTGTGTCTGTGGACCCAAATTGTGGATACTTTTTGTGCTGTATCAGTGCACATTCAGTTGCCCTTCCTTCCTTGGCTCCACCCTGTAGCATTGGTTCTTTCACTTTCTTGTTTCCTTTTACCTTTAAGACATAGGGCAGGAGGAAGCAAGCATTTGCCGTGTGTGTGTGTGTGTGTGTGTAGATTGTGTGTGTGTGTAGATGTGTGTGTGTGTGTAGATGTGTGTGTGTGTGTAGATGTGTGTGTGTGTGTAGATGTGTGTGTGTGTAGATGTGTGTGTGTGTGTAGATGTGTGTGTGTGTGTAGATGTGTGTGTGTGTGTGTAGATGTGTGTGTGTGTAGATGTGTGTGTGTAGATGTGTGTGTGTGTGTGTGTGTGTGTGTAGATAGGGTCTCACTCTCTTATCCAGGCTGGAGTGCAGTGGTGCAGTCATAACTCACTGCAGCCTTGAACTCTTGGCCTCAAGTGATCCCCCTGCCTCAGCCTCCAAAAGTGCTGGGATTACAGACGTGCACCATCATGCCAGCCAAGGATTATTCTGTTGGTTGCACAGACCAGACAACTGAGACCCAGCGGATAAGTGGCTTTCTCAGGGGCATGCAGGTGCCTACACTCCCTGCTCAGCTGTGTTGGTATCATCTGTTCTGTCTTATTCTGGGGATAGCACAGATAGAGGCAGCCCTTTTTTGGCCCTCAAGGTGCTTACTTGAAGGCCAGCTGACAGCTGCTGTGTACTGTTTGGTTGCCGTTACCTGCATGGCCAGACTGTTGAGTCAGCCTGCTGTTGACCCCCAGTCAACAGTCTCGTCAGCAGAGGGTGGGCACGGCCCAGTACTGCCTCAGGGCCCATCTCAGTAGTCCTAGAGAGACAGGGGTATGGAATGCTGTTGTCACTTTTAAAGTGTATGTCTGCCGGGCGCGGTGGCTCACGCCTGTAATCCCAGCACTTTGGGAGGCTGAGGCAGGCAGATCACGAGGTCAGGAGATTGAGACCATCCTGGCTAACATGGTGAAACCCCGTCTCTACTAAAAATACAAAAAATTAGCCGGTGCGTGCCTGTAGTCCCAACTACTCAGAGGCTGAGGCAGGAGAATGGCGTGAACCCAGAAGGCGGAGCTTGTGGTGAGCCAAGATGGTGCCACTGCACTCCAGCCTGGGTGACAAAGCGAGACTCCGTCTCAAAAAAAAAAAAAAAAGTGTATGTCTGTGGCTCGAGGCTTGGCCTTGTCTCTGAAGTATTATTCCCAGAGGAGGGATGCTGACACTAGATCAGTGGGCTTGGTTGGTTATGTCGCTGTGAACTGAAAAGCAAGGGGCAGATTTCAATTTATAAACCAGATTTTAGATGAACTTTTCTAATTAAAAATAGAATTCTTTACATAAATGACACTGAAAAATGTGGTGGCTCACGCTTGTAATACCAACACTTCGGGAGGCCGAGGTGAGTGGATCACCTGAGATCAGGAGTTCAAGATATCAGCCTGGCCAACATGGCAAAACACTGTCTTTAATAAAAATATAAAAATTAACGGGGCATGGTGGTGCGCACCTGTAATCCCAGCTATTTGGGAGGCTGAGGCAGGAGAATCGCTTGAACCTGGGAGGTAGAGGTTGCAGTGAGCCAAGATTGCACCCAAGCGCCAGCCATCATATCAGCATTCCAGGTGTCAGGAAAGAGTTGGGGAGGGCAGAGAGGGCAGAGAAGAATACCCTGTCCACAGTTTTTTGTTTTTTTGTTTTTTTTTAGACGGAGTCTTGCTCTTTCGCCCAGGCTGGAGTGCAGTGGTGCAGTCTTGGCCCACTGCAGCCTCCGCCTCCTGGGTTCAAGTGATTCTCCTGCCTCAGTCCCCCAAGTAGCTGGGACTACAGGCATGTGCCACCATACCCAGCTAATTTTTGCATTTTTAGCAGAGACAGGGTTTCACCATGTTGGCCAGACTGGTCTTGAACTCCTGACCTCAGGTGATCCACCTGCCTTGGCCTCCCAAAGTGCTGGGATTACAGGTGTGAGCCACTGCACCTGGCCCCCTGTCCCCAGTTATAAGGATGCTTACTAAAAGTTTAGCCCAGCATTCTGCTTTCCTTGATTGTAGCTTCGTCACATGGCCACACCTCACTGGAAGGGAGGCAAGGGAAGGTCTTTTTCACACCTAGTGGCAATATGGTCAGCTGAAAATGGACACTAGCAAAGAAGGGAGAAGGGCAACCATAGTCTGTCCCAGCTCTGCAGCAGGATTTAAGCTCTGGAGTCAGACTGAGTTGTAATCCTAGCTCTGCCATCTTGAACAAATTACTTAATCTTGCTGTGCCTTGGTTTCCTCATTTTACAAATAGTGTCATCTCATAGAGTTTTTCTGAGAGGGAAATGTGAAATGCTGCCTCCAGTGCCAGCACAGAAGAGCCTGGAGATCAGGAAGACTGAACTGCTGCATGCTCGTTTCTGGCAGGTTTGGACATGGCACCTTTCTGCTGTGCCTGGAAACCATTTACCAGAAAGTGACGGGCAAGGAGCTGAGATACGAGGGCCTGACGGGCAAACCCAGCATCCTCACTTACCAGTACGCCCAGGACCTGATCAGACGACAGGCGGAGAGGCGGGGCTGGGTCGCCCCTATCCGGAAGCTCTATGCTGTGGGGTAGGCTCTGCTCCTCCTCCTCCATCCCTTTTATGACGTCCCCTTCCCTCCCTCCCTCTCTAGTCTTACCCCCGTTTCCCTATATCTCATTCACTCTTCTGTCCCGAAACTCTTCTCTGCTCCCTTTGCTTTGCAACATTGAGTTAGGGTTTTCTCCTTTTTCCTTTTCCGGTGTGGCTGCCCCTGCCAGTGACAACCCTACGTCTGACATATACGGCGCCAACCTGTTCCACCAGTACCTGCAGAAGGCGACGCGTGGCGGGGCGCCAGAACTAGGGGCCGGGGGCCCACGGCAGCAGCAGCCCTCAGCAAGCCAGAGCTGCATCTCCATCCTGGTGTGCACAGGCGTCTACAATCCCAGGAACCCGCAGTCCACGGAGCCTGTCCTTGGAGGAGAGCAGCCTCCATTCCACGGGCACCGAGACTTGTGCTTCAGTCCAGGGCTCATGGAGGCCTCCCACGTGGTGAATGACGTGAATGAGGCTGTGCAGCTGGTCTTCCGCGAGGAGGGCTGGGCCTCGGAGTGAGGGCAGTGCGGGGGAGGCGAGGGGGTGAGCCTGGACCTGTGGGCGAGTCCCGTTGGCTGGGTTCTGGCCTGATCACTGGGCTCAGGTCAGGGCTTGGTTCCCTTGCCACCATTCCTGCTGCCCCATGAGTGTGGCATTACTGGTCACTTAGAAGAAGACAGTGGCTCTTTTTTCCTGCTGGGTAGCATTTTGTATGGAACTGTCAGAATTTTCTGGGCACAGTTCCCTTGTGCCTCTCCTGGCAGTCTAACCCCAGGCCATTCTCTTCACCTGTGTGCCTCAGTGTCCTTCTCGTTTCAGTAGGAACTTCTGAATAGGGGGAGGCAGTGTGGAATACTGTGGACGTCTGTGCAGAGCCTTTGCCGGCACTGAAGGCGTGCAGCCTGTCGGCAGAGTGTCTAACACCAGATGCTACTTTTTACTGTATTGTAGTTTATTGCCCAGAGATTTGGGGCTTTTTTAAAAATTAAAATAATTATTATAAATATTCATGATGCTGTCTCTTGTGAAGCTCTGTCTGGAGTGCACTAAAAGTCCTGTGGGAAAAGGAGAAGGAGTGAGTGGTGTGGGCAGCCCAGGGGCTGGGAGATGGGTGGCATTTCAGCTCCACGAGGTGCCCACATCTCCTTTCCTACCTCCCGCCCCCAAAGCCCATACCCATTCTGGGCTGGGAAGCTTGAGGTTGTCTAGGAATGAGTTTGGCATATACTTAGCTGTACTTAGCAACTTCCCTGGAGTGAAAAAGGAGGGATCTTGTCACTGATTGTTCTAAAGGAAGCAGCTCTTCCTGCAGTGATTCTACAAAACATGCCGCTTCCTGCATCCCTTCCTCTAGGAGTAACCAACTTCATTTCTTCATTTGTGTC
The DNA here is from genome assembly GCF_000951045.1 of Mandrillus leucophaeus. Lineage (NCBI taxonomy): Eukaryota > Metazoa > Chordata > Mammalia > Primates > Cercopithecidae > Mandrillus > Mandrillus leucophaeus. The sequence continues at coordinate 1,479,158 of NW_012102810.1, forward strand.
ACCCATGGCCTCAGCATCTGCAAATCCCCCACTCAGTTCTCGTCCTTATTTTACTCCAGTAGCCGTTTGCGTTTGACACAGCTGATACCTCCCTCCCTTGTTCTTTTTTTATTTTTTAGAGACGGAGTCTTGCTCTGTCATCCAGGTTGGAGTGCAGTGGCACGATCATGGCCCCCATGAACCTCCTGGGTTCAGGCAATTCTCCCACCTCAGCCTCCTGAGTAGGTGGTACTACAGGCACACACCACCACGCCTGGCTAATTTTTTTATTTTATTTTTTATTTTTGGTAGAGACAGGGTTTTACCATGTTGACCAGGCTTGTCTAAAAGTCTTGGCCTCAAATGATCTGCCCGCCTTGGTGTCCCAAAGTGCTGGCATTACAGGAGTGAGCCTCCATGCCTGGCCTCCTTCCCTTATTCTTAAAGCCCTCTTGGCTCTCTCCGCCTGACTGTTTGTTTTTGGGGGGATGGAGTCTCACTCTGTTACCCAGGCTGGAGTGCAGTGACACGATCTCAGCTCACTGCAGTCTCCACCTCCTGGGTTCAAGCAGTGTTTGTGCCTCAGCCTCCTGAGTAGCTGGGATTACAGGCATGCTCCACCATGCCTGGCTAGCTAATTTTTGTATTTTTAGTGGAGACAGAGTTTCACCATGTTGGCCAGGCTGGTTTCGAACTCCTGACCTCAAGTGATCCGCCCTCCTTGGCCTCTCAAAGTGTTGGGATTACAGGCGTGATCCACTGCTCCCGGCCTTAAATGACTTCTTTCTTTCTTTTTTTTTGAGATGGAGTTTTGCTCTTGTTTCCCAGACTGGAGTGCAATGGCGCGATCTTGGCTCACTGCAACCTTCATCTCCTGGGTTCAAGCGATTATCCTGCCTCAGCCTCCTGAGTAGCTGGCATTACAGGCGTGCGCCACCACGCCCAGCTAATTTTTTGTATTTTTAGTAGAAATGGGGTTTCACCGTTAGCCAGGCTGGTCTCAAACTCCTGGCCTCAGGTGATCTGCCTGCCTCGACCTCCCAAAGTACTGGGATTACAGGCATAAGCTACCGCGCCCGGCCCTCAACTGATTTCTTGACACCTCTGCTTGGATGCCTCAGAGGTGCTTAGAGGTCAGGGAGCAAAGGAGGTTGAGAGAGTGGCTGTGAAACAGGAGAACCAGTGTCTTGGAGGCTGAGTGGCTGAGCACCGAGGAGCTGTGCTCATTCCCTCAGCGTAAGTGTCTCTGTATCCACGACCAGACACTGAGCGCAGTCCACGCCTCCTGCTTAACTGTCTTCCCCACCTTAGGTGGCTGCGGCAGCTCCTTGCTCTCCTTGTCTAGGCCCGAGGGCCTGGCGTCCTGCTGAGCTCCTCTTAATTTCCCAAGTGAGCTCTGCTACCCACCACGCCCCACCCTAGCTAGGCCCCTGGCCTCACCTGAGCTGTTGCAGCCACACTTCTGGCCTCCCTGCCTCCGCCCTTTTCTCTCCCACCTGCTCTGCTCACTCATTGGCAGATCACGTGGCCCGTTCTGTGATGAAAGCCCTCCGGTGACATCTGACTCAGAGCAAAAGCAGTGATTTACCTTGGTACAAATCCTCTTCATCCTGTCCCACCGCTCCCCCCGGGACCTCACCTGCTGCTTTCCTCATTATCATTCACACCCGCCACCCTACTCCACGTTCCCTCCTGCCTAGGGCCTCTTGCAGCCCCTCTGCCAGGCCACAGTGTCCACGTGGCTCGTGCCATCCCTTCCCTTTTTTTTTGAGAGGAAGTCTCAATCTGTCCCCCAGACTGGAGTGCAATGGCGCAATCTCAGCTCACTGCAACCTCCGCCTCCTGGGTTCAAGCGATTCTCCTGCCTCAGCCTCCTAAGTAGCTGGGACTACAGGTGCGTGCCACCACACCCAGCTAATTTTCGGATTTTTGGCAGAGACGGAGTTTCATTATGTTGGCCAGGCTAGTCTCAAAATCCTGACCTCGTGGTCCGCCTGCCTCAGCCTCCCAAAGTACTGGGATTACAGGCATGAACCACTGCGCCCGGCCAAGCATCTCTTCCTTTTTTCCCAGACCCACTTCTTATGGGTCTGATGGATGTGCCATTCCAATTTCCTTGACTTTCTGTAAACATAGCACCATCATCCTTACCCTACTTAATGTTTTCATGGTACCTACCACCTCATGACCCACATGTACTTGCTGATTCTGTGTCTTCTACTACTCCATGAACTGTCTGTATTGCATCATAATTGTGTCCCCACACCTGCGTGCCTGGCACTTGGCAGTCTTCAAAAGATGATAGTAGACGGCCCCTGAGACCCTCCTATGGTGAGTCCTCCACAGGGGCCCTTGGACACAAACACGCCTCCCTCTGCTTTCACTCCCTAGGGAGTGTGGCAGAAGTGAAAGGGCTGCAGGCCTGGCGATGGAGTCCCAGCCCGGCCATCCACTAGCTATATGGCCTTGGGCAACTTCCTTCACTTCTCTAAGCTTCCATTTTGTCACCCGTGAAATTGGCGTTGGCAATGTTTGTTTCATAGGACTAGCTGAGAAATAAGTGAGCTATTATACAGTTCTGTATCATTTCAGATTATGTTCTGTTCCTAACAGAAATCTTTTTGGTCTTTTTCTTTTAGAGTCTGGGGTCTTGCTCTGTCACCCAGGCTGAAGGGCAGTGGCACAATCACAGCTCACTGCAGCCTCTACCTCCCAGGCTCAAGTGATTCTCCCACCTCAGCCTTCTGAGTAGCTGGGAGTAGAGGTGTGCCCCACTGCCCACTGCACCCAGCTAATTAATTTTTTTTTTTAAGAGATGGGGTCTTGCCATGTTGCTCAGACTGGTCTCAAACTGGCATCAAGTCATCCTTCCACCTTGACTCTCAAACTGGCATCAAGTGATCCTTCCACCTTGACTTTCCAAAGTGCTGGGGTTGCAAGTATGAGCCATGGAGAGAACATTCTTATCTATGCCATTTTCAGAAATGAGGGCACATGGTCAGAAACCACTCATTCTTTCTAATTTAATTTCACTTATTTATTTATTATATTTTGAGATGGGGTCCCGCTTTGTTGACCCAGCTGGTCTCGAACTCCTGGGCTCAAGCGATCCTCCCGCCTCAGCCTCCTGAAGTGCTGGGATTACAGGTGTGTACCACCACACACCACACCCTCTGGCTGGAGTGCAGGGGTGTGCTCACAGCTCACTGCAACCTTGACTTCCTTGGGCTTCAGCAATCCTCCCACCTCATCCTCCCAAATAACTGGGACTATGGTGTGCACCACCACACCCAGCTAATGTAATTTTTTTTTTTTTGAGACGGTGTCTTGCTCTGTCGCCCAGGCTGGAGTGCAGTGGCGCAATCTCGGCTCACTGCAACCTCTGCCTCCCGAGTTCAAGCGATTCTCCTACCTCGGCCTCCCGAGTAGCTGGGATTACAGACATGTGCCACCACGCCCAGCTAATTTTTTGTATTTTTAGTAGAGATGGGGTTTCACAATGTTGGCCAGGCTGGTCTTGAACTCCTGACCTCAGGTGATCCACCTGCCTCGGCCTCCCCAAGTGCTGGGATTACAGGCGTGAGCCACTGCGCCCAGCCTGTAATTTTTTCATTGAGACAGGAACTTGCTATGTTAGCCAGGCTGGTCTGGAACTCCCGGGCTCAAGTGATACCCCTGCCTCAGCCTCCCAAAGTGTTGGGATAACAGGCATGAGCCACAGTGCCCAGCCCCCTATTTATTACTTGTTTGGGTTTCCTAAGGATATCATAAGCTATTTCAGGCGGGTGCAAAAGAGCAAGTGTCCTGCCACATGACTTATGCAAATCTAGAGAGCAGGACCAGCTACTCAGCTCTGATTCCAATTTTGTCCCTTAGGGGCTTTGTCTAAACCCTGGAACCAAAACATCCAGCTGCCTTCATTTGCTCGATCCCAAATGAATGAAAATGTTATCTTTTTTGCGTTTTGATGGAGCCAAATGAATGAAAAAAAAACACTGTGAGTGCATCGAATAGGAGGTAAGGCCATATTTTTAATGAAATTATTAACATGGGACAAAACTTCATCAGGTTTCACGTTGAACAGATAAAAATCCCCTTGGGTCTGAGCCATTACCTTGGAATCAGAACATGGGCATTTCCTTGGTGTTCCCCTTGGCGGCAGCCGCCTGCTCTCAGCCTGAGGCAGGTGCAGGGAGCCTGCTGGTAATCGGGACACCCTGCAGAGCTGGGGTTGCTGTAGCAACCAGATGCTGCCTGGAGGGCGGAATTTTAAAATATCTCAGCTATAATAGTTTTTTTCACATTCTGTCACTTCCCCAGTGCTGCATCATACTGCTGAGGTGGGCCACGCGGGGACACCGGAGCCCTTGGGAGGCAGCTTCTGTGGGTGTTGGAAGTGGGAAGATGGTCTCAGGGTGTTAACTGCTGGGCAGCTGACAGCCTCAGCTTTTGCCTCCAGGTTCCTCCAGCTCTTGGTTCGAAAGCCTCGTGTCATTTTCTCTCTTTTTGGGGTGAGAGAGGGGGTGGGGAGAGAGAATAGGAGTCTAGCTTGAAATTCCTTCCCTACCTCCTCCCACTCTGACTTGGGCTTTCTGGCTCTGCATCCCTAGGCGAGCAGACTTGGCATTCCTGGAGCTGTCTCTTTGGAGAGGGGAGGGGTGTTCCTTCTTCCCTTCTTGTCTGCTTCTTCCTTTGGTCTTTCTAACTTCCTCTTTCAGCTTCATTTATTCACATATAAATGACTGTTGCTGCCCTACCAAACGCAGTGTTAAGAAATGAGGGCCAGGTTCGGTGGCTCATACATGTAATTCCAGCACTTTGGGAGGCCGAGGCAGGGGAATCACTTGAGGTTAGGAGTGTGAGACCAGCCTGGCCAACATAGTGAAACCCTATCTCTACTAAAAAAAAAAAAAAGAAAAAAAAAACAAAAATTAGCCAGGCAGGTGGCACGTGTCTGTAATCCCAGCTACTCGGGAGGCTGAGGCAGGAGAATTGCTTGAACCTGGGAGGCGGAGGTTGCAGTGAGCCAAGATTGCACCACTGCACTC
>NW_012102810.1:1484234-1490214 GCF_000951045.1 Mandrillus leucophaeus
GGCTCACTGCAACCTCTGCCTCCCGAGTTCAAGCGATTCTCCTACCTCGGCCTCCCGAGTAGCTGGGATTACAGACATGTGCCACCACGCCCAGCTAATTTTTTGTATTTTTAGTAGAGATGGGGTTTCACAATGTTGGCCAGGCTGGTCTTGAACTCCTGACCTCAGGTGATCCACCTGCCTCGGCCTCCCCAAGTGCTGGGATTACAGGCGTGAGCCACTGCGCCCAGCCTGTAATTTTTTCATTGAGACAGGAACTTGCTATGTTAGCCAGGCTGGTCTGGAACTCCCGGGCTCAAGTGATACCCCTGCCTCAGCCTCCCAAAGTGTTGGGATAACAGGCATGAGCCACAGTGCCCAGCCCCCTATTTATTACTTGTTTGGGTTTCCTAAGGATATCATAAGCTATTTCAGGCGGGTGCAAAAGAGCAAGTGTCCTGCCACATGACTTATGCAAATCTAGAGAGCAGGACCAGCTACTCAGCTCTGATTCCAATTTTGTCCCTTAGGGGCTTTGTCTAAACCCTGGAACCAAAACATCCAGCTGCCTTCATTTGCTCGATCCCAAATGAATGAAAATGTTATCTTTTTTGCGTTTTGATGGAGCCAAATGAATGAAAAAAAAACACTGTGAGTGCATCGAATAGGAGGTAAGGCCATATTTTTAATGAAATTATTAACATGGGACAAAACTTCATCAGGTTTCACGTTGAACAGATAAAAATCCCCTTGGGTCTGAGCCATTACCTTGGAATCAGAACATGGGCATTTCCTTGGTGTTCCCCTTGGCGGCAGCCGCCTGCTCTCAGCCTGAGGCAGGTGCAGGGAGCCTGCTGGTAATCGGGACACCCTGCAGAGCTGGGGTTGCTGTAGCAACCAGATGCTGCCTGGAGGGCGGAATTTTAAAATATCTCAGCTATAATAGTTTTTTTCACATTCTGTCACTTCCCCAGTGCTGCATCATACTGCTGAGGTGGGCCACGCGGGGACACCGGAGCCCTTGGGAGGCAGCTTCTGTGGGTGTTGGAAGTGGGAAGATGGTCTCAGGGTGTTAACTGCTGGGCAGCTGACAGCCTCAGCTTTTGCCTCCAGGTTCCTCCAGCTCTTGGTTCGAAAGCCTCGTGTCATTTTCTCTCTTTTTGGGGTGAGAGAGGGGGTGGGGAGAGAGAATAGGAGTCTAGCTTGAAATTCCTTCCCTACCTCCTCCCACTCTGACTTGGGCTTTCTGGCTCTGCATCCCTAGGCGAGCAGACTTGGCATTCCTGGAGCTGTCTCTTTGGAGAGGGGAGGGGTGTTCCTTCTTCCCTTCTTGTCTGCTTCTTCCTTTGGTCTTTCTAACTTCCTCTTTCAGCTTCATTTATTCACATATAAATGACTGTTGCTGCCCTACCAAACGCAGTGTTAAGAAATGAGGGCCAGGTTCGGTGGCTCATACATGTAATTCCAGCACTTTGGGAGGCCGAGGCAGGGGAATCACTTGAGGTTAGGAGTGTGAGACCAGCCTGGCCAACATAGTGAAACCCTATCTCTACTAAAAAAAAAAAAAAGAAAAAAAAAACAAAAATTAGCCAGGCAGGTGGCACGTGTCTGTAATCCCAGCTACTCGGGAGGCTGAGGCAGGAGAATTGCTTGAACCTGGGAGGCGGAGGTTGCAGTGAGCCAAGATTGCACCACTGCACTCTGGTCTGGATGACAGAGTGAGACTCCATCTCAGAAAAAAAAAAAAAAGAAATGAGAAACTGCCTTTGTTCTAGAGGGGTTCATCCTGTCTTGACCCTGGGCTTGCCTATCAGATATCAAGCAATTTTATAAAGTTACAGTCATTAAGACACTGTTCTACTGGCAGAGGGAGAGATACAAACCAATGGGACAAAGTAGAGTACCCAGAAATAGACCTACACATGGATGAAAATGTGGCTTCCCAAAATCTTTCTTTCTTGCTCATTTCATAGCCTGATATGGGTCAGGTGGCTACTCTTGACCTTTTCCCTTCAAATGGTGACTCAGGGATCCAGGCACCCTCCAGTTGGTGATGCTGTCATCTTCCACACACGGCATCCAAGGTCTGTGGGAGAGAGAGTGAATGGATGACCGTGAAGCGATTTATGGCCGAACCAGGCTGTGGTGGATACCACGTCTGCATGTTTATTGGCTAGCCATGTGGTTCTAATGTGACTACAAAGAGGATGGGAAATGTGGTCTTCCTCTGTCTAGGAAGAGGAAATGGGATTGGACAGCGTCTAGTCTGTCTCTGTTGCCACATTACCATTTACTAGGAATAAAGAAATTCTGGCCAGACTTGGTGGCTCACGCCTATAATCCCAGCACTCTGGGAGGCAGAAGCAGGAGGACCGCTTGAGTCCAGGAGTTTGAGACCAGCCTGGGCAACACAGGGAGACCCTCTATCTACAAACAAACAAAAAAAATAGCTGGGTGTGGTGGCACATGCTTGTTGTAGTCACAGCTACCTGGAAGACTGAGGCAGGAGGATTGCTTGAGCCCAGGATTCAAGGCTGAGTGAGCTGTGATGGTGCCACTGCACTCTGGTCTGGACAACAGAGCAAGACCAATAGAGCAAAAAATTCTGTTTTGCTCAATTTTTGTTAAAATTCATGAATAGATATTAAATGTTTGTTTCTCTGTATTTGTTGAGTTGATCTTAAGTGTTTTTCTCCTTCAATCTGTTAATATGGTAAACTATATTAATATATTTTGTTTTCATCTTTTTTTTTTTTTTTTGGAGACAGGGTATCTCTCTGTCACCCAGGTTGCAGTGCAGTTGCGCAGTCCTGGCTCACGGCAGCCTCGACCTCCCAGGCTTAAGCAATTCTCCCGCCTCAGCCTCCCAAGTAGCTGGGACTACAGGTATGTGCCGCCACACCCCAGCTAATTTTATTTTTTATTTTTTGTAGAGGTGAGGTCTTGCCATGTTGCCTAGGCGGCTCTCAAACTCCTGGGCTTCAAGCGCTCCTCCCACCTTGGCCTCCAGAATGTTGGGATTACAGGCGTGAGTCACTACACCCAGCCTGTTTTCATCTTTAACTCTTTCTTTCATCCCTGGGAAAAAACCAAATTGGTTATGTTACATGTTGCTGGCCACTACTGCTGGTAATTTGTTCAGGAGTTCTTTGCCTATGTTCATAAGTGCAATTGGTCTATGTCTTAGTCCATTCAGGCTGTTAGAAGACCATAGACTGGGTGTCCTATGACAACAGAAATTCATTTCTCATACTTTCGGAGACTGGACAGTCCAAGATCAAGGCATCAGCAGATTCGGTTTCTGGTGAGGGCCTAATTCCTGCTTCTTGGTTGGCCTGGACCAGAGAGGTGGCCAGCCTTTGAATCTGCTCTCACTGTGGGTCCTTGCACTCTGGGCCGGTGATGGGAGTGCCAGCTCTCATGATCTCTGAACTGCCTTCAGGGTCCTTCTTCCATTATCTTGGAGAATAGCTCCTAGCTTCTGTTGCAATGGCTGATCCATACTAATCTTACTAAAGGAGCTTGGCAACACAGCAACACCCTTAGTGTTCTCTCCAAACGGGTTCTCGTTCTTTTCTATATGGATGGGCCAATCATTTTTCAGAATTTCAAGTTCTCATTACTTTTTGCTTAACAGTTCTGTCTTTAAGTCATTTATGTCTCTCTTGAATTTTACTGGAAGCAGTCAGAAGGAGCTAGGTAACTCCTTCAATACTTTGTTTAGAGATTTCCTGAGCCAAACATCCAATTGCAGGTTTCATTGCTTGCAATTTTTACCTCCACAAAATGATAGAACATGAACACAATTTAGCCAAGTTCTTCCTAACAAGGATGGCCTTTTGTCCAGCTTCCAGTAAATGTTCTTCATTTCCATATGTGACCCCCTCAGAATGGCCTTACTGCCCGTAATCCCAGCACTTTGGGAGGTCAAGGCGGGTGGATCACTTGAGGTCAGGAGTTCTAGACCAGCCTGGTCAACATGGTGAAACCCCGTCTTTACTGAAATACAAAAATTAGCCAGGTGTGGTGGCACGCACCTGTAGTCCCAACTACTTGGGAGGCTGAGGCAGGAGAATCACTTGAACCCAGGAAGTGGAGATTGCAGCAAGATCATGCCACTACACTTCAGCCTGGGTGACAGAGTGAGACTCTGTCTCAAACAAATCAAAACAAAACAAAACAAAACAAAACAAAACAAAACAAAACAAAAGAATGGCCTTACTATATATTCCTACTAACATTCTGTTCAGGATTACTTTGGTACTCTCTAAGAAGATTGAGGTTTCTCTACAGCTCTCCTCTTTTCTTTCTGAGTCCTCATCAGGATCACCCTTAATGTCCACATTTCTAGCATATACCTCAAAACTCTTTCAGCCTCTACCCGTTACCAAATTGGAAAGTTGATGCCTTGGCCTCCCAAAGCGCTAGGACTGCCGGGTGTGGTGGCTCACACCTGTAATCCCAGCACTTTGGGAGGCCGAGGTGGGCAGATCACAAGGTCAGGAGATCAAGACCATCCTGGCTAACACGGTGAAACCCTGTCTCTACAAAAAATACAAAAATTAGCCGGCATGATGCCACGCACCTGTAATCCCAGCTACTCAGGAGGCTGAGGCAGGAGAATTGCTTGAACCCAGGAGGCAGAGGTTGCAGTGAGCCAAGGTCGCACCACTGCACTCCATCCTGGGTGACAGAGTGAGACTCCGTCTCAAAACAAAACAAAACAAAACAAACAAACAAAAAACAAAGTGTTAAGATTACAAGCATGAGCCGCCATGCCCAACCATATTTCCTTCTTTGTGTTTTCATTGTACTTGCTTTTCTTTCTCCAACTTTTTAAAATTTATTTTGAGACAGGCTCTTACTCTGTCGCCTAGGCTGGACGTGGTGTGATCATGGCTCACTGTAGCCTCAAACTGCTGGGTTCAAGAGGTGATTCACCTCAGCCTCCCAAGTAGCTGGGGCTACAGGCATGTACCATCATGCCTGGCTAATATTTTAATTTTTTATAGAGACAGGGTGTTGCTGTACCCAGCTGATCTCAAACTACTGGCCTCAAGTGACCCTCCTGCCTTAGCCTCCCAAAGTGCTGGGATTATAAGCCACTGTGCTCAGCCAATTTAAGTTGGACGTTTACCTTATTAAATGTTCAGTTTTCTCCTTTTGTGACACAAACATTTAAGGCTATAAATGTCCCTCTTCTGCTTTGGCTATATCCCATCCATTTTGACAGGCGATATGTTCATGTACATTTAGTTCTAAATATTTTCTAATTTTTGAATGATTCATTTGGAAGTATGTGTTTAAACTTCCAAATATGTGGGGGGCGGTTGGTCATTGTTTTGTTATTTTATTCTAATCTAATTGTTGTGAGGTTAAAGGATTGGTCTGTACATGGTCAGGCTTTGTAAATGTTGCATGTAAAATTGTAAACAATATGTAGTATCTAATTTTGTAGGTACAGAGTTCTGAATTCAGCCATTTAGATCAAGCTTGTTAATGATGTGGTTCAACTTGTGTACATCTGTACCAATGTTTTATCTGTTTAAGCTATCAATTTCTGAGAGCTGTGTTTGTATTTCCCACTATCATTAGGTTATTTGCCAATGTCTCATAAATATTATCCATTTTTATTGATATGTTTTAGGGCTACGTTATTGAATACATACACATTCAGAATTATAATCTTTCTGGAACTTGGTCTTTTTACAGCAGCAAATATTTATATAGCACTTTGTGCTGAGCACTTTCCATATATTAATTCATTTACTCCTTATAACAACTCTATGAAGTGGATACTATTATTTTCCTCATTTTCTAGTGGGAAAATCAAGGAAAGAGAGATTAAATAATTTACCTAAGGTCACTCAGCTTCTAAATGGTGGAGTCGGCCGGGCGCCGTGGCTCACGCTGTAATCCCAGCACTTTGGGAGGCCGAGGTGGGCAGATCACCTGAGGTCAGGAGTTCAAGACCAGCCTGGCCAACATGGTGAAACCCTGT
>NW_012102810.1:1490839-1492209 GCF_000951045.1 Mandrillus leucophaeus
GGGACTATAGGCATGTATCACCACACCTGACTAATTAAGAACATTTTTTGAAGGCTGGGCATGGTGGCTCATGCCTGTAATCCCAGCACTTTGGGAGGCCGAGGTGGGAGGATCACTTGAGGTCAGGAGTTCGAGACCAGCCTGACCAACATGGAGAAACCCCGTCTCTACTAAAAATACAAAATTAGCTGGGCCTGGTGGCACATGCCTGTAATCCTAGCTACTCAGGAGGCTAAGGCGGGAGAATTGCTCGAACCTGGGAGGAGGAGGTTGTGGTGAGCTGAGATCTTACCATTGCACTCCAGCCTGGACAACAAGAGCAAAACTCCATTTAAAACAAAACAAAATAAAACAAACAAAACAAAAACACTCCCCCCCCTGCCCGAAAGGAAAAAAAAGATTTTTTTTTTTTTTTTTTTTGTTGAAATGGCATCTCACTTTGTTGCCCAGTTTGGGCTCAAGGGTTCCTCCTGCCTCAGCCTCCCAAAGTGCTGGGATTACAGGTGTGAACCACCATGCCAGGCCATGGGATATTTCTTGTAAAAGCCTACAACTGGACATTTAAAAAAAGTCCAATCTGATCATCTGTTATTTAATATAACATCTATTGTGATTACTGATTATTTAGCTTTATTGCTACCATCCACTGCATTCTGACTTCTGTTATTTCTGATGAGAAGTCTGCCACTAATCTAACTGTTGTTTGTTGTAATTTGTTTTTTACTGTTTGATTTCCCTTAAGATCTTTTTCTTGTCTAGAGTTCTACAATTTTACTTGAAAACATCTCAGAGCCTGTTTATTTTTATTCATCCTGTTTAGGATTCATTGCAATTCCTAAATCTGTGGGTTGGAGAAGTTCTCTCACCAATTTTGGAAAATTCTCAGTTCAGATTTCTTCATTGTCTTTCCCTTATTCTTTTATATTCTCCTTCTGGAGCTTCTGTTAGACATATTTTGGATATTCCAATCTATCTCTCATGTCTCCTGTCTCTTAGATATTTTCAGTCTCTAGCTCTCTGTACTACATTCTAGAGAATGTCTTCATATATATTATTAAATTTACTCACTTCAGTTGTGTCTAATTTGCTGTTGAGCTCATCCATTAAATTTTTTTCAGTGACTATACAGTAGTCTCTCTTATATACAGTTTCACTTTTCATGGTTTCGGTTCCATGGTAAAACACTCTGAAAATATTAAGATATTTTGAGGCAGAGAGGCACCACATTCACATACACTTTTATTATAATATATTGTTATAATTGTTCTATTATGTTACTATTCTTTTTTTTTTTTTTTGAGGCAGAGTCTTGCTCTGTCGCCCAGGCTGGAGTGCGGTGGCGTGATCTCGGCTCACTGCAACCTCCGCCT
>NW_012102810.1:1492259-1498952 GCF_000951045.1 Mandrillus leucophaeus
CCGGGTTCACACCATTCTCCTGCCTCAGCCTCCCGAGTAGCTGGGACTACAGGCGCCCGCCACCATGCCTGGCTAATTTTTGTTTTTGTACTTTTAGTAGAGATGGGGTTTCACCGTATTAGCCAGGATGGTCTCGATCTCCTGACCTCGTGATCCCCTCCTTCGGCCTCCCAAAGTGCTGGGATTACAGGCGTGAGCCACCGCGCCCGGCTATGTTACTATTCTTAATCTCTTACTGTACCTAATTTATAAATTAAACTTTATCATAGGTATGTATAGAAAAATAAACATAGTATTTGTATATCTTCAGTTTCAGGCATCCACTGGAGGTCTTGGAGTGAATCCCTCATGGATAAAGAGAGGACTACTATATACTAGAAATCTGAAGGTTTCTTTTCTTTTCTTTTTTCTTTTTTTGAGACAGGGTCTTGCTCTGTCACCCAGGCTGGAGTACAGTGGCATGATCATAGCTCACTGTAACCTCAAACTCCTGGCCTCAAATGACCCTCCCATTTTAGCCTCCTGGGTGGCTAGGACTACAGCCACATGCCACCATGTCTGGCTACTTAAAAACAAAATTATTTTTATGGCTGGGCGTAAAATAATTACGCCTGTAATCCCAGCTCACGCCTGTAATCCCAGCACTTTGGGAGGCCAAGGTGTGCAGATCACCTGAGGTCGGGAGTTCAAGACCAACCTGACCAACATAGAGAAACCCTGTCTCTACTAAAAATACAAAAATGAGCTGGGTGTGGTGGCAGGCGCCTGTAATCCCAGCTACTTGGGAGGCTGAGGCATGAGAATCGCTTGAACCCGGGAGGCAGAGGTTGCAGTGAGCCGAGATCGCACCACTGCACTACGGCCTGGGGGACAGAGCAAGATTCTGTCTCAAAAAATATATATATTTTTAGAAATGAGGTCTTGCTATGTTGCCCAGGCTGATCTCGAATGTGCCCAGCCAGGTTTTTTGTTTGTTTATTTTTGAGCACCTCAGGTAGGACTGAAGTGTTTGTTTGTTTGCTTGCTTTCCCCACCAGACAGAGTATTAGTGAAACACCATGTTGATCAGGCTGGTCTTGAACTCCTGACCTCAGGTGATCCACCCGCTTCTGCCTCCCAAAGTGCTGGGATTACAGGCAGGAGCCACCACGCCTGGCTAGGTATTTTTTTTTTTTTTAATATTTCTTTTCTCTTTTGTATTGAGTGAGTTTTCGTAGTGTAACATTTTAATTCCTTTAATGATTTCTAAACTACTTTTTGAGTTATTTTCTTAGTGTGGCTCTAGGGCTTATACATATTAACTTATCAAAATTAACTTCAGATTTATACCAACTTAATTCCAGTGAGATAAAGAAACTTCATTTCTAGATAGTGCTATTCCTTCTTTGCCTTTTTGGTGCCATTATTATTATACATTATACATATATAACTTTTTTTTAAGACAGGGTCTTGCTTTGTTGCTCAGGCTGGAGTGCAGTGGCGCAATTCGGGCTCACTGTAGCCTCAATCTCCTGGGCTCAAGTGATCCTCCTACCTCAGCTTCCTAAGGAGCTGGAACTACAGGCATGTGCCACCATGCCTGGCTAATTTTTTTTTTTCGGGATGGGGTCTCATTCTGTTGCCCAGGCTGGAGTGCAGTGGTGCAATCTCGGCTCACGGCAACATCCACTTCCTGGGTTTAAGCAATTCTGCTGCCTCATCCTCCCAAGTAGAGTAGCTAGAACTACAGGTGTGCACCACCACGCCTGGCTAATTATTTATTTATTTATTTATTTATTTATTTTTGATGCCTGGCTAATTTTTAAAATATTTTTTGTAGTGATGAGGTTTCATCATATTGCCTAGGCTGGTCTCAAACTCCTGAGCTCAAGCAATCCGCATGCCTTGGCCTCCCAAAATTCTGGGATTACAGGTATGAGCCACTATGCCCGGCCTATATATAATATATTAAAAAATATTTATCTATATCTGTATTTTACCATTTCTGGTTGTCTTCATTTATTTCTGTGGATTTGAGTTACCATCTTATGTCATTTCCTTGCCTTAATACAGCTTTGCTCTCAACTTCCTTTTTTGTGCTGTTATTGTCAAATCTATTACATTTCTATATGTTAAAGGCCCAATACAATTACAGTTTTATGCAATTGCTTTTTGAATAAATTAAGAGAAGAAAGGAGAAGAAATATGCAAGACACTTTTTTTTTTTTTTTGAAACATTTGTTTTGAGGGGATGGAGTCTCATTCTATCACACAGGCTAAAGTGCAGTGGCACCATCGTGGCTCACTGCAACCTCTGCCTCCCGGGTTCAAACGATTCTCCCATCTCAGCCTCCTGAGTAGCTGAGACTACAGGCCCATGCCATCAAGCCCTGCTAATTTTTGTATTTTTAGTAGAGACAGGGTTTTGCCATGTTGGCCAGGCTGGTCTCGAACTTCTGACTTCAGGTGATCCACCTGCCTCGGTCTCCCAAAGTGCTAGGATTACAGGCGTGAGCCACTGCGCCTGGCCTAAATGTAAATTTAGAGAGCCACATGTGGCCAGTCCCCACCATATTAAACAATGTGGCTAAGTGAGGCTGACTACATATCTGAAGGCACTCGCAGCCTCATTTACTTCACTTTCCAGTCTGATTTCCTCTTCATTTATGGTTCCAAGAGTTTCCCTTACTCTTTGAGATTAACTGTGCATCTAAAGAATGTTATATTTCGGCCAGGCGCGGTGGCTCACGCCTGTAATCCCACCACTTTGGGAGGCCGAGGTGGACGGATCACAAGGTCAGGAGATCGAGACCATGGTGAAACCTCGTCTCTACTAAAAATACAAAAAAAAATTAGCCCGCCGGGCGCGGTGGCTCAAGCCTGTAATCCCAGCACTTTGGGAGGCTGAGACGGGCGGATCACGGGGTCAGGAGATCGAGACCATCCTGGCTGACAAGGTGAAACCCCGTCTCTACTAAAAAATACAAAAAAAAAAAATTAGCCGGGCGTGGTGGCGGGCGCCTGTAGTCCCAGCTACTCGGGAGGCTGAGGCAGGAGAATGGCGGAACCCGGGAGGCGGAGCTCGCAGTGAGCTGAGATCCCGCCACTGCACTCCAGCCTGGGAGGCAGAGCGAGATTCCGCCTCAAAAAAAAAAAAAAAAAAAATTAGCTGGGCGCGGTAGCGGGCACCTGTACTCCCAGCTACTCGGAAGGCTGAGGTAGGAGAACGGCATGATCTCGGGAGACGGAGCTTGTAGTGAGCCGAGATCGCGCCACTGCACTCTCGCTTGGGGAACAAAGTGAGACTCCATCTCAAAAAAAAAAAAGTTATATTTCACTGAGTGTTGTTTTTTTGGTAAGCTGGGGAGTTCTTATATGATTTAGTTCACAGTATTGCCAGAACCAGAACATAGTCTCTGTACCTCCATTTTTTATTCCCTGTAATCCACCGTCTGCACTACAAAGCAACTTTCCTATCATGCAAATCTGTGCTTGGTATACTTCCGCTTTCGAAAGTCCTTTCCTGCCTTAGAACGCAGCCCAGGTTCGGCTTGGAGTCAGGCCCATTGTAACTCAGCCCTACCTGTTTTCCTCAGCGGTGCCTTTCATTGCATGCTCTCCTGTACTTCATATTCAAGCAGAGCCAATATTTGTAACTGTATAGCGCCTGCTACTTTATGCCTTAGGCCCTTTGTCCATCTTGCTCCTGGAATGCTCTTCTGATCCAGCTCTACCTCCTATCTGCTACCCAACACCTGCTCAGCCTTCAAAACAGCTCTCTTGTCTTCCGTGAAGGCTTTGCTGCCCCACTCCTATTTTGTATCTCTCCTGGACTCTGAATTTGGTTATAATATTCTTAATACTTCATTGTGCTTAATTGGTTATATATCTGTCTCCCTCCTAGGAAAGAACTTGGTTTATTTATTTTTTTAGTTATTGAGAAGGAGTTTCGCTCCTTTTCAAAGGGAGGAGTTGCCCAGGCTGGAGTGCAATGGTGCGATCTTGGCTCACCACAACCTCCGCCTCCCAGGTTCAAGAGATTCTCCTGTCTCAGCCTCCCGAGCAGCTGGGATTACAGGCACAGGCTACCATGCCCGGCTAATTTTTGTATTTTTAGTAGAGACGGGGTTTCATCATATTGGTCAGGCTGGTCTCGAACTCCTGACCTCAGGTGATCCACCTGTCTCAGCATTCCAAAGTACTGGGATTACAGGCGTGAGCCACCATGCCTGGCCGGTTTATTTTTTACTTTCTGTTTTGTTTTGTTTTGTTTTGTTTTTGAGACAGGGTAGGGTGTGGGCTGGGGAGTGGGAGGGTGCTCTTCCCTGGCTGTCAGAAGTCCAGCTCTTCCTTCATCAGCTGCTTCCTTTTTTTTTCTTTTTTCTTTCTTTCTTTTTTTTTTTTTTCACTCCGTTGCTCAGGCTGGAGTGAAATGGTGAGATCTCGGCTCACTGCAACCTCCGCCTCCCGGGTTCAAGTGATTCTCCTGCCTTAGCCTTCTTGAGTAGCTGGGATTACAGGTGCATGCCACCACGCCTGGCTAATTTTTGTCTTATTAGTAGAGGTGGAGTTTCACCGTGTTGGCCAGGCTGGTCTCAAACTCCTGACCTCAGGTGATCCACCCGCCTCTGCCTCCCAAATTGCTGGGATTACAGGCATGAGCCACTGCACCCCACCAGCTGCTTCCTTCTTCCACTACTTTACTTAATTGTGCAGGAGGCCTGGGCCAGCTTCCGTGTGAGCTGCCGGCTGGTGTTCCCCTGGAGGGATTGGGAGACTGCTATAATCATCCCCATTAGCAGTTGGCAGCCCCCCAGTAAGATACTCTTTGACCTGGACTGGCTTAGCCCTGATAGCTGCCAGGCCTGCTGTGTTGCTCACCCTGAGTGGTGACTGCACCCGTTAGACTGTTCACTTCCCACCCTGCCCCACATGGGTGGACCCTGGCCCCAACTGGCACCCTGGATGTCTCACACTGTGAGCCTGAGAAGACCGGCTCCAAGAACAGTGCTCCTAACCATGGCAGCTTTGCTCCTGGGCACTTACCGAAGTGCAGTGCTGTTGGGGAGCAGAACTCAGAGTCCAGGCAGAAAACAGCCATTGGTGGCCCCTGCTGTGAGTCGATGTTCCCCGGGAGGCTAAGGCATGGCCAATGGAATGACCGTAACACAGAGACCTTTAACTGAGCATGGACTCTGAGCCAGGGACTGGCTCTGTCATCGAAGAAAGATTACACACATGATCTCTCTTTATACTCACAACAACCCCTTAAGGTAGGAGTGGGGTCCGTTTTTTTTTTGAGATGGAGTTTTATTCTTGTTGCCCAGGTAGGAGCGCAATGGCGCAGTCTCGGCTCACTGCAACCTCTGCCTCCCGGGTTCAAGTGATTCTCCTGCCTCAGCCTCCTGAGTAGCTGGGGTTACAGGCATGTGCCACCATGCCCGGCTAATTTTGTATTTTTAGTAGAGATGTTTAGGTCTCCATGTTGGTCAGGCTGGTCTCAAACTCCTGACCTCAGGTAGTCCGCCCGCCTTGGCCTCCCATAGTGCTGGGATTACAGGTGTGAGCCACCTTGCCCGGCTGGAGTGGGGTCCTTTTTACAGATCAACATTCTGAGGTGAAATATTCAGCCTAAGACCACCAAGGTGTTAAGTGGCACAGCTGGGATGGCGGCCCCAGAATTCCTGCCCTCACCACCATGCCAGCTTTCCAAAGGTGGTGTGTGCGGGGGAGGTGGAGATGGTGCAGGTTCTAAATTGTGTATTTACCAGGGATTGGCTGTGCAGACTGACCTCCAGGGAACTGGAAAACGCAGGTTTGGCTGAAACTGACCCTTATTCAAGCGGCGGATTTAGGGGCGAGGCCTGACTAACCCCTGCGGCTCCACTGCGTGTAGCTACCTCACACTGCATGGCATTATCATGCTGCAAGCTGTTACCTAGGGGAGATGAGCCCGCAGCAGCAGCTTCAAAGGTCATGAAATCAGGGAGCCCACAGGCCGCAAAGGGTGTGGAAGTGAACAGGGCAGGCAGGCTTTCTGCCTTGTTTTCATGGGGCTGGGAATGGGATGTCTCCATTATTGGTGAACCTCAGATTTTTTTTTGAGCCCCAACTACTCTAGTCATTTCCTTCTCCCTTAAACCCCTAAAGGCAGCAGTCTACCTTCTGCCTTCCAGAGTTGCTGCATCGACATCCAGCCCCAGCCTTGGATGAGTCCTGTCCTGGGGTGAGCTGGTGTGCTCTCTCTTGAGCCTGTCTACGCAGGGCCACTGACTGCATTCCTTCCTTGGTGTCTCTGTTATTGTGATGGGCTGTAACCCTCACCATTATCCCTTTGGAGCGTTTGTTTTCATCCACACCTCTAAATGCCCCCTTTATTTTCCTCTCCGCTAGACACATCTTCCTATTATGTCCCATTCTGCTTTAAAAACCGTTGAGAAGCCCGCTGGGTGGATGCCATTTGCCCAATCCTGTTCCCTAGTCTCTCCTCCCAGGCAGGTGTTTTCAGGGAACTTCTCCATCCGCTGGAATCGGGTCGTCCCTGAGATGGCTCGTGACCCCATGGAAATTTAGGACTACAGGTCTGGGGCTGCTGCCCTGGCCCTTTTTGCCTGACTCCACTGGTTTTTACTGCCTTAGGGAGAGGCGGATGGCCCCGTGGGAAGGGCGCTGGACGGAGGGTGGAGGCGAAGCTGCCCTCCGCCTGCCTCAGAG
>NW_012102810.1:1500472-1509859 GCF_000951045.1 Mandrillus leucophaeus
GGGGGCGGCCGCGGCAGCGGGCGAGTTCGCCTTCGCCTACCTGGCCTGGCTTATCTACTCCATCGCCTTCACTCCCAAGGTGGTGCTGATCCTGGGCACGTCTATCCTAGACCTCATCGAGCTGCGCGCGCCCTTCGGCACCACAGGCTTCCGTCTCACCATGGCGCTGTCGGTGCCCCTGCTCTACAGCTTGGTGCGGGCCATCAGCGAGGCGGGCGCACCCCCGGGATCGGCAGGACCCCTACTGCTGCAGCCCCAGCGGCACCGCGCGGCTGGATGCTTCCTGGGCACGTGTCTAGACCTGCTCGACAGCTTCACGCTGGTGGAGCTGATGCTGGAGGGCCGCGTGCCACTGCCCGCGCACCTGCGCTACCTGCTCATCGCCGTCTACTTCCTCACCCTCGCCTCGCCGGTGCTCTGGCTCTACGAGCTCAACGCCGCGGCCGCGGCGGCGGCGGCATCCTGGGGCCAGGCCTCTGGGCCCGGCAGCTGCAGCCGCCTTTTGCGCTTGCTGGGCGGCTGCCTGGTAGACGTGCCCTTGCTGGCGCTGCGCTGCCTCCTGGTGGTCAGCTACCAGCAGCCCCTCTCCATCTTCATGCTCAAGAACCTCTTCTTCCTCGGTTGCCGCGGCTTGGAAGCCCTGGAGGGCTGCTGGGACCGGGGCAGTCGGGCCTCCCCGAGTCGGGCCAGAGGGGGCTATGGTGCTCCGCCCTCCGCCCCTCCACCGCCTCCGCCACCACCTCAGGGAGGCTCCCAGCTGGGCCACTGCATCTCGGAGAACGAGGGGGGTGCCCATGGCTATGTCAACACCCTGGCTGTGGCCTCCCATAATTGAGGGTGAAGGGCATGGGTCCTTGGTTTTGGGTTGAGAGTCCCCAACCCCCTTGTCTTCTACCTTCTGTCGCCCAGATTTGATCAGGCTGTATTTGGAAGAGGTAACCCTTTTCAGGGCTAAGGGCCAGGGTGTCCTTCTGCACCCCTGGGGTGAGGACAGCTTGGAGGGAAACCAGCAGTTAATGGTGAGGGAGGTAGGTGCAGTTACTCTCTCCTCCTGTCCTACCCCAATCCTGACCTCCAAGGGGCTGGTACCTCTGCTTCTTGCTTTGCCCACCTCCACTCTAATTCCCATCCATTAGGAGGAGAGGGGTGCTGGGCCTTGGACCTTCTCCCTTGCTTAGAAGTGCCAGCCTCTTTTAGGCTGTGGTTAGTGGCCATTGTCACATGCCTTGAAATTGACCCAGAACCTACTTTTCCACTGATGTGTCTATTGGATTTCTTCCAGGTGATAGATACAAAGTGTATGTCTCTGTATGTGTAGTGTTGTTTTCTTGTGTCCACCCTGTGGCCCTTTGCAACAGGTAGGAGATCTGGGGAGGCCCTGCCCCCTACACCATACTTACCGCCACCCTCCTCTTTTCTGCCTGGATTTGTGACCATGAATTCCCAGGAAGAGCTGGGCCCCTGGGAGCTGCCCAGGTACTCCCCTTGAAGGGAGAAGCTCACCCAGGATCTTCCTCAATCCTGCTCCTCTCTTCTCAGCTCAGGGAGAGGGGGGGGATCCATTCTCTAAGGACCAAACTGCACCCTTTCTTGGGTGAGCGAGCATTTCTACCTCCGTGCTTTCAACTTTTGTTGCATCATGCACCGATGCTGCTTGCAAAAAATGAAGACAAAATACTCAGAAGTTGCATTTGCCATGGCCACTGGCTCCAGCTGGGGTTCGGTGCCAGTGTTATTACAGGGTCTGCGGAGTATCAGCCATTGGCTTGGCCTCTGTCTGTTCCTCCCTCTGCACCTAGAACTCTTATCCTTCCTGTGGTTTGGTGCCAACTGGGTCGGATCTGGGCTTAGAGTAATAGCTTTGGTAGGGTTCCTGGATGGCTGTGAAGTTGGGCCTCCCATGGGCCCAAGGGAGTAGGAAGCCCCATTCCCCACCTGTCCTTCCTCTAGGAAGTGTAGATCAGAAAGTGAGATGGTGACCTCCCGCCTGTGGTCTGGTGAAGAGTCTCACTAGGGCCAAGGCAGGCTGCGGAACTTTCCCTCTTAGAATTCCTCCCACTGAGGGTGATGACAAGAGACATCCGGGGACTGTGCACTTACAGTCTTGGTGTGGAATGTCACTGTTGCCATCTTTGAGGCAGGATAAGTATTTTTACATATTTTAAGGGTGCAGGAGGACAGCAGCTAACAAGGCCAGGAAATACTCACTTCCCTCCACCCTCAACAGGATGTGGTGGGGGTGAAACTTGAAGAATTTTTGTTTCCCCTTCTCCCTTCTTACGTTTGGGAAGTTTTATGTAGCGTAATAAACTCTAGACAAGTTACCAGAAGATGTGGATTCTAGTTCTGATTCTGTCACTCGTTGGCTTTGAGTGACTATCATTTTTATTTTCTGGGCCTGTTTTCTCACATTAAAAAAGTAGAAGTTAGATGAGTGATCTCTAAGGTTGAAGGTAATTTCAACTCTCACATTCTTTGAGTTTGTGGCTCTTGAAAGCCCTAGTCCTGATGCTCCCTGTAAAGGTGGCCAGGAGAAAAGCCAGCCAGGCTGCACCGGCAGAACATTCGCTGCTCTGCACTGGGTGTGTGAAGCCCCAGCAGAGAAGGCCAGAGGGAGGGCTTGGGCGCCTGGGCTGGCTGTGGGGCAGGGCCTGGCACAGCTGCACAGTGCACAGGGAGGGCCGGAAGTGCCAAGTCACTGGCCGTTAACTCAGCACCCAGGCCAAGCCCCCGCCTCCCGCTGGAAGCCCCCTCTTCCAACTGCTTCGGGGCTCAGGGCAGAAGACACCCATGTAGACAGACGTAAGAGGGGCAGAAGGCTGGACCAGAGTTCTCTTGAGCCTCCTCGTGCTCTCAGAGCAGGGAACAGCGGGAGAAAATGTTTACACTCCACACACAATCTGTGCTTCCAGTCCCTCACCCTATGTGGCCCAATAGCTGGCTGAATTTCACACTTAATTGGTTTTTTTCTGCCTTCTTCCTCTGCTCCCACTGACTCCTCTCCTCTCCCTTTGATTGTACTCAAAGGGTTCTGGGGCCTAGGCCCTGGGTGGGTACCAACAGCTGCTCCCTGTTCCCATGTCCTCTCTCCAGCTTTGCTCTGTTTCTCTGCTACCTAATCTCAGTGACTGTGAAAGGACATTGTGTCTGAGCCATGGCCAGCTGCTGGCTGGCCCCCTGACTTGTCCCCTTTCTGTTGTTTGGATGGCCATCTCCTGCTGGGCCTCCCTGACTGTAAAATCTCTGTACTGTTAGGTTTTTGGTGGGAGGCTGTGATAAGTTCCAATGAGCTGCCACTTCCTTGGATATGTCAAGAGGCTGATGGCAACTGGGCCAATTCTGGCAAACACCAGGCCCCCAGCTCAGCCCCAGTCACCCTCTTCTCATACGTGGGTCAAGCACCGTGAGCTCAGAGGGTCAGTCTCTTCCTCTGCTGTTTTTCTTGAGTCCTTGCATTCACTTTCCCTGCCCCATTCACGATGACCCCTAAAGCTTCCTTTGCCTTGCTTTCTAGGGCATCCCTAGTGAAGGAGCAAACGTGAGATTTCCCCATGGGCCTGACAGCCAAGGCGGTGGCACTGTCTTCCGAGGTCAATGCCAGCCCGTGCATAGTTCACAGAAAAGGATCCTGGGCTCAGAATTTCGAGAACCGCCTACCCCTAACATTTCAGCAAGTCAGGGCCTTCCTCTCTGTGAGTCCCCAGATCCTTACTTATTTTCAAAAGACTAGACCCTCTCTAAAGACTGTTCCATTTTAACACGCCCTGATTCTGCATCCGTGGGTTTTGTGAAAGAGAGCTAGCTGGCGGTTAGAGCCTGGAAGAAGGAGGGAAGTGGCACCTCACTAGCATTTATCACTTTTTTCCTTCTCTTTTTAAAAATAAAACCAGACTCTGTTCTGAAAATAAAAAACTTGAGGCTTGTGACAAGCTTCCTGTGTGGTTTGTTTCAAGATCTTTTCTGTCCTGGTTTCCTTACAAAATTCTTAAATGTCACTGTGACATTCGCCATTATTTTATAGGTTTGTGTTAACATTAGGGGTACACCTTGGCCCTTTCCTTCTAGGCAGTTGGCATGTTTTTGAGGGAGGCAGTGAGGCTGTGGCCTGGAGCTGGTGAGTGTCTGACAGGCTTTGTTGGCACAGCCAGCTCGGCTCTAATGGACTCAGCCTGAGAGTGATTTTTTTCTCACTGCCCTGGGCGCTCTCGCACTTTTCTTTCTTTCCTTCCTTCTTTTTCTTTTTGAGACAGGGTCTCACTCTGTCACCAGGGCTGGAGTGCAGTGGCGCCATCGTAGTTCACTGCAGCCTCAAACTCTTGGGCTTAAACAATCCTCCTGCCTTAGCTCCCAAGTAGCTGGGACTACAGGGGTGAGCCACCACGCCCGGCTTCCTATTTCTTTCTAAGAGTAGCTTTCCAAAGGGGGAACATCTTGAGAAACTAATTTTTAAATACTGTGCCCTCCTCTTATCACTCTTGCCCCAGCCAGAAGCACAAATTCTTATGTATGAATAAGAACAAAGCCACCGGTTTTTGTTTGGTTTTATTTTAACATGAAGGGTAGTATTAAGTCTAAGGAAGAACATTGGGTCTGCACCAAAATAAACACAGAGTGGTCTTCTTAGCACAGAGGCAGCCAGTATCACACGGCCCCTCTCTGTGTTGTGACCCTAGCTTGCTGCTTCTGGCTGTGCCAAAGGCTACACAGGGGTTTGACTCAGGAGAGCCCGAGAGGCAAGGTCTGAGAGTGGAAGCTCCTGGGAGCCTGGGCTCTCTCCTCTCGTTAGCTGTGGCTTTGGCCATCAACTGGAACTTCGTCATTATAAAACAGGAGCAAAAACAGGGCTGTGGTGAGAATTACATGAGGTGACACATGTGAAATGGTCCTTTCCCCTAAGACACGTATAATTGTAACAAGCAACAAAATTTACATAGAAAATAATGACAGAGCAACATAGGACCATGTCTTCATTTGTCCCTGGAGTGGATGCAAAATTAGGTGATTAATTTGACCAAGCATGTTATGAATGTTTAGAAATGTCTTCTAGGGAAGTAAGCTGGCGCTCACCGATTTTGGTTTGCCAGGCATATCAGAAGGCGCTTTGTGACAGGTGCGGTAGGGACGCGGAGTGATCTCTTCATGTGTAGGCCATGCCCAGCCCACACCTAGGCCTTGCCTGAGTCTGGCCATGCAGTTCTCGCCCTAAGGAAGAACAGGAAAATATAGCATGTGGTTGACTGTCAGGCCCTCTGCACATTAGCCCCTTCCCTCCTCACAGCCACCTTCAGGGCTGCTTTCTCTCCATTTTCCTGAGGTCCAGAAAGAGGAGGTAGCTGGCACAATGCCGCACTGCAGTCAGGAAGAAAAGCCAGTGTGCACCAAGACCCTTCTTCCTCCCCCATCGGCACTGCTCCATGCAACCTTTAGTGGTTGGCTGTTGCTTGGGTCCAACTTCCTTTCCATGAAAGCTCAGCCGTGCTAGCAAAAAAGCAGGGGCTGTCTTCATCTTCTGTGAGAATCCCCTGACACTGGTGAGCAGAGGCGGCCAGTGGGACACCCATGAAAGGAAGCTGGCAAATGTAGGGGCCAGCCAGCCACCTGAGTCCCTCCTTCTACTCCCTCTCCTCCGGTCATTGTGTACCTTCTTCCTGTCTCATCAGAGAGGAAGGATCCAGTGAGCGAACTCATCCTACGGTCAATGACCTAAGGGGTTATTCCTCCTGGGAAGGACTCCAGGGAGAGGTGGGCTGGGCCAGGCTTCCTGGCACCCTTCAAACCACGAGACAGGAGACTGCACGTTCCTCTCACCACAGGGAAGACTGGCACCCGGATGACTGCTCGCCTTCATCCATCTAAATGGATAGGGTGCGAGTGTGGACCCAGTGCTAGGATCTGGGAGAGGCGATGGGGCATAGAGAGCCATGCAGAGGCGCAGGGCAAGATGGACCTGGATGCCACTGCAGAGTGAGGGGAGGCCCCGTGGACAAAGTGTCGGGTACAGAATTAACATTAACAGCTTGTGCCATGGGTTTAGGGGTAGTTGCTTTTCTTTATCTTCTGTAAAATATACCCATGGAATCCATATTGTCGCCATTTTTCCACAATGGACATGTTCACTCAGCCACATACCTCCCGAGCTCCTAAGAGATGCCAAGTATGGGAACACGTATTACTTTTATAATCTGAAAAGGCAAACACTGGAGGGAGAGAGCAATACCTAGTAGCAGGGAACGAGGCTCGGTGGTACCTCAGGGGGCACAAACTGCTCTGCCCCAAAAGCAGGCTGGTGCCACTCAGGGATACTGCAGGCCTCCCAGGACCCCATGAGGTGGGCACTCCTGCCCCACTCACTTTACAGAGGAGCAAGCTACCTAGGGCGGATGAGCAGCTGGCCAGCCCCCAACCCTGCTGCCTCTTCTTTGGAAGGACCCTCTGTCTGACACACCTGACTTGTGGGACGCAGGCCTGGCTGCTGGAGCAGCGGCCCTCCATCTCACTCTGCCCTCAGGTGCCCCGGGTCTCGCTGGAGTCCCAGCTGGCAGGGCGCTAAGGCAGAAGAGGGCCCTGCATACCCCTCGTTTATTTAGGAAGGGGAGCACCAAGCACAGAGCCCAAAGGCTATAGAGTTAAAACAGCCCACTGCATTGTAAGTACATCTTCTCTCTTATGCCCTATTTAATTTTCAAAGATAAACAGAAAAGGCCCGGCACGGTGGGCTCATGCCTATCATCCCAGCACTTTGGGAGGCCGAGGCAAGCAGATGGCTTGAGCCCAGGAGTTCGTGACCAGCCTGTGGATAACATGGTGAAACCCTGTTTCTACAAAAAATACACACATACACAAATTAGCCAGGCACAGTGGTGCGTGCTTGTAGTTCTAGCTACTGGGCAGGCTGAGGTGGAAGGATTGCTTGAGCCTGGGAGGTCGAGGCTGCAGTGAGCCATAATTGCACCACTGTAATACAGCCTGGTGACAGAGACCCCGACTTAAAAACTAACAAAAAACCAAAACACAACAAAAGCAAGAAGAAGTATATCCATCATACCCTTGCATTCAGAGATCGCAGCTCAAACTGCTGAATGGATGTTTCAGAGACTGAACACAACCCTTTCTAGACCCTAAACACCTTCAAGGACCTTCCTACGCAGAAAAGAGAAACTGGTTTTGAATCAATTATTCCTTTTTAAACAAACAAACAAAAAAAACTAGGATCAAGACAGTAGGCAGGAAGAAGTCATGAAACTTTCCGTGGGAGCTGGGAGCTTGCTTGGTGGCCTCATGCATAATTGGCCTGGACACAGGCATGGTTAGATGCTCTGCTGCTTCTCTCCCAGTCGGAACCACCTTTGCACACTGTACTTAAGAGAGGAGCTGAAGAGGTGGGAGGGGCACAGCGTGGAGGGCATTTGTTCTTAGAGAGACATTTCTTGGTAAAACAGAATTTACTAGCCATGGTTCAGAATAATACAAAAATAAAGGTGTGGCTTTATTTATACACATTCTTGAAGCTCTTGGCATTCGGCTGAGAGCAGATACCATACTCAGAGTGATGGAATTAATAGCATTTAGGGTAAGCAAGGACCAGTGTGAGACTAGGCCCAGGAAACGGGGAGGGAATGTAAAGGAGAAACAGGGAATGACATTAAAGAAGAAATAGACGCCCTGGGGAATTTATGACTCCTTTCTATATGTCATGTCCAGAAGAGGCAAGTCTACAGAGATCAAAGTAGCCTAGGGATGGGGAGGCTGGGGTGGTGACTAAGGGGGCTGGGTTTCTTTTGGGGGTAATAAATTCTAAGATTGATTGTGCTGATGGCTGCTGAACTGGGACTATATGAAACGGTATCAAATTGTGCAGGGTCAATTGTGGATTGTATGGTAAGTGAACTGTATTCCAATAAAGCTATTAGGAGAACAAAGGCAGCTGCCCTGGAGATAGTGGGCAACGTCCATCGGGACATTTACTGGCATGGGCTCAAAGGCCAGAAGAGCTAGAATTCAAGGCTCGTGAGGAATGGGAGCAGATGGGAACATGTGCTTTAGGCAGGGAAGAGTGCATCGTGGTATCCTGTACTCCGGACGTCGAACAGGTATTCACTGGAAGCTAGGGAAACGTCACAGAATGCATGGTAGGTGTCTAGACCCAATGAAGCCCCTCTCCAGGATTACTGGAGAAGAGATTGAGCCCAAAAGGCTAGTGGCTGGTAGGCCTCTGCTCCTGTTTTCCCTTGCCTGGTCCTTTGCTGCTGTTGGGTGGATTATGGGCCCTGTACTGTCTAGGACACAGAGCTTTGGTGGCCCTGCTGCCACTAGGTAAACTCAAGTAGCAACTTCTTGACCTACAATATGTGACTCTAGACAACTGCTAGAAACTCTTACCAGATCAACAAATGTATGCACTTTTATTGATAATCTCTTTCAGGTACATGTATGCGTGTACACACACACATGCGCACACACACACAACTGTCCTGTTTGCTCTCCTGTCCCATTTCCGAATCCTCTCCTCCTCACTGGAGCTTGGAAATATAGTTAAGGACTCAGGCGTAGGAATGAAGGGCACCCTATTCCAGTGTCAGAGGGCACCTCAATGTGTTCCTCAGGATCCTGAAGCCAGAAGCCTCCAGCCTACCCCTAGGAGGTACTGCAGGAACAAATTCTTCAAACACTGGCTTCAGAGTCTCTTTTCAAATGCTGTTTTTGGACCTCAGACCTTGAAGTCACAGCAGCACCCCTTCCTCTTCCCACACAAGGTCTGCCCAGATCTTCAATGCCCACCACCCCTCATTTCCTTGCCCTTGCACCCTGGGGCTTCCTGAGCTGCTCTGAAGAATCCTGCGTGCTAACAGCTCCCCACTGATAGTCGGAATGCGGGTACAGGGCTTCAGACTCACCTTCCTGCCAGACACTTTTACGTTTCACCTTGACATTTCTCTCTTCCTATACATGAACTCAGGTGACATCCAGCTGTGTTTAGCCCTCAGCCTCTCTCCATGCACAGGGACAGCTCATCAGACGAAAGGTGCCCCAGGCCTCGGGACTGATGCCCACAAGGCTGTCCCCAGCCTGAGCTCTGGTGACACACCCCCCAACCCCCACCTGTGATCTCTCTCACTGCCTCTCTCCTTCCCCTCCAGGCTCCACCAGCAGCTCCCTGACGCTCACACCACTCACCTCCCAGCACTTACCCACAGGCTGCTTCCTTGCCGGGACTGCGCTTTCCCCAACCATAATCCTTCAGCTCCAGCATCTCCTCCGGGATCCTCCCTGGCCTGGGTGCCTTTCCTGTGCATGCTCATGGCCCTGGGCAGGCTTCCACTCAACCTACTTTATTTTTTTGAGACAGGGTCTCACTCTGCTGCCCAGGCTGGAGTGCAATGGTACCTT
>NW_012102810.1:1511779-1516138 GCF_000951045.1 Mandrillus leucophaeus
GGCTGCGGTGAACAGGTCCCCCACGGGCTTCCCGTGGTCACAGCGCAGCCGCACAGGCGCTCCCCGGCCCAGGAGCGCCTGCCACTTGGCGCGCGTGCCGCGGGAGCACAGGACGATGATCTTAGAGTTGCTCTCCACCATCTCCTGCTTCTGGCGGCCCACCCAGGTCATGACTCCCGCCTCCGAGATGGCCTGCTCTTCCAGCAGGTCCAGAGCCACTTCCGTGCCGCAGGCGGTGAGCAGGAACTGGGCGAATTTCAGGACCACGTCCACGTAGAGGGGGTGGTCGGCTGAGTAGATGATCCAGACCTTCCTGGGCTTCAGCGGTGGGGGGGTCAGGTCAGCCGCAGGCAGGCCATCTAAGGAAACAAGACCACACGTGCTGACCCTCACCCCAGGGCCCAGGGCAGCTCTGTGCCTGTCAGCCCAGGAGGGGCCTGGACCAGGACACAGAGCTTGGCCACCTCCCTAGGCTGAGAAACCCAACTGAGGCCTGTTGGAAAAACCCAGATGTTACTATTCCACCTTTGGCTGCCTGAAAAAAATCAGTCTGCTGCCTTGTGGGAAAAAGAATCTCTCACGTTCCTTTCTGGTCTTTAGCCTATACTTAGGAAAAGAAAAAGAGGCACCAAGCTCTGTTGGTCTGCTCCAGAGAGGATCTCTTTTCACAAAATACGATGCACTTACCTTTCTTTCCTTGTCTGAGTGTTTCAAAAAAATGGCACCCAGCCCTTGTTATTGGGGGCCCTTGTGAATGGGGTACTGGAAGGGGGTTCCTAAGGTGGGGTCTCCTGAAGGGACTCAGGAGTTAGACCACAGGAGGCAACCCACACACTTATCCCAGGAGAACCCTCCACTGCTTTAAAAATAAGCAAATAGTCAAACCAGGAAATACTGACCGGTGTATTTGGTGTCATTATTGCATTTTTCATTTCCAGGCCCTGGAAAGGAAAAGAAATACGCTGGAGTGGTTCTTTGGCAAGAGAACTAGAAACCAGCTCACAGGGTGTCCGCCCCATCCCTGACAAAGGGTGAAGGGTAAGGGGGCAGCCCTGAGACTGAGCAGGGAGGCCGTGCTAGGTGATCGCACAGGCATGAATCCCGGGTCTGCCACGACGAGCACCATGACCCGGAGCAGTTACTAGTGCCTCCGAAATGCAGCTTCTTCCTCGGTGAAACGGGTCTATATTTGCTCTCGTTTAATGGCTATTAAATGAGTGTGAGTATGTGAAGTGCCTGGAATGTTGTACATAGTCAACTGGGGCCACAGTTATTATTTTTGTAGCGATCCAGCTGGGACCCCCAGTGCCGGGGGACGGGAGGTCCACCCTGGTTCCTCATTACGGTCCTGGTCTGCTGTGTCTCCCTGAAATTTGGCCACCCGGAACTGACTCCACCTGAGGGAAACCTCTTCCCCAAAGGTGTCTGTGCAGAAGGCATGCATCTTACCACACTTCCTTCCAGAAGCAGCCCCACCAGGCTGCTTGCAGCATTTCCTCCTGGTATTTTTGAGGTGAGGAAGGGGAACCCCCATACTTAAGCAACTGTTCCCCTGGGAGATGTGATGAAAAAACTGCTCTGCAGGAGTTAACTCCTTAGTGACAGCTGGGATGACTGCGATCCACAGATGATTCAGCAAATGACTTAGAACCTTCATCTCAATCCTAACCCTTTCAGCTCTTCCCCAGAACTGTCAAGACAGCCAAATAACCAGCAAGGCTCCTCCTTGCCTTCACCCCATGGTGGTGCGGGGCACTTCGGAAAACAGAAGTGCAACAGCAGAAAGGAAACCCAAAGCACCGCCGCCGCCCCGCCCCAAACCTTTCGAGAGCTGCACAGCCTATGGAGCATTGGCCGAGATGCTACTGAATGTTACTGGAACCTCCCATAGGTCCTCCCATGCCTGGCTGGTTATCTGTCCACCACACAATAATGATGATGAACACCTAATCCTCACGAGCCTAGGAGAGGGTGGAAACAGCTTCCCAGATGAGGGAAGGAGCAGCCTAGGGTCATGGTGGGGCAGGGAAGGGCTGAGGCCCCAACCGGGAGGCCTGCGTTCTCCCGGCTTAGGACTTGGCCAGCAGAGGGCTGCGGGTGGGAGAAGGAACCGGTATGTACTAATCCCCACCAGCAAGCGCCTTCCTCAGCTACTCATTTAACCTTCGTCACAGCCCTGAGAGGAAGGCATTATAAGTATATTTTACAGAAAAGAAAAGTGAATCCATGGTGTGTTAAGTAACTGGCCTGTGACTACAAGGCTAATGACGTGGGGCTGGGGTCTACCCCTATGGCTCAGGGCAGCCGGAGCCTTCTCTATCACCCGATGCTGACCCTCACTATTCTCCCTGACCCCAGATGTCCACGTCTGGTGGCTGCAGGATGGGGTTGTTCGGGCTGCTCCGCCTGCCTGGTTGGTCATTCCTGACACAGGGAAACTTCACTCTGGCTCTTTCCAACCTGTTGATTTTAATAATATTACATTTAATAACAACAAATATAATTGTGGCTAACAGATACTGTGCAAATAGCACATGCCAGGTTCTGTGCTAAGAATTCCTGGGTCTTATTTCACTCAGTCCTTACAACAGCTTTATGACATGGTTCTCAAGCAAGAACCTGAGGCTCAGAGAATAAAGCGATTTGCCCTGGTAGTGAGTGGTGGTGCTGGTATTTGAGGTGCTGACTCCAGGACGGCCGGAGCCCCAGCCCTTACCGGCTAGCCTCCAGGTCATGCAGACGATCAGCAGGATGGCGGAGCCCACCAGCAGGACGGAGATGCCCGTGATGAACCAGTACAACCACAGAGGCATGTAGTCTGCGGTGAGCAGAACAGCGTGAGTGACGCGACGCGACGGGGCCTGCCCTGCCCGCCCTAAGGCCCCCAGCCCCTCTCCCCAGCCCCAGGCTCTGTCCTCTTTGGCCCTACCACGACAAACCATGGTCTCACCCCCGCCTCTGGGCTGGCCTCAGTTCAGCCTTGTCTGCCTGGCTGAGGCAGGGACTTCTTAAGTGGCCCCTGGGGAATGTCCCCTGAGGGCTGCAGTGCTGTCGGAGAGAGATCCAAGCTTACCTGGAATTGGTTCTGCAATGAGAACAGAGAGAAAAGGAATTCTTAACGCTTCCCAGGCATCACAAAAAACACAATGGACGTCCCTTGAGGGTTTTAATGACGTTGGCCCAGCACCAGGCGCTTTAGATCCAGGTTAAACTTAATGAAACCATCTACAAGAGACACGTGAGTTGTTGGTCTAAGGAGACACCTTGCCTCCTCCTTGGGAGGCTGGGTTCTCCTTCCAGCCTGGCTCCATGTACGCGCCCTCTGGTGAGCATGTGGCCGCAGCCTCCTGTGCATTAGGGCATGTGACTTTTGAAAACAGCGTCCCTGGTGTGTGATCTTGGACAAGTTATTCAACATCTCTGTGCCTCAATTTCCTCATCCATGAACCTGGGGTTTGGGGTGGGGGATCCTCCACTTCATGGTATCATGATTCACAGTGAGTGAGAATAAAAAATGGACAGCATGCTGGAGCACCGCGCTCAGTGCATGGCGCAGAACTAGGGCTCTAGGATAAAAACCACCCCATTTTCCAGTCCAGAAAGTTGCGGATCAGAAAGATTAAGTATTTTGCCTAAGGCTACATAGCTAATGAAAGCCAGCCAGCCAGGAGTCTAGCCCCAGGGAGTGACACTCTAAAGCCCCACTCCACACTTCAGGCCTGAAGGACTCCAAGTTACTCTCCTCCCTAACCACTCCCCAGAACCAGGTGAGGACGCAGTGCAGGCTGGGGGCCCTCAACCACTTGCACTCCCAGTATGGCCTGGGACAGCTGCATGTCCCCTACCTGGAGTGTCTGGCATTTCTGGGCAGGAAACAGTCACGGAGTGTCTGAGGCAGTCATTGAGGCAGCTGCTGAAGAAGGGCTGGATCTGCGGGCAGAGAGGGCAGGAAAAGGGCTCCAGAATTGTAGAGCGCCCATGCCTACCACCCAGCAGAGGCAAGGTGAGAGGAGGGAATCCTGGCTGGCTACTCCGTGATGTCCAGGTGGCCATCATCTCCCTCCAGCAAGGGCGGGTCAGAGGGAGGGAGAACCGGACAGGAGAAAGGCAGGGGCAGTGTCTTACTAGGCAAGGAATCCTGACTGGTAGCGGTGGCTCGGTGCCAGAGAACACAAGCTTTCCCCTGTCCACCAGCAGGAACGCCGGCTGTGCATGCTCCCCACTCCCGTCCACACCACTCTCCACCTGTGCACGCTCCCCACTCCCATCCACACCACACCCTCCACCTGTGCATGCTCCCCACTCCCGTTCACACCACACTCTCCACCTGTGCACGCTCCCCACTCCCGTTCACACCAC
>NW_012102810.1:1516733-1520149 GCF_000951045.1 Mandrillus leucophaeus
TGACCTCAAGTGATCCACCTGCCCCGGCCTCCCAAAGTACTGGAATTACAGGCGTGAGCCACCATGCCCAGCCCATCCTGTTCGTTAATGTGTCCTTGGCACTAGCGGTTAAGTTCCTTCGTGGCTGGGGCCATGCCACACGCAATTTATCTCGGTATCCCAAATGCCTGGCACATAGTAGGTGCACAATAAATGCTGAATGAATAAATGATGGCATCTCAAAGACACTCTACCATTAGCTCCTGGGAGCGGGCAGTGTGGATTCCCTGGGGAGAGAAGATAACCAGATGGCTGCAGGAAGAAAACTCAGGAGGGATGCCTGGGATTCAAATCCAGACATCTACATGTTAAAACCTACACTTCACACACGAACAAATACACATGCAGACATGTACACACAGACGAATACTTGTGTATCCACGTGCACACACACTCCTCTCTCAAGTCTGGAATCTGGGCGGTCCCTGGGGAGCCGCCCTCATGCACTGGGCCTCTCTGACTCTGACTCCACCGTGTCCCAGCCTGAGTTCTTCTGCAGCTGGCGGAAAAGCAGCTGCCGCTGGAGGCTCCTCAGGCTCTCCAGGTCCTCAGGAGAGAGTGGCAGGGCCGGCTTCCCTGGGTCCTGCTCTTCTTCTTCCTCTTCCTCCATTTCCGTGAGTCCGTCGGGGGGCTGCGGGGAGCTCCTGGAGATGTAGCCCTGGTCAGACTGCACTGACCGCCGCTGCTCCTCCTCGTAGGGCGTGTGTGGGTCTTTGAGGACCATGGCGGGTCTACTGCAGCCCCCCTGGGCCTGGCAGCTCAGACTCTGCTGGAAGAGCGAGAGCATCAAGCCTTCGAGGTGCTCCCTCATGTCCTCTGGAAGGTGGTCAGGAGACGCCATGGGGGTGCTGCCAAGCGGTGAGTCCTCGGGGTCCACAGGGAGGAAGAGGATGCTATTTCGCCCAGCGCCTGGACTGCCCAGCAGCGGGCAGGCCTCGCCCTCCCCCGCCAGTGCCAACCGCATAGCGGCACCGTCAGCCAGGGGCCCAGGCACCACCGCGGCCACCAGGGCGCCCTCCTCTGCGGGGAGCACCAGGGTGTGGAGGGGCTGCGGCGCTGGCTGACCCCGGGGCTGCAGGTGAGGTTCCAGCTTTGCCACTGCTGCTCCTCCTTCCTCCCCGACCAGGAGGTCTATGGCCAGGCAGGCCTGGGAGCCAGGCTCGCGCACCAGGGGCGCCCGCTTCATGATGCCGGTTCCCGGAGGCAGCAGTGGCTCCTCAAACACCTCTTCGTCCAGGGACGGGGCATCCTGGTCATCGGCTGAGTAGAGGTTCTCACGCTCGAACCAGTCGGGGCAGCGGGCCTGCCAGTCCCGGAACCTGTCCAGGGCAGCGCGGAGCTGCCTGCCGCCCGGGCTCCGCAGGTAGTTGTCTCCCGACAGCTCCCCCACGCGGTGCATGCGGCCCGGCTGGAACATCTCCAGGTCCTGGATGCGGAAGTACACCTCCTCGAACCTGTCCATGAGCGGGTACCGCGGCGCCGCGCCGAACAGGTCGGGGACGTCGCCGTCACCGCTGACCTCGCTGAAGTAGCAGACTACGTAGGTGCCGAAGCAGGCTGGCCTCTTGAAGTCCGGGAGGATCATGTTCATGGCTGCGGTGAACAGGTCCCCCACGGGCTTCCCGTGGTCACAGCGCAGCCGCACAGGCGCTCCCCGGCCCAGGAGCGCCTGCCACTTGGCGCGCGTGCCGCGGGAGCACAGGACGATGATCTTAGAGTTGCTCTCCACCATCTCCTGCTTCTGGCGGCCCACCCAGGTCATGACTCCCGCCTCCGAGATGGCCTGCTCTTCCAGCAGGTCCAGAGCCACTTCCGTGCCGCAGGCGGTGAGCAGGAACTGGGCGAATTTCAGGACCACGTCCACGTAGAGGGGGTGGTCGGCTGAGTAGATGATCCAGACCTTCCTGGGCTTCAGCGGTGGGGGGGTCAGGTCAGCCGCAGGCAGGCCATCTAAGGAAACAAGACCACACGTGCTGACCCTCACCCCAGGGCCCAGGGCAGCTCTGTGCCTGTCAGCCCAGGAGGGGCCTGGACCAGGACACAGAGCTTGGCCACCTCCCTAGGCTGAGAAACCCAACTGAGGCCTGTTGGAAAAACCCAGATGTTACTATTCCACCTTTGGCTGCCTGAAAAAAATCAGTCTGCTGCCTTGTGGGAAAAAGAATCTCTCACGTTCCTTTCTGGTCTTTAGCCTATACTTAGGAAAAGAAAAAGAGGCACCAAGCTCTGTTGGTCTGCTCCAGAGAGGATCTCTTTTCACAAAATACGATGCACTTACCTTTCTTTCCTTGTCTGAGTGTTTCAAAAAAATGGCACCCAGCCCTTGTTATTGGGGGCCCTTGTGAATGGGGTACTGGAAGGGGGTTCCTAAGGTGGGGTCTCCTGAAGGGACTCAGGAGTTAGACCACAGGAGGCAACCCACACACTTATCCCAGGAGAACCCTCCACTGCTTTAAAAATAAGCAAATAGTCAAACCAGGAAATACTGACCGGTGTATTTGGTGTCATTATTGCATTTTTCATTTCCAGGCCCTGGAAAGGAAAAGAAATACGCTGGAGTGGTTCTTTGGCAAGAGAACTAGAAACCAGCTCACAGGGTGTCCGCCCCATCCCTGACAAAGGGTGAAGGGTAAGGGGGCAGCCCTGAGACTGAGCAGGGAGGCCGTGCTAGGTGATCGCACAGGCATGAATCCCGGGTCTGCCACGACGAGCACCATGACCCGGAGCAGTTACTAGTGCCTCCGAAATGCAGCTTCTTCCTCGGTGAAACGGGTCTATATTTGCTCTCGTTTAATGGCTATTAAATGAGTGTGAGTATGTGAAGTGCCTGGAATGTTGTACATAGTCAACTGGGGCCACAGTTATTATTTTTGTAGCGATCCAGCTGGGACCCCCAGTGCCGGGGGACGGGAGGTCCACCCTGGTTCCTCATTACGGTCCTGGTCTGCTGTGTCTCCCTGAAATTTGGCCACCCGGAACTGACTCCACCTGAGGGAAACCTCTTCCCCAAAGGTGTCTGTGCAGAAGGCATGCATCTTACCACACTTCCTTCCAGAAGCAGCCCCACCAGGCTGCTTGCAGCATTTCCTCCTGGTATTTTTGAGGTGAGGAAGGGGAACCCCCATACTTAAGCAACTGTTCCCCTGGGAGATGTGATGAAAAAACTGCTCTGCAGGAGTTAACTCCTTAGTGACAGCTGGGATGACTGCGATCCACAGATGATTCAGCAAATGACTTAGAACCTTCATCTCAATCCTAACCCTTTCAGCTCTTCCCCAGAACTGTCAAGACAGCCAAATAACCAGCAAGGCTCCTCCTTGCCTTCACCCCATGGTGGTGCGGGGCACTTCGGAAAACAGAAGTGCAACAGCAGAAAG
>NW_012102810.1:1522554-1540303 GCF_000951045.1 Mandrillus leucophaeus
CTCTCCACCTGTGCACACTCCTCACTCCTGTTCACTCTACACTCACCACCTGTTGTGCTCCCTGCACCTGTCCACACCACACTCACCCACCTGCACTCGGTGGCGGCAGCACCCTTTCAGGTTGTGTAGAGTGAGTGTGACATTGGATCGCTGGTGGAAGTCCTCTGGTCTGGGCTGAGGAGAGAGGCAAGGATGGGTAAGGCTAGTTGGGTAAGAACACGCTGTGCCACTGCCACGGAGAAGCTGTCCAGGGCACCCCTTAGGTAGTGCAGGGGAGAAATACTTTTCAGGTTTCTGTTCCAGAAAACACTCCATTTTTGCATGGAAGCTGGTTTGTTGTAAATTCGTAAGTACACTTAGTAACTGGTAAGTCTCTCTCTGCTTTGGCTGCTGGGAATGGGGGCAACAAATCTGTGTTCATGGACATCAGTTGTACAGAACCACATAGCACACATTTCCTGCACTGAGCTGGCTTCATCGCATTGCCTTGTCTTTCTTTTTTTTAGAGATGGAGTATTGCTCTGTCGCCCAGGCTGGAGTACAGTGGTGCAATCTCAGCTCACTACCACCTCTGCCTCCCAGGTTCAAGTGATTCTTCTACCTCAGTCTCCCAAGTAGCTGGGACTACAGGCGTGTGCCAGCACACCTGGCTAATTTTTGAACTTTTAGTAGAGATGGGGTTTCATCATATTGGTCAGGCTGGTCTTGAACTCCTGACCTCAAGGGATCCACCTGCCTTGGCCTCCCAAAGTGTTGGGATTATAGGCGTGAACCACTGTGCCTGGCCTATTTTATGTCATTAATTTACTTTATTTATTTTTTCATTTTATTTTTTTAGAGACAGGGTCTCGGTCTGTCCCCCAGACTGGGTGCAGTGGTGCCATCATGGCTTACTGCAGTCTCGAACTCCAACTTCAAGCCATTCTCCTGCCTTGGCCTCCCAAAGTACTGGGATTACAGGTGGGAGCCACCGCGCCTGGACTTATTTCCTTATCTTTAGTTCCCCTTTGTCTCTATTTCCACATTTCTTTTTTTTTAAATCCTGAAATCCTTTTTGTAATAAACAAAGCAAAACAAAAAGAGGACAAGGGAGCATGTGGGGGAGGGAAGAACAAAAAGGACTGAGTCATGGGCAGGACAGAGTCAACTGCCTTTCTATCAACCATAAGATCACCGGGGAAGAAAAAGGGCAAGGCGCCATGATCACTACGGACTAAGCACAGCCCTGAGTCCCGAGCGTCTGGCAACACAGTTCTGTCAGACCAGCAGAGAAGAGACTCGGGGCTTGGAGGGGTGGTCCCGAGCTATGCTAGAGGGGTTGAAAATAGCAGAGTTACCGCAGGTACGTGGTGCATGTGCTCAAAGCAGCTGTGGTTCTCCATGTGCGGAAAACTGGTCAGCAGGATCTGGTAATGGGTAGATTCATTCCACAGGGTGAAGCCCACACGCAGCTGCTGGGCCTCCAGGGTCTCCACAGTGATGTTGGGGTCCCACAGGCTGCCTGCCAAGGTCACACGCAGGCTGGGAGTGAGGAGGGGCACACACATGTGCATGTGTGTGCATCCAAGTAAAGCTCTCCCGGGCCAGCCCGTTACCTGAGCTCATGCATGGCGTGGTTACCTTCATTCTGGTGTGCTCGCAGTCTGTCGGCCCAGAAAAAAGGAAACTCATTAAGCCTCTGCCTTAGGAAGTCTGTTCTTTCAGGCTCCTGACACCAGGAACAACACTTAATAAGTACACTTTTGTATCTTTTCCCCACTGGGAGCCTGTCCACAGGTGGCACCTTCAGAGTGAGATCCAGGGCTGGATCCACCTTGGCGTGAGTGCTAGCCTGCTTGTCTGATCCTCCGCTCTCAGGGAACCCTCCCGATTCAAGTGCATTCCTCCTGAGCTTGCTGTGGGTGACCAAGCAATCTTGGTCCCCTCCAGTTCCTTCTCTGCCCACCCACAGCTTCTTGTTCCCACTGCACCTGTCTTTGCACAGGCTGAGAAGACATGTGACAGGTGCGAATCACCATGGAGGGACAGGGACTGAGTCAGTCAACTTTAGGAACAGAAGTGAGAACTGAGGAGATTCACTTCTTCAACAAGTACTTATTGAGCACCAACTATGCACCAGGCCCTGTTCTTGGCACTGGAGGTACAGTGGTAAACAAGACAAAGCCCTGCTCCCTGGAGACTGAAACCCAGTAGAAGAGACCAATAAAAGCCAACGCACAGCATGCAGTACCAGTCAGGGAGTGATAAGCCACGTGCAGTGACATAAAGCAGGGTAAGCAGAGAGTGCGTGTGCATGCATGTGTGCAGGGTGTTCCCAGGATGAAGAAGGTCAACACCGTCCTTAACAAGCATTTCCTGACCACCTACTATATGCAAGGCAATTCATGAGGTTCTGGAGATTGTACAAATGGGCAGAAGACCTAGGCTTTGTTCTCAAGTGGCTTCCTGACATAGCTGGCTATGGACAGTGAGAACTGTAGGGAGACTGAGGCAGGAGAATTGCTTGAGCCTAGGAGTTCGAGGCTGCAGTGAGCTAGGATAGCAAAATTGCACTATAGCCTGGGTGACAAAGCGAGACCCTATCTCTATTAAAAACAAAAGGAGAGAAATGTAGGTAATAGCTGAGCTTCTGGGGAGGACAGAGAAGCAGAAGGCGCACATACATCAAAGGATGCCTGAGAAGAAAAGCCTGGCAGTAATCACAGGCAGGGTGGATAGGCACGGGGAGGAAAGCGCCATGCATGGGACGAGTGTTGGATGATGCAGGCGGAATGTGAGGTGGAAGGAGAAGAGCAAGTCACGGAGGCTGGGACCAGGCTGGAGGTAGAGGCTGCAACTTCTCCACGAGTGGCTTGTGGCTTGCGGCTTGCCTTTATGGTATTTTCTGGGCAGGACGGGTGCTTCTCTAGATAGAGGGAGGTACTTTGGTTCCCATAAAACTCCTAGGATCTTGGGTCAACATGCACTGTTGTGCCAACAGAGAATGGGCTCTGCCTCAGGGAATGGAGGCTGCAACACACACCAAAGAACTCCCAGTCCTGGCCTCTGTTTGTTCTGTGGGTTCCAGGTGCTGGCAATGCCAGCCACTGACTTGCTGAGCAGGGGGGCTGGCGTCTGTGCCACCTGGTGCCTCATTCTCACAGAGGCCATTGGGGAGGGAATGTCTTGGGAGGATGCTCTTACCAGGCACGAGGAAATTCTTGGACTGGTGGTTTGGGTCCCCGTCAGGGATGGGCTTGGGCAGGTTGTGAACGGTCACCTCATATTCCTGGTCAGGGTCAACCACAAAGTGGCTGAAGGTAAAACGCCACTGAAGAGAAGGGAGGAAGGAAAGGTGGACGGATTACACACACCCCTGTCACCCATCTGTGCCCAAAGACCCCCGTTCCCACCCACTCCCAAACATTCAGCCAAAAATAAGAATAAGCAAAAACCACAACAAAATCCGAGGTCAGGGAACTCAGTATCTTTGGCTTTTGTTTCCTCTGGTCCTTTCTGCCTATTTTTTTTTTTTTTTTAAACCTGGATCTGGCCTCATCAGTAGATAGTGAATAAGGCAAAAGAATTTGGGGAAAGTCGAAGTTGTCCTGCCCCTCCCACCTGCCCTCTCAAATTCTAGAACAATAGGTATGACAGGGCTGAGCCAGAGGACTTGGTGCTATGGAGATCTGGCACACACAAGGCAGGCAAAAACTATTTGTCAAATGATTCTTCCTCCTTAAATGGGAAAGTCAGGGATCTCTTGAGACCATTCTGGTGTAAAAAGGTGCAGAGGACAAGCTAGAGACCCCCACTCACCCTGGGCCAGCAGGCACCTTAGTTGCAACGATATTTGAATTTGTGCTAAGTTATTTTCTGGGTGGTAGAGATTATAGATATTGACTCCGTCCCCCATTCTAGTTACCCTGGTGGAGGGGCCAGGGGTCCTCTGCTTCTAAGTGGATGGAGAAACCTGGTTCTCACCATCCACATAGCAGTCAAGTTTGGGGGTCCTAATTTAACATCGGAGAGGGGTTCTGTCTTTGCTGCTTGAGTCTGTGGGAGATCTAACTTATTTTCAAGGGGCCATTTGCAGATTCAAACCAGTAGTCTTCAAACTAAGGCTTATATCATAATTACTTGAGGGTTAAGCACCCGTTGCTGGACCCCACCCTACGAGTTTCTGGCCTGGGAAGTCTGGGGTGGGGCCGCACATCTCTACCAAGTTCCCAGGTGAGACTGAGGCTGCTGACCTAGGGACCACACTTTGAGATCCACTGCTTTAAACAAACAAACAAGAATCAACATTTCACCATTTAGCTGTGAGCAGCAAAATGAGACTAAACTGTTGCAGTGCTCATTTGCCCACCTATGGCAGTTCTTTGGGCAGTTTTTCCTTCCTGAAGGTAGGCCCCAGCTTAATCCAATTTACACATAAAAGATGTTACACAAAGTTACACAAAGATGGCAGGAGGTAGGGCTGTGGAAGTTGTCTTCCAATTCAACTTCCTTTCAGAATGAATAGCTAGGTAAAGTGGGAAGAAAAAGTTGGGGTGAGTATGTGAGGGAAGCTTTCAGAAATATGCTCTGTCCCTCACTATTGCTCACGGGGGCCACACCACTTCTCTTTTGACTCTGTCCATCTCAGGCTGCCATTTTGAATTTCACAGACTCTCTCAGCACCTCTCAGTCTTCCCCACTCTAAATCAGGGTCTGAATTTGGGGACAACAAGTCTGTACTGGTGTAATCAGTGGAACACAATCCACTTAGGAGCTGTATTCTTACCCGCTTGTGGTGATGCCTCAGTTTGGACAGAAACTCAAACTTGACGCACAAACGTTCATTGGTGTTCAGCTGCAGGACAGATAACTCTGCACCCTCGAGGTATAGGATGCTGGCTGAAGGACAGAGGGAGAAGAGGAGACAAACAGATACAGATCAGCCAAGACAAGTGCTGGGTGTGTCACTTCCCTATCTGTTGTGGTTGTTCACTCCTAAAAGAAAATCTGCCCTGTCTTACCCAACTCTCCACATCCTGTTCCTTTCAGTTCGCTCTCTGGCCTCAGCCCACTGTCTTGCAGACAGTTATTTCCCAGCTAGGCAAGGAAAAATGACACTTTACACTGGGCTAGAAGTAAAGGCTTTACAAATTTGTGGTG
The DNA here is from genome assembly GCF_000951045.1 of Mandrillus leucophaeus. Taxonomy (NCBI): domain Eukaryota; kingdom Metazoa; phylum Chordata; class Mammalia; order Primates; family Cercopithecidae; genus Mandrillus; species Mandrillus leucophaeus. The sequence goes on from NW_012102810.1 coordinate 1,527,694, forward strand.
AGGGCTTTGACAATCTGGCATGGGAGTCAAACACAGCCATCCCCACCATCCTCACGAGGTTGTGGCAGTCAGCAGGAGCACTGAGGGCGGGGACTTCCAAAAACAACTTCCCCCACGCCCCGTTCGCAAATCTGGGGCTAGTGCTCATAAGCCCCAATCGTCCCAATTCTATAACATAAACTCTCTATTCCTGAATAGGCTCGGGGGATGTTTTAGAAGTGCTGGCCCCTAAATTCAGGGAACAGGCTGACAAATGTGTTGCCATTTTCCACTTCATTTTTGGTACCGTAGTCACAAAATCAACTGCTTGCTTTTTTTTTTTCCTCAGGGTGCTAAAATTGTTAGGCTGAAGGAAGCCCTTTCATGAAGAGCGGTGTGATGAGAAGGTATCACTGTGGGTTAATATCTAAAATGCTGAACAAGTATGAACTGCATGAAATGATGGATCCTTATAGCATTAAATTTGAACCCTCATGTCTGAGCACAGAACTGAGAGCCCAATCCTGAGCCTGACTAGGAGAGCCACTTGGAGGTGGGGAGAATCCCCCAAGGCCCTGCTGGCAGGCCCACTCACCGTCTGTCTGCAGTGTCCATTCGATGTGAGCCACGGGGAACAGGTCGCCTTGCTGGGTGTGGGCAAAGCGCAGCTGGATCTGCAGGTCCTTTGGGGAGGAGGGGGTCAGGTTTCGAGGGTGAATCCAGCTGTCATCTAAGCAGGTACCTGGCAGCCAGGGAAAAGCAGCACTCAGAGACTTATAGCCAAGACCCTGAGATGGCCCAGCAGCAAGTACAGAGAGCTAGACAGCAAACAGCTCAGGGGCCTGCGACCTTCCAGCCTGTGGCCCTCGGCCGTGTCCTCAGCTTTACTGCCCTGCTCCCTCTTTTCTAACGTTTACTGGGGTCACTGCAAACCTCTCAAGTCTAAAGGGAATTTTGGGAGAGAAGACAAAGTACATGAGTTGATTCTGAGATGAAGCTGTGATTGGGAATAAGGGCACAGGAGGGATGCAGTTGTAGTAAGAGTTGCTTTATTTTTATATGTCAGGGGTCTCTAATTGGCTTAGACACTTGAATATGTGCCTCCTCTTTGAATTAAAATACAACAAAATCAACACCACAGATGTCTCTCACTTTACAGTGACAAGCTGTGGCAAATCAAATTATATTATAGATACAGTAGGACAGCACCCCAGAGAATACTTTCACAATCCAAATGACAGTTCTGTTTCTCCTTTCCTGACTTTTGCATAATGAATGTTCTCGACAGGAAGCGCAGGTGCACGCATCCACAGTTCTCCGGGAACCCTCCTGCGGATGGCTGTAGCTCACAGCCTGAACCTGGAGTGGCATGGCAGGGCTTCTGTCAGAAGTTGGCACCAGGCTCTCACTTGATTAACAAGGCAACAAGAAGAAGATCAGAAAAAGATGACTTACTGTTCTTGACTGTGCAGTTTAGCCCCTGTGGAAAAAAGAGGGTGGTTATTACAGTTGGGAAAGGGCTTGAATTCACCCGCCAGGGCCAGACGCTCTCCGCTGGCTCATTCTCAGGAATGCTGTTTACACAGCTCGCCCTTCTCACTTTTTGGGGAATAGGATGAGGAGTGAGTCCAGTGGACGGCAAAGGGAACGGTGTTTTATGAGGAACTGCTACGAGCTGGGGCCCTGACAGTTTTAAAAGACACTGAGAGGGTTCTCTTGGAGGGTCCTGGGAAAAGGGCCCCTTGGTCTCCCGAGGTTTCCAACCTTCCTGGATAACACCGCTGCAAGAGGTGCGAAAGGGGTGAGGGGCAATATTTACAGTTTCTGTGACAGATCTGTTGGGGAACATTCACTAAGTCCCTACAAGTCTCTAGGGAAAGTGTGCCAGGCCCTGTTCCAGGTGGTCATGACGAGGTATTATCCTCAGTCCATTTTGCAGATGAGGAAGCTGAGGCACCCATGTTACATTATATTGCCTCCCTCCTGGGCAGGATGTGTTAACTTTCCAACCCTGACGAGATCCTGATGGCCAAATTTAGAAGCCCTAGTAGGTAAATGTAACCATTAGGCTTATGTGTTGCCGGCTGACCTACTTTGGAAAACACACATACACACACACACAAATACACACCTGGAACCTGGGGTTGAGTCCCCTCCCCCAGCTTTAATTTATCCAACTATAAAATCAGAATAATCACAGTACCAACTCTACAGCACTGATGAGCATTAAGTGATAGAAAGAGAAATGCAGAACTTTGGGGTGAGGGTGGGTTGGTGCTGACGGTGTGCCTGTAGAGAGCCATTCACTTTTCCCTTCTAGTATGTCTGCATTATAAAACTTTTCAAACGGTGGGAATGTAGCCACGGACTACACAACCGAATGAATCTCAGTGCTGCGGCACTGCTAGACAGGCAGCTCCCTAGAAGCACTGGGAGAATCACTATGCCCAGAATCACCTCACTGCCTGTGAAATGAGGCAAACTGTGCCCTGTGTCTGGTTCCTAAGGGGTGCTCTGTAACTCATGGCCCCCTTCTCTGTAGCCTGGCATAGAGTACGAGCTTAATAAATGGAAGCTACTATTATGATGAGCAGAGGCCCCCACTCATTCAGACTTGGTGGTGCAGCAAGGGGAGGCCCGAGAAGGAGCTCAGGCTCAGGTGTCTCCAGTTCTCTAACCGGCAAAATAGACCAAACGCATCCCGCGGTGGAAAGTCAGATGCTGAGGCGGACCAGAAACACAATCTCAAGGTCAACAAAGTGACTGGTGAGAGTAGGGTGCTGGCGCTGATACTCTTCTCTCTCTTGAGAGGGAGCAAAGAGGTAGGGCTACGCACAGGAGAAGACCCCATGCCACCAGGGTTCACTTACAGAGTGGTCACACACAGGATGACATCTGCATGCACCCAGGATTGACTCTGAGCGAGCTACTTCACCTGGATCCTCCCTCTCTGGGACCCCAGTTCATAAGCGCTCCTGGCCCTGTTCAGCTCCTGAATTCTCCCCTACAGGTCCCGGGCAAGTACCACCACCCCACTAGGGGGCTCCGCACATGTTCCCAACAAAATCCATCTGGCTGCCTAGGCTCACACTAATAAATGTCACTCTTTCCTAAATGGTGAGAAGATTAACTCCCCTGAGTCCTCTCATTTCTCCTCTCCCTTAAAATTCCTAGGATGTGGAGGATAAAAAAGTGGTTCTTTCACCTTGAGATGGGGAGCTCTTCTAGAGAAGGCAAACAGATAGATCGTTTGGAGTAACTTCCTACTAGCCACTGGGAGCTACTCAAAAACACTGCAGGATGTGCCCATGATGAAAAGCTCTTGTCTTCATGAAGACCAAGAGGAAGGCGGAAGGGTCTGACAACACAGTTGGTTGATTCCCAGTGGTGCAGGCAGGTGTCCTCCTCTCATTCCTGAGCTGCAGGGAAATAGTGGGTATGCCCTATGGAATACTGTTTTTGGTCTTGGTTTCTGATACTTGTGGTTGCATATAAGTCTTTTACTTCGGTTACTATTAGGTTTATAGTTTTCATTCAAAACAGCTCCGAACCTTATCATATACCTCTCCAGAACTGATTACTAGGTTTGGCGCATTGTTCTTTTGATATTCTGCTAGATTACATTTGCAAATATTTTATTTAGCATTGCATGGATTTATGTTCATAAATGAGATGGGTCCATACTTTTTCTTTTTGTATAAGATTTGTCAAGTTTTAGAATTAAACTTATACTAGCTTTTAAAAAACTGGATAGCTTCCCCTCTTTTTCTGTGGTAATGAATGCTCATCAATAGAGAATGGCTGAATTAAGGTGAGATCTAGTTTAAATCTAAATGTCTATCAAACTGGAAATGGTTGAATAGATTGCTATCTACAATGGAATATTATGCAAATATTAAAGAGAATGAGAATTAGTTGCATAGACATCTGTTGGCCTGCAGATGGCTGGAATGTGTTGATGAGTGAGGAAAATAAGTTGCAAATAACTTTTTATAGTATGATCCCAATTTCTATGGAAACAAGTCATGAAAAAGATCTCCCAGAATATATATATGAGTATAACTTAACTGAATAAGAATAGAAACATGTGAACAGGTATGTATCAGGTGTTAACACAGTTTGCTGGGGGCAAAGGGGACAGAAGCAGAGGAGATGGCATGAGGGAAGATAAGGGGAAAAAAGATTTAATCAAAACTGAAAAATATACATATAAGTGAAACATAGAATAAAAATTCTGTTAGAGGTAATAGGCATTGACCATACACACATATTTTCTCCCTCTCTCCAAACAATATAACAATTATAGGAAAGAAATTTTTTTTTTTGTAAATTCTCAAAGACCAAAGAGCCAAACTCAGTGGACAAGAGATGTGAACAAAATTTTAAAAGTCCTTTCCAACTTGGCCCCAGCAACATAGCTCCTGTAAAGAAGGGTGCTGGCCGGGCGCAGTGGCTCATGTCTGTAATCCCAGCACTTCTGGGAGGCTGAGGTAGGTGGATCACCTGACATCAGGAGTTCGAGACCAGCCTGGCCAAGAGATGGTGAAATCCTGTCTCTACTAAAAATACAAAAATTAGCTGGGTATGGTGGCGTGTGCGTGTAGTCCCAGCTATCTGCGAGGCTGAGGTGGAACAATTGCTTGAACCTGGGAGGCAGAGGCTTCAGTGAGCCAAGACTGTGCCACTGTACTCTATCCTGGGCGACAAAGCGAGAATCTGTCTAAATAAACAAACAAACAAACAAACAAAGGGCTATTCTGTCACCTGCCACCAATGAGGTGGTGACACCAGAATATGAATGGTTTCACAAGCACACACATGGAGTGGACGTCAAGCAGTGTGCCCCTTTGTCACTCAAAGAGACCCAGAACTTTGCCTTGAAGGAGATGGGGACTCCAGATATGCTAACACCAGGCTCAACAAAGCTGTCTGGGCCAAAGGAATAAGGAACGTTCTATCTGTATCCATGTGCAGTTGTTCAGAAAGCATGAGGGTGAAGATTCACCAAACAAGCTGTATATTTTGGTTACCTGTGTATCTATTACCACTTTCAGAAATTGACAGTCAGTCACTATGGATGAGAACGATGTTGTTGTCAAATAAAATTATAAAACCTCAAAAATGAACAAATGAATGAATGAATAAATAACTGTTCAAGTGGCAGCAGAGTAGGCAGCTGGCTCGTGCCGAGTGGAGGAACTTCTGTCTGAACGCTGCAAAAGGGAGTTACTGATAAGGAGGCCAGGGGCCCCTCAGAACCTTATAACCCTCAGGGCTGAGGGGCAGGGAGAATTAAGTGAAGGTCTACGTATAGAGTGTTGGGAACCTTATCTTCTCTTTCCCTGCTCTGATCTCAAAATGCTGGCAACCAGGCCCAAAGAAAAGACTTCCACATTTCAGCATTTGGAGGTCACCCAATAGGCCAGGTTCACCATTAGCCTGATCTCCTACACAGTAAAGTCCAAGGTTCAATAAACCTTAACTACACAGAGCATTTAATCAGCTCTTAGGACTTCATTCTTAAAATATTCTCAGACATCCAAGGAATACCAGATATTTGAGATAGGTTTTCTGTATGAAAAATAGATCAAAACAACTAAAAAATACTCCTGGAAGAAAAAAAAAAAAACACAAAAAACCCCCAAAAACCAATGCTGTTAACATGATTAAAACAGACAAGTAAAATTCTTCTAGCCCCGAAGAGATACAACACTGCATCTGTGAAACAAGGGCAGGACACTGTGGAGAAATGAGTAGGCAGAGAATGAAAACTGAACCCTGAAACTCAATAGAAGAAGTTCTACTGAATAAAAATTCAATAGACGGGTTAGTCTATGAAATTGAGGACATTTCTCTGAAAGTACAAATAGAATAGGAAAAAAAAACATGATTTTTTTTTTTTTTTGAGACAGAGTATTGCTTTGTCGCCAGGCTGGAGTGCAGTGGTGTGATCTCAGCTCACTGCAACCTCCGCCTCCCGGGTTCAAGCTATTCTCCTGCCTCAGCCTCCTGATTAGCTGGGATTACAGGCATGTGCCACCACGCCCAGCTAATTTTTGTATTTTTAGTAGAGATGGGGTTTCACCATGTTGGCCAGGATGGTCTTGATCTCCTGATCTCGTGATCCACCCACCTCGCCCTCCCAAAGTCCTGGGATTACAGGCGTGAGCCACCGCGCCCAGCGGAAAAAAATATATGATTATTAGAGATTCAATTCAGGAAACAAAATATGATTGACTAGATTTCTAGAAGGAGATTAATGAAAAAACAGAAGGAAGAAATTACTTTTTAAAAAAGGAAAGAAAGAAAGAAAGAAAGAAAACATTCTGGAAGTGAAGGACACATATTCCCTGAGAGTGTGGAAAAACTCAAACTGTATTTTTCCTTTGCCCTCACATCACCACAACAATCAACAGAAGTCACAGAAGACTTCTGTGACTACATATTGGGGGTGGTTTTCTTCCCACCACCAAACGAGCAATCAATTCTGCAGCAGACACCAGCTGGGTATCCTCCAATTTAATTCTGACACTATTTGGAGACAGCATCATATCCCACAGGTTGAGTGCTCAGTCCCCAAGACTGCCCATCCCCTAGACACCAGCGGTAAGTCTGGGCCTCCAGAACTTCTAAGACCAACTGGGTTCAATTTGAGGTTCTCATGCTCCTCTCTTTCAGTTCAATTAATTTGCTAAAGCTGCTCAGAGAACTCAGGGAAACACATTTACCAGTTTATTTTAAGGATATCACAAATAATACAGAAGAAAAAAAAATGCATAGGATGAGGTATAGGGGAAGGAGTGCAAAGCTTCCATGCCCTCCTCAGGTGTACCACCCTCCAGGAGCCTCCACATGTTCCACTACCTGAAAGCTCTCTGAACCCCGTTCTTTTGAGTTTTTAATGGAGGCTTCCTGTGAGCATGATTGATTAAACCACTGGCCATTGCAACTTCCCAGATGTGAAGGGTAAAGGGGCAGGGCTAAACGTCCCAGCTCTCTAATCCTACCTTGGTCCTTCCCGTGACCAGCCCCCATCCTGAAGCTGCCTAGAGGCTGCCAGCCACCAGTCAGTCATTAGTATATAAAAGATACAATTTTGGAGATTCTAAGGATTTTAGGAGTACTATGCCAGAAAAAGGGGTTGAAGACCAAATACATATTTCACAGTATCACACTGCCAAATTAAAAAGGTAACTAAATGGCCTGTACAAAAACAACAAAAAGACCCAGACCAAGACCCCAAATCTTGAAACTGTTGTAATATCAGGAATAAAAAGAAGACCCTAAAGGTTTCCAGAGTGTCATAAAAAACAGATAAGAAACATAGTAACATTGACTTTCTTAGCATCTGTATTGTTTGCTAGAAGGCAATCAAGCAATGCTTTCAAAATTCTGAGGGAAAATTATCTTTAACACAGAATTTTCATACTCAGCCAAATTATCAGAAAAAGGTATGAGGGTAGAATAAAGATATTTTGACATGAAAAGACTTAACATATATGTTCCTGATATATATGTCTAATCCATCCCTCATACATATTCTTAGGAAATTACAGGATGCTATTCTCCAGCAAAATGAAGGAGTAACCCCTGAGGAAGAAGACACAGGATCCAGGACATGGGAGATTTCACCATGACAGGATGTCTGCTCTGGTCTAGACCTGTTGTGCCACAGGTCTAGAGAGCACAGACCTTGTTGGGGCTGGAGAACAGAGTGCTCTAGGAGGAAGTTCTCCGGGGACAGGCGGGGATGGAACTGATGGAATATCTGATGATTTGGAGGGGGAAATGATATAACAAGTCTGATAGAACAAAATTAAGACTAGTTACAGGAAAATTATGCAAGTGAAGAATTAAAGCAATTATTATCTCTGGGGCAGGAGGGGAGGGGAATTGTACCAGAAAAAAAATATAATCAAGGTACACTTACTTGCCTCAGCAAAGATTACTTGTTATAATAATACAAATGCTGACTATTAATTTAACTAAAATTATGATTTAACTATAATAAAAGATAGGGAGAAGTGGTGGCAGAAAGATAATGTAATTTTCATCTATTAGAAGTCAATAGATAATACCTAAATTTAACATATCATGAATTAACAGTATAAGCATGTTTAGAAATATGGAGGCATATGTCAGAAGAATTAACTAAAGGAATCATATTTGGGGAGCAGGTTTAGGGGTGGCGCAGGGATCTGCTGTTTTTTGTTTTAAGCATCTTAGTACCATTTTTAAAGGAGGATCACCATACATAACTTGACAAAAATTAATGAAAAGATAGAAGTTTATTTATGATGTAATGCCAAACAAATGAAAGGATTGAAAAGTAAGATAAATGAATAAAAACATTAATTTGTTTAGTGGAAGAAACAGTAGACTTTTTTTCCTTATAATTTAATTTCACAGCTCACGCCTGTAATCCTAGCACTTTGGGAGGCTGAGGCAGGTGGACTGCCTGAACTCAGGAGTTCGAGACCGGCCTGGCCAACAAGGTGAAACCCTGTCTCTACTAAAATACAAAAACTTAGCCAGGCATAGCTGCATGCACCTGTAGTCCCAGCTACTCGGGAGGCTGAGACAGGAGAGTTGCTAGAACCTGGGAGGTGGAGACTGCAGTGAGCTGAGATTGCACCCCTGTACCCCAGCCTGGGTGACAAAGCGAGACGCCGCCTCTAAGAAAAAAAAATTAAATATAGAATTACATTACATTTTAAATAAAGCAAAAAAAAAAAAAGTGTTTGGGATCTTCTTTGGATATTACTAAGACGTATCTTCTCTTGTCCAACAAATTCCTCTCCAATAGTCATCCCTAATGTCAAACCACTCATTCTTTTTTTTTTTTTTTGAGACAGGGTCTCACTCTGTCGTGCAGTGGCATGCTCAGGGCTCAGTGCAGTATTGACCTCTTGGGCTCAAGAGATCCTCCCACTTCAGTCTCCTCAGTAGCTTGGACTAGAGGCATGAGCCACACTTGGCTAATTTTTGTGTTTTTTGTAGAGACAGGGTTTTGCCATGTTGCCCAGACTGGTCTTGAACTTCTGGGCTTAAGTGATTCCCCTGCCTCAGCCTCCCAAAATGCTAGGATTACAGGTGTGGGGCCACTGCCATTCTTTAAAAATAGCAGAATCAGAACATTATGTATGAGCTACCTGCTTGTGAATGGCATTACATAAGGCCTCTTGCAGAAATCAGAGGGGGGATGTCATGAAAATGAAGGTGACAGCAGCTGATGTTTACTGAGCTCCTCTTTTGTGCCAGGCATCATGCTAAGCACTTTGTACATATATCTCATTTGATCTTGACAACAATCCTGTGAGCTAAGCACCCTTATCCCAATTGTACTGATGAAAAAACTAAGACCCGAGGAGGTTGGGTAAGTGGCCCAAGGTCCCACAGAGGTGGCACTCGCATGACAAAGTTTTGCTCCAGAATACATGATCTTAATTACTGCTGTCTTCTCTCTCTAAATAACAAAAAGGGCCAGGTGCGGTTGCTCACACCTGCAATCCCACTATTTTGGGAGGCCGAGGCGGGCAGATGAGGAGTTCGAGGCCACTCTGGCCAACATAGTGAAACCCTGTCTCTACTACAAAAATTTAAAAATTGGCCAGGTGCATTGGCTCACGCTTGTAATCCCAGCACTTTGGGAGGCCAAGGCGGGTGGCTCATTTGAGGTCAGGAATTTGAGACCAGCCTGGCCAACACTGTGAAACCCCAACTCTACTAAAAGTACAAAAATTAACTCGGCGTGGTGGCACACACCTGTAATCCCAGCTACTTGGGAGGCTGAGGCAGGAGAATCGCTTGAGCCTGGGAAGTGGAGGTTGCAGTGAGCTGAGATCGCGCCACGGCACTCCCATCTGGGTGACAGAGTGAGAGCTTTTCTCAAAAAAATATATAAAATAAAATAATTGGCTGGGTGCAATGGCTCACACCTGTAATTCCAACACTTTGGGAGGCCGAGGTGGGCGGATCACTTGAGGTCAGGAGTTCCAGATCAGCCTGGCCAACATGGTGAAACCCCATCTCTACTAAAAATAACAAAAATTAGCTGGGCATCATGGTGCACGCCCGTAGTCCCAGCTACTTGGGAGGCTGAGGCAGAAGAATTGCTCAAACCTGGGAGGTGGATGTTGCAGTGAGCCGAGATGGTGCCACTGCACTCTAGCCTGGATGACAGTGACTTTCCGTCTCAAAAAACAAAAATTAGCTGGGTGTGGTGGCGGGCGCCTGTAATTCCAGTGACTCGGGAGGCTGAGGCACAAGAATTGCTTGAACTCGGGAGGTGGAGGTTGCAGTGAACTGAGATTGCACCACTGCACTCCAGTCTGGGTGACAGAGCGAAACTCTGTTTCAAAATATAAATAAATAAATAAATAAATAAATAAATAAAGGGACACCTCCAATAGGCCACTATGCTCTACCCACAAGGTGAAGGTTTTTTGTTTTTTTTTTTTTTGAGACGGAGTCTTGCTCTGTGCCCCAGGTTGGAGTGCGGTGGCGCGATCTCGGCTCACTGCAAGCTCCGCCCCCCGGGGTTCACGCCATTCTCCTGCCTCAGCCTCCCCAGTAGCTGGAACTACAGGCACCCGCCACCACGCCGGGCTAGTTTTTTGTATTTTTTTAGTAGAGACGGGGTTTCATGGTGTTAGCCAGGATGGTCTCGATCTCCTGACCTTGTGATCCGCCCGCCCTGGCCTCCCAAAGTGCTGGGATTACAGGCTTGAGCCACCGTGCCCGGCCAAGGTGAAGGTTAAGAGGAAGAAATGAAAGACTGTATTAAATTCTGTGCCTCAGTGAACACTACTGAGTGCCTGATAGAGAAAGTGGGCTTTGAACTTACAAGCATAGCCTGCTCTCAATCTCACCTTAGCACTCATTAGCTGTGCGACCTTGGGCCAATAACCCAGCCTCTCAAAAGCAGGTTCATCCTGCCAACCTTGTAAGCTGTCATGAGCATGGGATGAAGGGATACTTGTGAACCACCGGCACAGTGCCTGGCATAAAGAACACAACTTTGTAGACTCTGGAAGACTGGCGTGATGAAAGTGGCTTCTGGCAAGCAGAAGGTAAAAGTGTTAAACTGAGCAGCTGTTCTACAACCGCAAGTCAAAACCGCAAACGCTCAGGAAAAAAGACTCTGTAATGAAATACACATCCTGTCTATGAAATCATGTGTTAACATTCGCCCTGACCAACTCTTAAGTTGCTGCTGTCTTTCCTATGGGCATGCCTCCAGGCTGGCGGTCATGGGAAACCTGTATGACGCCTAGGCAGGGAGAAGGGCTAACCAAAAGGAAATGCCCAGGGAAATACAATTATTGATGGTTTCTCGTGTATTGATTTCTGTGGGGAAATCAGTCATCCGGGTTTTGAGGTGCTAACCCCAAGCAGCTGGAACCAGCGCTATGGTTGGTCTCAGCTTGCCACTACTTTCCAAGCAGAGCTGACCATTCTGTCCTTCATTCATGCATTCTTTTGTTCAGTCAACACATATGTATCAAGCCCCCACATCCTGTGCTCCAGCACTGAGCTACGACCAGGACAGGTGTGCAGAAGCCTCCTCCCTGTCTGAGGATAGTCATAGAGGGCTAAATTGAACTGGGCTTTGGACAGACACTTACATTCTGGAAAGTGGCATGGACTTCCTTTGAGAAGGCTCACCCAGTCCTGCCTTTGTGGAAATGAGGGAACCCAGGGCCAGGCAGCCTCAAAGCCCAAGACTGCAGAGACAGTAAGTGCGATGCTGTCTGCAAAGCCAGGTCCTCTGGCCACCTCTGTGGCCTTCCCTCCCTCATTGCATCCACTAAAACACTAGTGAGGGAGAGAAATTTGAAGGGTGTGTTTTCTTTCTTTTTAAAACAACTAGTCAGTGGAGCCCAGAGCTGTCTATCTCTGGAGATGAGCTGTCTGTGAGACAGGTATATACAGAAGAGTGAGAGGAAGGAAGAGAACGAGAGACTGCAGATAAATATGAACAGCAAGCGTCTCTCTCCAGCCCTCCCTGGAGCCAGGCTGTGCTTCTGCTCCTGACTTGCAGTTGCTTCACTGTGCAGTGAAGGTCAGAGCTCAGCTCCCACGCCACACACAGGGGAGTCCCATCCCCACTTCTCGCATCTTTTCTCACTGTCCTATTACACAGATCCTCCATTCCGGCCACACACCGTATCCTGTCCCACCTAAGGACCTTGGCTGAGGCCCTTTCCACCACCTGGAATGCTCCTGCTACCCCCACAGGGATGCCCAAATGCCTTTTCCATGACGGACACCCCAACTGGAAGGAATTTTTCTTTTTCCTGGAATTCCGTACACATACCAGTTGTGCAAGTAGCTTTGCTAGACAGTTCCCTAACTTCAAGCCTCGTTCCTCCCCGAGATGGGTTAGGTCCCTGGATATTAGGGTCTCCAGAGTATTTATTTATAGTTCCAGCTCCCAGTATGGCGCCCTGTACTCTGCGGGCACCTGAAGAATGGCTGTCAACCCAGGCGCACCAACCCTCCGTATCAGAACGCTTCATACACAGCCTGCAGGAGGGACCAGCAGGGCAGAGGGACCTGCTTCGCCCAATAGTGGAAGTCACAGGATATTTCTCAACATCACTCACATTAAAAACATCTTTTTTTTTTT
>NW_012102810.1:1542023-1544332 GCF_000951045.1 Mandrillus leucophaeus
CTGGGCCTGGCCCGTCGCGCCCCTAGTTGCACCCGCGTCGGGCTAGCGTCAACTCCAGCTGGAGCCTCGCCTGCCCCCACACGCACCCTCCACCCTGGCCGTGCAGCAGCAACTGTCGATTTTAATCCTCCGCCCTCACTCACTCGATTCTTGGTCCTGTTCAGACTTCTTGTTTCTCTCCTGGGTCATTGGACGTCAAATCCCAACTTGGGATTCCAGGAAGTCCGTTTTCTTAGTCTCTGTCCCTTTTATTTTTATATTTTATTTTATTTTTAGACAGGGCCTCCCTTTGTCTCCCGGGCTGGAGTGCAGTGGTGCAACCACAGCTCACTGCAGCCTCGGCCTCCCGGAATCAAGCGATCCTCCTGCCTCTGCCTCCTGAGTAGCTGGAACCGCGGGCCCTATCCCATTTTATTGTCCCCACCCCTTTGCCTGGTCCTGCTCGCTCTGCTTTCCCTGGCTTTGCTTTCTCTTTCTCAAGACAAGGACAGCTCCGGGCTCCAGGGAGGAGGGGACAGCAGTCATTTCCAGCCTCCTGGCTCGGACTCAGGGACACTGAGTTCCTGGAGGGCAGGCAGTTACCTGGTCTGTGCGACTCTGTGTCCTAGCCGCGCCTAAGAGAGTCATTACTCCCCAGAGGGTCGCTCCACGGCCGCAGAAGCTGTCGCCAGCGAATTATACATTTCATGAGTTTCCTTCTTAGCACGCGTGCAGCCTGTGTCCACTCCTCCCCGGACCCTCGAGGACCCTCCCAAGCCGGCCTGCGCTGCCCCTGTCCTAGGTTCCTGCCTCGAGCTCGAGCCCGTCCTGCCGTAGTTCATCCACACGCTCCTGCCCATTCGCCTCTCCTCCCTTCCTCCCAAGCCCACCACAGTCCGCTTTTCCTTGCCTATCAAGTGCGCCTCTGCCTAGCCTTGACACGCACGGAGTCTACACTCACGTAACTTTTCCCTGTATTTTCCACTGCCCTCGACAGGTGGGTTTTTTCGCTGCCCGAAGCACCCGCCGACCCCCCAGCGACATCTCCATGAGCCCCGCCCGCAGACACGACCCAGCTGAATGAAGCCTGAAGCTCAGTGGTCTTCAAATATCTTTTGTCTGTTTCTAAAAGAATTTTGGAAAACTGCATCCTCTCATGCATTTTTAAGATGACATCTAAAATTCTCCATCCTCAATCTAAATAGATGTAGAGGATGTAACTGTTACGTAAAAATCAGCGGTTGTCGTGGGCAGCTTCTAAGACGGGTTCTAGGATGTCACCTCCTGGGAGTCACGACCTTCTGAATCTTCCTCCCGGAGTGTGGGATGGACCCAGAGGCTGGGTTCTAACAATAGAATATGAATAGAAGAAGACAAAAATGATGGGATGTCACTTACAAGATTAAGCTACAAAAAGATCCTGACTTCTGTCTTGCACAGCCCCTCCCTCTGAGCTCCTAGCTCTTAGGGAAGCCATAATGCGAGCCCCCCTGGGTGGGGCCCCAGTGGCAGAGAATGAGAAAGGCCTCTGCCCACTGCAAGACACTGAGATCCTCATTTCATCATTGCCATTCTTAGTGCATAACTGATAAAAATAATGTAAATATAATACACGTTAATAAGTAATTAAACATGAACTGTCATTTGAAATTCATCTTCTTCCTAATTAGTTCATGTATCTGTGAACAAATATTGCTTATTCATAGAACAAAACAACAGTTAGCATTTACAAATATTTTATTACTATTCTTTTATTCTATTATTATTTTGAGACGGAGTCTTGCTCTGTCACCCAGGCTGGAGTGCAGTGGCGTGATCTCCACTCAACTGCAAGCTCCACCTCCCGGGTTCACGCCATTCTCCTGCCTCAGCCTCCCGAGTAGCTGGGACTATAGGCACCCGCCACCATGCCCCGCTAATTTTTTGTATTTTTGGTAGAGACGGGGTTTCACTGTCTTAGCCAGGATGGTCTTGATCTCCTGACCTCATGATCCGCCTGCCTCAGCCTCCTAAAGTGCTAGGATTACAGGTGTGAGCCACCACGCCCAGCCATTATTTTTCTTATTTTTAAAATTGAGACAGGGTTTCACTATGTTACCCAGGCTGGTCTTGAATTCCTGGGCTCAAGCCATCCTCCTGCCTCAGCTTCCCAAAGTACTAGGAATTCAGGCATGAGCTACCACCCTAGGCTAAAAATATTTTAGATGAAAGCCTTAAAAAATTGCTTACATAGGCCGGGCGCGGTGGCTCACGCCTGTAATCCCAGCACTTTGGGAGGCCGAGGCGGGCGGATCACGAGGTCAGGAGATCGAGACCATCCTGGCTAACAC
>NW_012102810.1:1545258-1552422 GCF_000951045.1 Mandrillus leucophaeus
AATATGTAAACAAAGGAGTGTGTCTGTGTTCTAAGAATTATTTTGACTATTTGAAATATTTTGCCGTTCAACCCAGGGGCAGCAAATTTTTTTTTTTTTTTTTTCTGAAAAGTGTCAGATAGTAAATATTTCAGGCTTTGCCAACCATGTAGTTCTGTCCCAGCTATTCAACTCTGCCCTTGTAGCAGCTATTGACAATATGTAAACAAAGGAGTGTGTCTGTGTTCTAATAAAACTTTATTTATGGACATTTACATTTACATTGCATATAATTTTCATTTGTCCTAACATATTATTTCCCTTTTGATTTTTTCCCCTAACCATTTGAAACTGTAAAAACCAACTTAGCTCCCCGGAGGGTACAAAAACAGGCAGCAGAACAGATTTGGGCCATAGGCCCTAGTTTACTGACCTGTGCCCTAAACTTTCCAAGGCATGCCCCTTGGAAAGTCTTCAGGTAACCTCAGGGTAATGTGTACTCTCATTTGAAATTGCTATCCTGGTTCTCAACTCTGCCTACATATTAGAATCCCATGAGGTGCTTTTTAAAATACCAATGCACAGCCACACTCTTCCACACTGATTCGGTGGGTCTGCGGTGGCGTCTGGGCATAAGTATTTTTGAGTTTCCCAGGTATGTCTGATGTGTAGCCTGAACTTGGACCACTGTTCTAATTGCTATAGGCTCTGCACACCTCTCAGGGCACGATGCTGCTTTGTGCTGTAGTTACCGTATTTCATCCAATGATCCGAAATCATTGAAAGATAAAGCCTAATTTTAGGAATTTTAAAATGTAGAAAATGGGTGTCTTCAACTGGATGAAATATAGTTTTCCCCTAGCTGTAAGACCGTCCTCCCTGATGATAAGGACCCGGCTTCCTCACTCCTGTGTTGCTCTCACCCGCAGTGCTTGGCTGGTTGTGAGGTGTTCTGTGAGTACTTGCCAAGCGCATGTCAACATTAGGCTGCTTTGCTTATTGCATGTTCTCTGGGTTCTTACTTTTCCCCTGACAGAGCCTCGTCCTAAGGAGATAGTAGATATCCAAAAAACATTTTTTTTTGATTCATTGACTGATTATACAAGGAGCAATAGATTGATGTCAGGAATAAGAGTCAGGGATTGGAGAACTTGGTGGTGTCTTTGGCTATGGGAAAATGGAAATGGCCACGGATTTCATTCCAGGACAGTGAGACAGGGGACAGAATATCCTTTGCCATGAGAAAGACGGGGTTAGGAGCTAGTCTCTGATTGACTGATCTTTCTGTCTCCATTCTCTGAAATGATGTTGTTTGTTTATTTATTTGACTTTTCCTCCGTGTCCTCTGCTAGTATATAATCTCAGTGAAAGAAGAGACTGCAAATTATTTTTCATCATTGCTATTCTTTGAATGTATCCCCCAAATTTCACATGTTACAAACTTAATCCCCAAATTCATATGTTGATTGGAGGTGAGGCCTTTGGGAAGTAATTTGAATTAGATCATGAAGGTGGAGGCCTCCATAAAGGGACTGGTGTCTTTATATGAAGAGGAAGATAGGCCAGGCGCGGTGGCTCATGTACTTTGAGTAATCCCAGCACCTTGAGAGGCTGAGGCAGGCAGATCACTTGAGCTCAGGAGTTCATAGACCAGCCTGGACAACATGGTGAAAACCCGTCTCTACCCAAAATACAAAAATTAGCCAGATGCGGTGGCACGTGCCTGTAGTCCTAGCTGCTCGAGAGGCTGAGGCTTGAGCCTGGGAGGGAGGCAGAGGTTGCAGTTTGCCGACATTGTGCCACCGCACTCCAGCTTGGGAGATGGGAGTGAAAGAGTGAAATCCTGTCTCAAAAAAAAAAAAAGACTAGCAGACCTGAGCTGACCTGCACACTCTTACCCTCTCTCCCTATGATGGCCTCTGCCATGTTTTGACACAGCAAAGAGGCCCTCACCAAATGCCAGTGCCATGCTCTTGGACTTCCTGGCCTCCAGAATTGTGAGCTAAATAGAATTTTTTTTCTTTATAAATTACCCATCTATGGTATTCTCTTATAGCAACAGAAAACAGACTAAGACAACCATATTCCCAGTGCTTAGAATAGCCTCTGTCTCACAGGAGATGATCAATAAACGTGTTTTGAATAAACTATTGAATAAATGTGTCAACTGAGATTTACTAAGTTCAAGAGGGGTTTTTGTGTGTGGAATTTTTTTTTCCCTTTTTTTCCCAGACAGAGTCTCACTCTGTCACCCAGGCTGGAGTACGGTGGCTCCATCACAGCTCACTGCAGTCTCAACCTCCTGGGCTCAGGTGATCCTTCTGCCTCAGTCTCCCAAGTATGTGGGACCACAGGTGTGCGCCACTATGCCTGTCTAATTTTTTTTATTACTTGTAATATGTAATATCTATGTTTCCCAGGGGGAAACCCCTGGGGTCAAGCGATCCTGTCACCCCTGGCCTCAGAAAAATTTTAATGACAACTGTTTTATTTTTATTCTTACACTGAGTTGCAACATTTAAATCCTAGTTCTTCTCAAGCATTATTTGTTATTATTATTATTTTTGAGATGGAGTTTCACTCTGTCGCCCTGGCTGGAGTGCAGTGGCGCGATTGCTGCTCACTGCAACCTCCGCTTCCTGGGTTCAAACGATTCTCCTGCCTCAGCCTGCCGAGTAGCTGGGATTCAGGCACCTGCCACTATGCTCAGCTAATTTTTTTGTATTTTTAGTAGAGAGGGGGGTTTCACTATGTTGGCCAGGCTGGTCTCGAACTCCTTACCTCGTGATCCACCCACCTCGGCCTCCCAAAGTGCTGGGATTACAGGCGTGAACCACGGCGCCTGGCTTTTGTTTTTTGTTTGTTTGTTTGTTTGTTTTTTAGAGACAGTGTCTCACTATGTTGCCCAGGCTGGTCAGCTGATCTCAAACTATGGCTTCAAGTTATCCTCCTGCCTCAGCCTCCCGGGTACCTGGGATTACAGGCACTAGCCACCACATCCAGTCTTTAAGCTTTTAAATTTAACTTACAAAGCTTGCTAGTTTATTTATGTATTTACTTACTTACTTATTTGAAACAGGTTCTAGCTCTGTTATGTAGGCTGGAGTGTGGTTGCACAGTCACGACTCACTGCAGTCTCAACCTTCTGGACTCAAGTGATCCTCTAGCCTCAGCCTCCAGAGTAGCTGGAACTCCAGGTGTGCACCACCATGCCTGGCTAATTTTAAATTTTTTTGTAGAGACAGGGTCTCACTATGTTGCCCAGGCTGACCTCAAACTCCTGGACTCAAGTGATCCTCTCACCTTGGCTTCCCAAAGTACTGGGATTATAGGCATGAGCCACCGTGCCCTGCTCTAGTCCATTTATTAATCTGGTAATATTGGCATAAAATAAGAACAATCTGTTTTACTTGTTCTTTGATTCATGTGCTATTAACTCATAAATGTCAGAGACTAAATCCTCCTTAAACAATTAACACTACTTCAAACTTGATTCATTAAATTTCCTAAGACATTTCAAACCACATCGCAAATTTTATGTGCATGTTTCTCTTAAAAGTTTCAAATGCTGACTGCTAGACTTACAAATTTAACACAAAATTACTTCTAAACATCTATGCAATATCTGAAAAAGCTAATAAATCAAACTGTTAACAAGCTGTAATAAGTTATTAAAGTAATGGCCCTCAGTTTGTTCACACCTGCTTGAGTAATCCGGTCTCACATGGATTCTGGGCTTGGTCATTGGAATTGTTTTGGCCAATGGGGCCATAGCAAACTTGACACATTGGGGCCTGCTTTCTGGAATCCTTAGGCTTCCATGTGAGGAAGCCGAGGCTGACTTATTGGCGGGTAAGAGGCCATGCGGGGCAGAGTCAGTCCATCCCAGCTGAAGCCCCCTCAGACCAAGCAGCCTTCCAACTACCAGACATTGACCATTCAGCCTTGAACATTCAGCACTAGTTGAACCAGACTGGACCAGAAGAGCTGTTCAACTGACCCATAGAAAGAGGAGAAATAAAAAGGGAAAACTTAAGCCACTGAGTTTTGGGGTGTTTTGTTATGCAACAAAAGCAAACTGATAATACAAACTGAAATCTTTCTAATGTAATAGACCTCTTCAGGCCTGCATTTTTTCCTTGAAATCCTGGAGCATCCCTCCATCCTATAACACAGGTCACTTTCACAACATTTGTGCTCCTGATTTGAGTTGGTGAAGTCATGAGCCCTCTATCCAGGTCGTATTAATAACTAATCACTCTCCTCCTTGAATGGATTCCACACTTTTCAAATGTTTTACTTTCTCTCTTATATCATCTCTGATTCTCAAGTCATATGTAGATCTCTCCCTCATGGTCAACGGACTAATTACTCTTTTAACTATAATTTTTGATGTTTTTAAACAAATAAACATATGTATTTAACAATTTCTTGATATAATAAAATGCCAATGCAATACAATTAGTATTAATAGTAGGTGACAACAAAGAGGATAACACAGTCACCACTGACATATACGGCGCATCATTGTCATTCTTTTCATGAGTTGGAACGCTCTTCAAGTACACTTTACATTTTATCCTTTGTGGAATACCACTATAGAGCCATGATTTCTCTCAGGTTTGTTTCTATGAAATAGAATGACAGGTACTTCCTTTCCTTTTTATTTTTTTGAGACAGAGTCTCTCTCTGTCGCTCAGGCTGGAGTGCAGTGGTGTGATCTTGGCTCACTGCAACTTCTGGCTCCCGTATTCAAGTGATTCTCATGCCTCGGCCTCCCGAGTAGCTGGGATTACAGGTGTGCGCCACCATGCCGGGCTAATTTTTGTATTTTTAGTAGAGACGGGGTTTCACCATGTTGCCCAGGCTGGTCTTGAACTCCTGACCTCAGGTGATCCACCCACCTCGGCCTCCCAAAGTGCTGGGATTACAGGCGTGAGTCACCATGCCCGACCAATGTACCTTTTGTTTAAAATATAAATTTAATTGCTATTCCTGCATGTAATTATTCTCACTCTGGCTTCATGCAACAGGAAGACCCCCTAGCATGAGAGCTGAAAACTTCTAACTTCTTTACCAAGCACCCATCTGGCTCTCTTTATCCTGGGCTCTGCCACTGACTACCTGTGTGGCATCGGTCACATAATTTCTCTATCTATCACCATTTTGGGAGGCCAAGGTGAGAGGATCAGGAGGTCAGGAGTTTGAGACCAGCCTGGCCAACATGATGAAATCCCGTCTCTACTAAAAATACAAAAATTAGCTGAGCGCGGGGCGTGGTGGTGGGCGCTTGTAATCCCAGCTAGTCGGGAGGCTGAGGCAGGAGAATTGCTTGAATCCGGGATGCAGAGGTTGCAGTGAGCCGAGATCATGCCACCGCATTCCAGCCTGGGTGACAGAGTGAGACTCTGTCTCAAAAAAAAAAAAAAAAAAAAAAAAAAGAAAAGGTACACTGAGATTTGAAGAAACAGAGGAGAGGGTTGTAGGTGACTGACTAGAAATAATGCTGGGAGAGATAATGTGAGATGAGTCCATAGAATGAGAGGCTGAGAATTTGATTCCTATTTATGGGAGGAAGAGAGAATGATGTGGTGGAGGGTATAGAACTATGAGAAAGTCCTTGTCAATCACATGGCTAGAGAATAGTGATCATTGAAAAGGAAGTAAAATATAAAAACATTTGCAGAATATTTCTCAATCAAAAAATTTCACTAGGGGTTTCAAAATGGTGCTGCGGAAGCAAGCTGGCTTTACTTCCCCAACAGAAAACTGAAAAGAAACACGTAGCACCAAGATCATCACCAGCAATGTTCCAGAACTCAAATATGAAGATGAGACATTTCCTGGGGCCACAGATGAAAAAACTTTGAGACGACGTCAAGAGAATCAGACTTAAATAATTTTTTTTTGAAGATGGAGTCTTGCTCTATCGCCCAGGTTGGAGTGCAGTGGCTCACTGCAACCTATGCTTCCTGGGTTCAAGCAATTCTCCTGCCTCAGCCTCCTGAGTAGCTGGGATTACAAGTGTGCGCCACCATGCACGGGTAATTTTTGTATTTTTAGTAGAGAGGGGGTTTCATCATGTTGGCCAGGCTGGTTTTGAACTCCTGACCTCAGGTGATCTGCCCGCCTCGGCCTCCCAAAGTGCTGAGATTACAGGTGTGAAACACTGCGCCTGGCTGAGACTCAGACATCTATATCCATGATGCCCCTCCCTCAAATCTGCCCCACACCAAGCGTGCAGAAAACTCACTGACTCATGCGTTCTTCACTGGAAAAAGTGAGATCGAGATGGCCAATCAGCTTCTCCATCATCGTGGGTTCACTGGCAGGAAACCTGTCCTTGACTCAACCCACAGAAAGCATCCAGTGTGCCTGAAAGAAGAAACATCCCAGAGGAGAGACAGAGTGGGGAGGCAGGACCACCATCCCCAGCCCTGGACTCCCTGCTCTAATTTGGCCAAAGGAGACAGCAAATCAGCGTGGCTGTTCAGCAGCACCATGTGGTAGGTTTGTTCCACAGGTCCCCTGGGCACAACTCCTAACCATCCTTCCCACACTACTGAAATGTCCCTTTTGGTACCTCCCTCATCCTGATGGGTGGCATTCTTTTTTTTTTTTTTTTTTTTGAGATGGAGTCTCACTCTGTCACCAGACTGGACTGCAGTGTTGCGATCTCCGCTCACTGCAACCTCCGCCTCCCAGGTTCAAGCGATTCTCCTGCCTCAGCCTGCTGAGTAGCTGGGACTACAGGTGCCCGCCACCACACCCAGCTAATTTTTGTATTTTTAGTAGAGACGGAGTTTCACCATGTGGGCCAGGATGGTCTTGATCTGTTGACCTCGTGATCTGCCCACCTCAGCCTACCAAAGTGCTAGGATTACAGGCGTGAGCCACCGCGCCTCTTAATTGGCACTCTTAATTGCTTTCTAGGGTGGCACTCTTAATTGCTTTCTAGAACCAAGGCAAACCTGGGCTTATGCCACCATCTAGTGTCAAAAAGGAGGCAGTGATCGAGCTGGAAAAAAAGAAAAAGAAAATAAATAAATAAATAAATAAATAAATAATCAACAGGTAAATTAAAAATAAAAACTCCAAGCAAACATTTCAAATAAAAACCAAAGCAAGCCAGACAGAGAAGACTGAAATAAACAACAAATCCTTTAATGCAAAGACACAGACTCA
>NW_012102810.1:1552992-1561412 GCF_000951045.1 Mandrillus leucophaeus
TATATATATCTCAATATATCATTAGAGGCTCTCAACCAGCAAAATGAATCAAGCAGAGGGAAAAATCAGTGAGCTCAAAGACAGGCTTCTAAAAAATACACAGAGGAGCAAAAACATAAAAAGAACAAAATGCAATAAAAATTGTCTCCTAAATATAGAAAATTACCTCAAAAGATCAAATCTAAGAATTCTTGGTGTTCAGAAGGGAGCTGAGCAAGAGCAAAGGGTGGAAAGCTTATTCAAAATCAAACACAGACACCCAGAAAACTTTCCAAACTTGAGAAAGAGACAAATATCCATGTACAAGAAGGTCAGAGAACACCAAACAGGTTCAACCCAAATAAGACTACCAAAAGGCATGTAATAATGAAATGCTCAAAGATCAAGGATAAAGAAAGGATCCTAAAAGCAGCAAGAGAAAAGAAGCAAATAAAATATAAATAAGCTCCAATTTATCTGGCAACAGATATCTCAATTGGAACTATACAGATCAGAAGGGAATGGGATGACATTTCCAAAGTGCTGAAAGAAAAAAACTGCCATTTAAGAATACTGTATTAGAAAAGTGTCCCTTCAAATATGGAGAGGACATAAAGTCTTTTCCAGACAAACAAAAGACGAGAGAGTTCACCACTACCAGACCTGTGTTACAAGAAGTGCTAAGAATTCTTCAATCAGAAAGAAAAAAAAACAACAACACTAACATGCAAAAAGAAAACATGTAAAGGTATGAAATCCACTGGTAAAATTAAGTACATGAACAAACCCAGAATACTCTAATACTATAATTTCAGTGTGCAATCCACTCATAACTAGTATGCAGCCCAAAAGCCAAAGCTATCAAAAACAACAATACCTACAGCAATCTGTTAGGAGATAGACATTATAGAAATATACATAAATTGATACAACATAAAGTCAGAATATGGGGGATGAAATTAAATTGTAAAGTTAAAACTTTTTTTTCCTTGTTCATTTTTATTATTTTCTTTAAGTTGTCATCGCTTTAAAATAACTTGTTATAACTATAAAATGTTTTTGGTAAGCCTCATGGTAATCACAATGCAAAAACCTAAAATAGATTCATTAAAAATAAAAACAATGAGTTAAAACATACTACCAGAGAATATCACTTAACCTCTAAGAAAGACAGGAAGAAATAAAGATAGGAAGAAAGAAAGAAAGGAAGCAAGGAGTTACAAAACAATCAGAAAACAAGCAACAAAATTGCAGTAGTAATAATATCAATAATAATTCTGCATGTAAATGGACTCAATTCTCCAGTTAAAAGCCATGGATTGGCTGATGGGATAAAGAAACAAGACCCAACTATATGCTGCCTACAATAAACCCATCTCACCTATAAAGACACACAGAGACTGAAAGTGAAGGGATAGCAAAAGACATTCCACACAACTGGAAGCCAACAAAGAGCAGGAGTAGTTATTCTTATATCAGATAAAATAGACTGTAAATAAAAGACTGTAAAAAGAGATAAAGAAGGTCACTACACAATGATAAAGAGGTCCATTCATGAAAAGGATATGACAATTATAAATGTCTATGCATTCAACACTGAAGCCCCTAAGTGTATAAAGCAAACATGACTAGATCTAGAGGGAGAGAGGGACTGCAATACAATAACAGTAGGGGACTTCAACACCCCCCTCTTAGTAATGGACAGATCCAGATCCAGACAGAAAATCAAGAAAGAAACATCAGAGTTCAACTACACACTAGATCAAGGCCTAACTGACATTTACAGAACATTTCACCCAACTGCTACACAATCCATATGCTTTTCATCAGCACATGGAACATTCTCCAGAATAGACCATATCTTAGGCCACAAAACAATTCTCAACAAATTCAAAAAAGTAGAAGTCATGTCAGTTATCTTTTCTGAATACAATGGAATAAGACTAGAATCAATAATAACAGAAGCCTTGGAAAATACACAACACATGGAAACAAAAGAACATGCTCCTGAACAATCAATGGGTCAATAAAGAACTTAAGAAGGAAATTTTAAAAAGTTGAAACAAATGGAAATGGAAATACAACAAGCCAAAATCTATGGGATACAGCAGAAGCAGTAACAAGAGGGATGTTTATAGCAATAAATGCTTATAAGAAAAAAGTAGATTCCAAACACTGTGAAATCAAGAAAAAAAAAAGGTAGAAAGACTTCTTATAAACAACCTAATGATGTGCCTCAAGGCACTAGAAAAGCAAGAGCAAACCAAAGCCAGAATTAGGAGGAAAGAAATAATAAAGATCAGAGAACTAAATGGAATTGAGACTAAAAGAATTACAAATAATCAATGAAACAAAAAGCCGCCTTTTTGAAAAGATAAAATAAACCTTTAACTAAACTAAGAAAAAAGAGCAAAAAATCAAATAAAATCAGAAATGAAAAAAGAGACATAACTGAGACCACAGAAGTACAAAGAATCGTTAGAAACTACATAAACAACTATACAGCAACACATTAAAAAACCTAGAAGAAATGCATACATTCCTGGATGTATACAATATATCAGGATTGAACCATGAAGACCGCTGGGCACAGTGGCTCATGCCTGTAATCTCAGCACTTTGGGAGGCCAAGGTGGGTGGATCACTCGAGTCCAGGAGTTAGAGACCAGCCTGGCCAACATCATGAAACCTCACCTCTACTAAAAGTGCAAAAATTAGCCGAGCTTGGTAGTGGGCGCCTGTAATCCCAGCTACCCGGGTGGCTGAGGCAGGAGAATCGTTTGAATCTGGGAGGCGGAGGTTGCAATGAGCCAAGTTCACACCACTGAATTCCAGCCTGGGTGACAGAGCGAGACTCCATCTTAAAAAAAAAGATTGAACCGTGAAGAAATAGAAAGCCTCAACAAATCAATAATGAGTAATGAGATCGAAACAGTAATAAAAAGTCTCTCACCAAAGAAAAGCTGGCCGAGCGTGGTGGGTCACGCCAGTAATCCCAGCACTTTGGGAGGCCGAGGTGGGTGAATCATTCGAGTTCAGGAGTTAGAGACCAGCCTGGCCAGCATCATGAAACCCCACCTCTACTAAAAATACAAAAATTAGCCGAGCTTGGTAGTGGGCACCTGTAATCCCAGCTACTCAGGTGGCTAAGGCAGGATAATCATTTGAACCTGGGAGGCGGAGGTTGCAGTGAGCCACGGTCGCACCACTGCACTCCAGCCTGGGTGACAGAGCGAGATACCATCTCAAAAAAAAAAAAAAAAAAGATTGAACCATGAAGAAATAGAAAACCTCAGCAAATCAATAATGAGTAATGAGATTGAAACAGTAATAAAAAGTCTCTCACCAAAGAAAAGCCAGCCGAGCATGGGGGCTCACGCCTGTAATCCCAGCACTTTGGGAGGCTGAGGTGGGCAGATCACTTGAGGACAGGAGTTCGAGACAAGCATGGCCAACATAGCAAAACACTATCTCTACTAAAAATATAAAAATTAGCTGGGTGTGGTGGCACATGCCTGTAATCCTAGCTACTCAGGAGGCTGAGGCACAAGAATAACTTGAACCTGGGAGGCAGAGGTTGCAGTGAGCCGAGATTGCCC
Source organism: Mandrillus leucophaeus (assembly GCF_000951045.1). Taxonomy (NCBI): domain Eukaryota; kingdom Metazoa; phylum Chordata; class Mammalia; order Primates; family Cercopithecidae; genus Mandrillus; species Mandrillus leucophaeus. The sequence continues at coordinate 1,556,571 of NW_012102810.1, forward strand.
CACTGCACACCAGCCTGGGTGATAGAGCAAGACTATGTCAAATAAATAAATTAATTAATAAAGCCCAGAACCTGATGGCTTCACTGCTGAATTCTGCCAAACATTTAAAGAAGAAATAATATCCCGCCAGGCACAGTGGCTCACACCTGTAATCCCAGCAGTTTGGGAGGCCCAGGCAGGTGGATCACTTCAGGTTAGGAGTTCAAGACCAGCCTGGCCAACATGGTGAAACCCCGTCTCCACTAAAAATGCAAAAATTAGCTTAGTGTGGTGGTGGACGCCTGTAATCCTAGCTACTCAGGAGGCTGAGGCAGGAGAATCGCTAGAACCCAGGAGGTGGAGGTTGCAGTGAGCCCAGATGGCACCACTGCACTCCAGCCAGCCTGGGCAACAGAGTGAGTCTGTCTTTAAAAAAAAAAATAATAATAATAATTCTATTCAAGCAAGTGCTTCAAAAAATTTGAAGAGAAGGGAATACTTCTAAACTTATTCTAGAAAGTCAGCATTACTCTGGTACCAAAACCAGACAAAGACACAACAAAAAAGAAAACTACAGGCCAATATCATGCATAAACATAGATGCAAAAATTCTCAACAAAATACTAGTGAACTAAATTCAACAACATGTTAAAAAATAATTCACCATGATCAAGTAAAATTCATCCCAGGAATTCAAGGATGATTCAACACATGCAAATCAATAAATGTGATACATTACATTAACAGAACCAAGAACAGAAGCCATATGACCATTTCAATAGATATTGAAAAATCATCCAATAAAATTCAACACACCTTTATAGTAAAAACCTCAGCAAACTCAGTATAGAAGAAACATACCTCAAAATAACATAGGCCATAGTTGACAAACACACAGCTAACGTTGTATATTGAAAGCCTTTCTTCTAACATCTGGAATAAGACAAGGATGCTCACTTTTCACCACTTTTATTTAACATAATATTGGAAGTGCTGGCAGAGCAATTAGGCAAGGGGAAAAAATAAAGAGCATTAAAATTGGAAAGAAAGAAATCATAGCCTTGTTCACAGATGACATGAATTTACACTTAGAAAAACCTAAAGACTCCACCAAAAAACTGCTAGAACTGGTAAACTAATTCAGTAAGTTGCTGGATACAAACTCAACGTACAAAAATTAGTAGCGTTTATATATGTCAATGGTGAATAATCTGAAAAAGAAATCAAGAAAGCAATCTCATTTACAATAGCTACAAAAATATGAAATACATAGGAATCAATTTAGACAAATACATGAAAAATTTTGATATGGTTTAGATGTTTGTCCTCTCCAAATCTCATGTGGAAATGTGACCTCCAATGTTGGAGGTGGGCCTAGTGGGAGGTGTTTTGGTCACGGGGATGGAACCTTCGTGAATGACTTGGTATTGTCCTGCAGTAATGAGTGAGTTCTCAGTCTATGAGTTCATGTGAGATCTGGTTGTTTAAAAGAGCCTGGTGCTTCCTCCCTCTCACTCTTGCTTCCTTTCTCACCATGATTTGCTTGCTCCCCCTTTGCCTTATGCCATGATTGGAAGCTTCCTGAGGCCCTCATCAGAAGCAGATGCTGGTGCCATGCTTCCCGTACAACCTGTAGAACCATGAGTAAAAGTAAACCTCAGGAGGGGCCACTCTGAAAGTAGACCCAGCTGTTCTGATGCAATTCAGAAACTCTAACTATACTAAAATCTGTAACCCATCTCAGTTCCAAATTTTGGACTGAGTAGTCCCAGCCAAATTGAGACAGTAATTCTGATCTCCTCAAAGTGGTAAGCATAGGAAAACGCTGTGAAGGTGTAGAAATAAGCATTGTGACAAGAAAAATGTCTACCAAATCCGTGATATTACTACTTTGCATTAGGTTTAGAAAAAAATTGAAATCATCATGGTAATTTGTTTGTATTATTTGTTCCTCAAGGCATTTGAAATACTATGGAGACTGTCATGTTAGAGAGTCTGGCACATTATGGTTGTGATTAATTTGAAATAGTTAAGAGGATTTGATATTCATCTTGTCACTTATTTTGAAATATTAAAAAAGTTGAATGATAGATTTGGATATTTTTAAATGTGTAAAATAATTTGATTATTTTTTGATCAGTATTGAAATTTTTCCAAATAATTTGATTTATGAAAATTTTAGATTAAGACTTAAGTTCTGGCTAAGGAACTTAAATGCGTAGGGTGGTTTTGTCATAAAGAAATGAAAGCTTGTCTTATTAAGAATTTGATGAGCAGCCTGGGTAACAGAGCGAGACTCCGTCTCAAAAAAAAAAAAAAAAAAAAAAAAAAGGATTTGATGAGAAGGTAGGGTATACTATGTTGATGGCTATGGTTTGACATGCCCAGGAAACCCAAGTATCCAATTTCATTAATATATCTTCCAAAAACAGATGTTAAATACCTTTTAAAGAAGACCTCTGCTGTTAGCTGCTAAGGTTAAAAACTTAAAAATTTTCAGGCTGGGCATGGTGGCTAATGTCTGTAATCTCAGCACTTTGGGAGGCCAAGGTGGCTGGATCACCTGAGGTCAGAAGTTTGAGACCAGCCTGGGCAACATGGCGAAATCCCATCTCTAATAAAAATACAAAAATTAGCTGTTGAACCCTGGAGGTGGAGGTTGTAGTGAGCTGAGATCGTGACACTGCGCTCCAACCTGAGCAACAGAGTAAGGTTCCATCTCAAAATAAATAAATAAATAAATAAATAAATAAATAAATAATTACATAAAGTGATTTGAGGAATGGAGATGAGCGAAAGTTCCCTTGTGTTTGCTGGAATCTGAAAGGCTTTTTGATGGAGTGACTTTTGAGAAGGATCCTGAGGAATGAGACAGTGGGTAGAGGGGAGAGAAGGGCAGTTTAGGCAAAGGAAAGGCATTGAGTTTTTTCAGGGGATGCGAGAGGTCTAATGTGACTGGATTGACTGAGGGGTTATAGTGGGGGAGGTGGGCTGTGAGGAGCCATGGGTGTGTGTTGGTCAGGAAGGAGACGTTTTGATTTCACAAAAACTTATGGAGCTTGATGAGCCATGCATAGCACAGGCACTAGACTCAAAAGGCCACAGGAGGGAGAGTTTCAGGGGCTCCACGGGGCCTTTGACAATGCGGAGGTGGGGATCCAAGTCAGATTCCAAGGAGAAAGTGGCTATTGTGGAGGTGGAGCTCCCAAGCAAAGAAGACTGACTTAAGAAATCTTAAAAATAGCAGAAAAGCCAGTTCTAGTGTGGGGGCTGGAAAGGGCAGCAGAAGAACCCCCTTGCAATTCTGAGTAGAGTTTTGCGCGGCCATGACCCTTTCCTCTGCCTCCCACACACTACATTCTTGTCCTCTTTTCTTGTTTCCTAGCCCCTCAGGCTGTAGCTGTGTTTGTTCAGCACAGGTTTGCAGATAAGCTCAGGAAACCTGAATCCCAGGTGACAGGGGAGGAGAGGAACCCAGTATTTGCTGAGCACCAACCAAATGCCAGGTCCTGGTTGTCTTGTTTAATCCTCACAACCCCCTGTGAGGTGGGCATTTTATAGAAGAGCAAACAGGCCGGAAGAGTTGAAGTACTGTCACGCGTGTTAATGGCGGGGATAGGTTCTGAGAAATGCGTTGCTGTTGTGGGAACATCAGAGCGTACTTCACAAACACACTACTCCACCCCGGCCAGACAGCATAGCCTACTGCTCCCGGGTGGCAAACCTGCGCAGTGGGGGACTGTGCTGAATACTGTAGGCCATTGGAACACAGTAGTAAGTATTCATGTATCTAAGCGTAGCTAAAGATAGAAAAAGCACAGTCAAAATATGGGTCCAGGCACAGTGGCTCACACCTGTAATCCCAGCACTCTGGGAGGCCGAGGCGGGCGGGTCACTTGAGGTTAGGAGTTTGAGACCAGCCTAGCCAACATGGCGAAACCCCATCTCTACTAAAGTTACAAAAATTAGCCAGGCGTGGTGGCACACACTTGTAGTCCCAGCTACTCGGGAGGCTGAGGCAGGAGAATTGCTTGAACTCGGGAGGCGGAGGTTGCAATGAACAGAGATACCATCACTGCACTTCAGCCTGGGTGACACAGCGAGACTATGTCTCAAAAAACAAAAAACAAAAACAAAATACGGTATTATCACCTTCTGGGACCACTAGATGGGTCCCTCATTGACGGAAACACAGAGTGGGACTGCAATTTGCCCAAGGTCATGTTTTGAGGAAGATGGCAAAGTTCTACCCGCTTTCCCACACTTGCACTACTCCTATGCTTGGATCTCCTGGAGGACTACACAGTCCCTTGAACTTTCCCCCCCTTTTTTTTCCTCCCAGTCTCACTGCCCCCTTTGGCCTCTTTTCCCTTTCTACCCAGCCTAAATTCAAGGTTGGTCACAGGGACTCTCACCAGTGTCAAACCATGCAGATCACCTCTGCTGACCGAGGCTTGGGACTGTGACAGAGCCCACTGGGTGCCATTGGGGTCAGGGGTTCCACAGTGCACAATTCCAGGAAATGCCATCACTAATGTAGTCCATGTGAATGGCATCTCCTGGTGTTATGCAGTTTACGCAGCCTAAGCCCCTGTATGCCAGGTCCCTGACAAGGCTCTTTCCTTCTTCCTTCCTTCCATCCCTTCCTTCCCTCTTCCTTTCCCTTCCCCACGTTTTCTTTCTTTTCTTTCGTTCTTTCCTTCCTTCTTCCTTTCTTTCCTTCCTTTTTTCTCTCTCTCTCTTCTCTCTCTCTCTCTCTCTCTTTCTTTCTGGAACCAGTAAACAATATGGGGAAAGGACATACGTGAGATCAAGGCTATGGCCTACATGATAAGACCTGGCTACCTGGTGCATCCTTGCTCC
>NW_012102810.1:1563462-1571714 GCF_000951045.1 Mandrillus leucophaeus
GGGGGGGGAAGTGTGGTCTTATTCAGGGGAGCAGGTGCCCAGCTAATCATTCTAATCTCTGCCACAGGCCAGTTCCGTAGTGTTGGGCTGTGTTCTCAGGACCTCTGTTTCCATAGGTTGGACTTGCAGGCTTCCCTCTGGTTGTGCAACAGTATTACTGCCTCCTCCTGAGAGCCTGGTGACATCTCCTCTGCAAAAGCTTCTCTCCTTGTCCAAACTCTAGCCAGGTTCCTCTGAGCCCCCTTCTGTATTAGGCCTCAACCTTGGCTTATAAAGATTTGAACAAACACTATCATAGTCTCTAACAACTCATCCCTGTGATGACCCTAGGGCCCCCGTCACTGCCTGCTTCAAGTGCCTACTTGAGAAAACTCAAGGTTGTCAGAAGAATTTACTGTTTGTTCCAGCCAACAACAGAAGACAGGGCCCCTGCCTTCCAGTCTCTGTGGGAATACAGGAGCCTAACTTCAATAAGCCCCTATCAATAAACCCAGATGGGTTTCCAATGCACAAAACCCTCTCCCCACATTCTATAATTTCTCACTTCCATGACTTGCTTACCCTCTCCCTATCCCCTCATTCTTCCTTTCTTTATTTGAGATGGAGTCTTGCTCTATTGCCCAGACTGGAGTGCAGTGATGGGATCTCGGCTCACTGCAACCTCTGCCTCCCAGGTTCAAGCGATTCTTCCACCTCAGCCTCCTGAGTAGCTGGGACTACAGGCTGTGTCACCACAGCTGGCTAATTTTTGTTTTTTGTTTTTTTTGGTAGAGATGAAAAAAAAATGTTGGCCAGGCTGGTCTCAATCTTTTGATCTCCAGTGATCCGACCATCTCGGCCTCCCAGTGCTGGGATTACAGGCATGAGCCACCATACCTGGCCCCCTCATTCTCCCTTGAAAGCACCCAGTCACCTCTGCACAAATCAAAATCCGCTCATGCTGGACTCCTTTCCTGATTGCAATAGTGCATTACTGGCAAAAATCTGTCCTTGTCATTTACTAGTGTCTGGCTTTGTTTGTCATTGACATGTCCCCCCATCCTTCCCTTGGCAGGGCTGGGTTTCAAGATTCTCCCAGACCATTCTAGAGGGAAGGTGACTTTGAGATTATGGGATGCTGTCTGTCCAGAGTGTGCTATTCCCTTAGATGTGGTGTGAGCCCCACTTTCACAGATTCTATAGTCACTGCTGTGGAAGTGAAGAAAAGTAAGGGGGTAATGAAAAAAAAGGGGGTAATGTCCACATCCAGCCCACACCCACTCCCCATTCTGAGCTGCCACCAAGGAAAGGTGAATTGATCCCCCTTCCTACCTACTTATGGCTCTTGTCTGCTCCTCCTGCTTTTGTAGAAAATATGTTTTCCGGCTTAGATTGGGGTGCTGGTGTGTGTGTCTCTTGAAGTACTGCATCTTTTACTTACCCTGCTGCCTGCTACAGATGGTATACTGGGGAGAAAGTTCAGGTTGTGTCCCGAGATGGGGGGCAATCCTGCACATCGAGGATGATAAGTTGAGTTCCTTGATCAGAGCAGAAGTTGCCATTTCCCACATGCCGGGACGTGGTCACTGGCAAGGCCTCCAGTGGTAACTGCAGCATCCCCTCAAACAACCTGGTGATGTTCTGACGTGCAATGGTCTCTTCTGGCAGTGTTCTACTGTTTGCATATGTACCGCCCTATCTGGCATGTTGCTGCTCACACTAATATATCAGTGTGTGTGGAGGTTGAAGCAACTCCAACTTGCATGCTTTTGCATGCTAATCCATCATGTTGACTTCTGATTAACCCCAGGTCTGTGAATGCCTCTAAAATTTCTATTTTTATCCACTATTCCTCATTTAAAAGCTAGTATTTCCTGCCTCAGGTGGAAACAACCTTGATGTTTTGCATAAATTACAGACTATGATGTACGTAGCATTCTTGTCTTTTCCTGGAAGGTTGACTTTAATTGTGCTGCATATTCCTTATTGAATATATAGATCCTATTTCTGTAGTATATAAGCCCTGGGTCTTGGGGGTAACAGTGCAGAGGTCTACCTGTCTTGCTGCTGCCCAAGACCATGCTTCTGTCCATAAGTTCCCAATAAATCACCCTCTACTGACAAATTGGGTTTGTCTGCTTTATTCTTTGATTTCTTGGCTCCTTTGGGTGTTGCTTTGTATATTTGACTCTTTCATGAAACAGTGTGAGATCTATATATCATCCATTGGTCAAGTGAAGGCCCAGTTGGGTCCTAGTCTCATTGTTTGGTGCATCACAGGGGACAGGACTGCGTCCAGGGACATGTCCAGGCACTACCTGCTTTATCTTTGGATGCTGGATTGTGATCTCAGCTCCAGAGCAGCTGCGTGGTAAACCTTCAACATCCTGATTCCTTCTGAACATAAGTCCACCCAGTAAAGAGATCCACTCAAGCATTTCAATGGCTCAGTGGGATGCCCTCCTTAGGAAAGCCATTGACCTAAAGTCTGGGGTATTGGTCAGCTCTTCATGGTCTCACATCTGCTCCTACCTCCAAGGAAATCTCCTTGATTACCCAATGCTGTGTCTTCTAGGTCCCTCAGCACTCTCATCCTCATCGTGATGGCTCTGGGATTTCTGTCAATATTTGGGTTACGATTTCCTCTTGGTAGCTGCTTCAGAGACCACTGGGCTTAGTGTCTGAGCCCTCATTGGTCAGAGTACATGCTCCTGGTGTGGTCTTGGGTCTTGGCATCCTGGCCTATTCCTGGGGCAAAGTGTGGCATCCTTTTATTAATATTTAATTTAAGAATTAAATATTCTTAAATTAAAATTAATTCTTAAATTAAATTCACTGTAATCATCTTAAACACCTTTTTGGCCAAAGTGGTTATTTACTTATTTGCTAACTTAGTCACTTTTTTAGGCCTTGGGAATATCATAGAGAAGGAAATAAAGAGCTAATATGGGCTGGTGTTATCAAAACCCCTGCCTCTCTGTATTTTTAACAGGGATATTAAGAAGTGTTGGCTGTCTCTGATGGGTGGGCAACTTGAGGGTTGCCAAGGTGCCTCCCCCACCCTCATGGTGGGTCTCTACACTGACACTTCAATCGGGTACCACTACCCCATCTCCTCGAGTGTCTGACTGGTTTGCTTCTACGGCAGCTGCCCTCACTTTGTTCAGGCTTTGTGCTGGCCTCTGTGGTGAGAGAGTGAGGTGCCCTCTGAAACCCTTGCTCTAATCAAAGGCCTGTTCCTGAGATGATGATTTCATCTGAAGCACCTGGATTCTCAGTGCACTTTGTCTATACCTTGACGTGGGCTTATGTGTCCAGGTGGTCTTGAGTTTAAGGCCTTACCCCTGGCAGTGCACCTCTTTCTGCTTTTGCAAGTCCTTGCTAGGGGTACCAGGGATGTAGATGGACATTGCCCCTCCTTTCTTATCTTCATCAACAACACGTTGTTGTCCTGGCCTTGGGTGCTGGGTTTGGCCACTGTGCCTTCATCAGTTTCCCTCTGGACTGCCCCCATTACTGGAGCTGAGCTGGAAGACCTTCCATTGCTTGCATTTTTGTTTTCAAACTCCCTTCAAGCTCACCTGTCCCTCCTGTAGTTGTTAGCACTAGAGCAGCCAGTGCTAGGGAGGTGGAGTCCAGTGAAGGAATGGTGAGAGCAGGCTGGGCAGCTCTATGGAACACCCCTTTGAAACTGGGAGGTCAATAGCACCATAAACTGCCTTCTGCTCCCCAGCCCTGGGCTTGTGGGCTGTCCCAGTGCCTGAGGAGTGCACCTGGGATTTAGTTTTCCCAGGCCAGGGATGGCAACCAATTGGTCAATTCAGCAAAAGTCCCACCCCAAAAGCTGGGGTAACCCTATTAAGATTCCTCTACCTGGTGTGTGCATTCACTCCCATATCCCCCCTGCCCCCAGGCTTGCTGCTCTGAATCAGTGAGCCACCCTCTAGGACAGGCTGACTGGAGCCATAGCCTTCTCCCTGTCTCTTCAACCTCAGCTGTCCAGACCTCTGGGTCCGGTCCAGTGCTCAGCGGTTACTCCCACAGGGCTCACACAGCCCAAGTGCCTTTCAGGCCATTTCTGCAACAGGCTGTGGGGAGTCTTTTGCTCTCCTTGAACTTTCCTTGTGCCTGTGTGGAACTGCAAGGTCTTTCTGACAAAATCCTGCCAATGTCTGCCAAAAAGGATCTGCCAGCCACAAAGGCTGGGCTAGCTTTGAAATGTTGTTTCCACTTCGTTTTATTGGCAAACAGCACCCAGGCTGTGCAAAGGCCATTCGCGAGGGCAGGGATAGCAGTGGGAAGGTCTTATAGCTCCCTGTCCTGTGTCCGGCTTCCTCATGGAGCAACCCCAGGGACTCTGTGGTTGAAGCAGCCTTAGGGAGGGCGCGGTCTGCCAGGTCAAGTTCTTTTGAGGGTCTCTCCTTCCCTGGTTTCTGTGGCTTTCATAGGGGAGAAGTGATACACCCATCACAAGGTTCATGGCTGACACTCCTATAAAAAATATAATAGATTAACAAGAATGTGTATGACAGAAACAATTTTCCGTTAAGGAGCTTGCACATACAGAGAGAGCAGGACCCTGAGCTAACCAGTGTGGCAGTTTCTTTTTTCTTTTATGAGACGGAGTCTTGCTCTTGTCGCCCAGGCTGGAGTGCAATGGCGCAATCTCAGCTCACCGCAACCTCCACCTCCTGGGTTCAAGCGATTCTCCTGCGTCAGCCTCCTGAGTAGCTGGGCTTACAGGCCTGTGCCACCACGCCTGGCTAATTTTGTATTTTTAGTAGAGACGGGGTTTCTCCATGTTGGTCAGGCTGGTCTCAAACTCCCGATCTCAGGTAATCTGCCCACTTCGATGTCCCAAAGTGCTGGGATTACAGGCGTGAGCCACAATGCCAACACATGTGGCACGGTTTCAAAGTGCAGAATGGCAGCATCTGTTGAGGGAAAGTATCCCGGGAAGGCCTTCCAAAGAACTAGAACTTGAGAAAGAGCTTGAAAGATGGAGAATCATATTTATTTACTTAAAAATATTTATTTATTTATTTTAGAGACAGGATCTGGCTCTGTTACCCAGGCTGGAGTGCAATGGCATAATCTTTGCTCACTGCAGCCTCAACTTTCTAGGCTGAAGGGATTCTCCCACCTCAGCCTCCTGAGTAGCTGGGACTACAGGCAAGAGTCACTGGCAGGGCTAATTTTTGTGTTTTTTGTGGAGATGCCACCTTGCCCAGGCTGGTCTCAAATTCCTGAGCTCAAGCAATCCATCCACCTCAGCCTCCCAAAGTGCTGGGATTACAGGCATGAGCCACTGCACCCAAACAAAATGTGTTATTTTACTACCTCTACTTTTAACATGTATCAGTCACTTTAGAACATCTAGAAAGATATTTCCAAAAAGTATTTAGTATTGTCTACATACAGTAGTGAGGAATGAAGTGCACACACAATACTAATTAGAATATGAAAATGCCTTCTAAACACTCCCAGTCTGGCATGGAACTCTGCTCTCTTCCTCCTCATGTCCCCCTCCGTGTCCTCTAATCCAGTGAACACATGTGGATATGTCCCCTCTGGGCCAGCTTCCAGGTGTGGTCGGTCTAACAATTTCGTTTCAAAAAATCATTTCCAGAAAACATTCATGTTCTATGACTGTTGTTTTAAACAAGTGGGCATTTACAAGATGCGTGATCTCCTAACTCTACCCTACCCTTGTGGACCACCTCTTTAATCTAGAGGGGCTAGATGGAGCTAGAGTTTTCTTTCAGAAGGCTGGGGGGGGTTGGTGAGAGCGGCTTTCCACCCTGTACACCCGGGCCCTCTGGAAAGGCCGGTGAGCTCTCTCACAGGGTGGCGGCACTTCCAGCAGACGGTGTGGCACGTCCTTCTGCCGCCCCTTCCTCCCACAGCTCAGCCTGGGCACCGGGACCAGTCGCCCGCTCCCGCCTCCACCACTGGGCCACACAGCTCCCCCCAGCAAAGCCTTTGTCCACGTGGCCAGGACTAGGTAGGCTCACCCGGGACTAGGTAGGCTCGCCCGGGACTAGGTAGGCTCGCCCAGGCCTAGGTAGGCTCACCTTGGACTAGGTAGGCTCACCCAGGACTAGGTAGGCTCGCCCAGGACTAGGTAGGCTCATCCGGGACTAGGTAGGCTCACCCAGGACTAGGTAGGCTCGCCCAGGACTAGGTAGGCTCATCCGGGACTAGGTAGGCTCACCCAGGACTAGGTAGGTTCGCCCAGTTGGTGGGAGTCACTTCCTGCGGCTCCCAGCTGCTCCGCGGTCTGAAGCGGTGCCTCCAAACCCAGAAGGCCCCGCGGCCCCGCGCTTCCCGCCCTCCGCAGCGGGAAGGCCTGAGGGCCCGCGCTTCCGGCGCTCCACAGCCAGAAGGCTTCGGGGCGCTGTGTTTCCCGCCCTCCACACCCGGAAGGCTCCGGGGCCCCCCCGCGCTTCCCGCCTTCCACAGTCCTGTGGTCCTGGGTTCCACGATTCCTGCCCTTCACAGCCGGAAGGCCCCCCCGGCTTGGTGGGGAGCAGGCCTAGCAGGGTTGGGCTGCCACCGGTGGCCGGTGGGGTCCAGGCTGGGAGAGGCCGCCGCCAGGTCCAGGAGGTGGGGAGAGGCTCAGCGCCCCTCTTCAGCTTCAGGGCCGCTTGAGGGCGCGCGGCTCCGGCGGGGCTTCTGGGTTCGCCTCCGCACGGAAGGAGGCCAGGCAGTCCAGGCCCAGCTCACCCGCCTCTCACCAGCTCTGCAGAAATGCTTTCTGTTTTTAAATTCCAGACGTTTTTGCTTTCGCGTTTACATTTTGATCCCGGATCCTTCTCTGATTCATCTGCATCAGGGCTGAGGTGTGGAGTCGGATAATTTTTTCTCTGTGGATATGCAGTTGGCCCAGCGCCCTTTACTGAAAGCCATGCACTCCTCGAGCTGCACCTCCTGTAAGGTGGGACCACATCTTCGTGTCTGTCTGGGACTCCTGTTTGCTTCACTGGTCTGAGAATATGTTCCTGTGCAGACCTTCAGGATCTTAAGTTGCGTCAGCTTTAAAACAAGTTCTGCTGTCTGGCAGTGAAATCCCCCAGCTGGGTTCTTCTCTTTAGGGTTGCTTTGGCTGCTCAGGGGTCTTTGATTTTCTGTGTCCACTGGAGAATCATTTTCAATGTGCACAAAAATGCTGGGATTTTGAGTGATATTCCACTGAATCTGTACATCAAATCAGGGAGATTTGGCATTAAAATACTGACTCTTCCAATCCGTGAACATGATCTATTCCTCCATTAATCTAGATATTCTTTAATTTTTCCTCAGTTACATTTCGTGTGTTTGAAATGCTTATTTCCCAGTGCTGTAAAAAACAAACAAACAACAACAACAAAAGGCACTTGAATATAAATTTAATTTTCTCAGCAAGGCCATTTTTATACTTTCTGCAGAAAGGGTACACTTGCCAGCAGTTTTGCCATGAGAGTACACTGAACACAGGAGACAGGGTCATTTATAACCTGACTTGTCCACCCTACTGCTGTGTCTGGGTTTCCATTGGCTGGAACAGAACCTCACATTCTGTATTTGTCCTGATTGGCTAGCAACTTAGAACTTTTTAAAAGAGGCAAAGGCAGAGGAGAACAAAGGAAGGAGGAAGTAACTTGTGGAATGGTGAGAAAGGTAAAAAACACCTTCAAATAAGGAAGAGGAACAGGATATGACCTAATGCTTGCTTGGACCAGTAGAAGCATGCCAGGGCAAATATTTAGGCTAAGTGTGGGAGTTAAGAACATAAAGTACATTGATTTCTTTATTACGGCTAGCAGATATTTAAGAATGTTAGCACAGGTCTTCGAATGAATTTTGCTTCTAAGAGAAGTTACTATTTGTTCCTAAGCAGACAAGGAGGAAAGTCTTTGAAGAGGAACCTCTACTTTACTTTTCACATGTGTTTTATATTTTTCAGGGTAGAGTCTTGTGTATCTTTCATTAGTTTTATTCCTAGGTAGTTTTTTGGTTTGGGTACTATTGTAAATGCTCTTTTCAAAAGTTTAGTTTCTAATTGTTATTGCCAGAATGTAGAGTACCTTGGATTTTTTGGGGGGGATGGGTATTTATTTTAATTGTGATAAAATATATGCAATATAAAGTTTGCCATTTAAACCTTTTTCTTTTGGAGATGGAGTCTTGCTTTATTGCTCAGGTTGGAGTGCAGTGGCACGATCTCAGCTCACTGCAACCTCTGCCTCCTGGGTTCAAGCAATTCTCCTGCCTCAGCCTCCCAAGTAGCTGGG
>NW_012102810.1:1572534-1574742 GCF_000951045.1 Mandrillus leucophaeus
TTTTGAGAGGAAGTCTTGCTCTGTCACCCGGGCTGGAGTGCAGTGATGTGATGTTGGCTCACTGCAACCTCCATCTCCAGGGTTCAGGTGATCCTCTTCCTTCAACCTCCCGAGTAGCTAGGACTACAGGCATGCACCACTGTGCCCGGCTAATATTTGTATTTTTAGTAGAGATGGGGTTTCCCCATGTTGGCCAGGCCAGTCTTGAACTCCTGACCTCATTATCTGCCCACCTTGGCCTCCCAAAGTGCTGGGATTACAGGTATGAACCACCATGCCCAGCCCATTTAAGCCGTTTTTAAGTGCATAGTTTAGTGGCTTTAAGAACGTTCACATTGTTGTGCAACCATGCAATTGATGTTTAATATCAGCTTTGTTGAGGTATAATTGACATGTGCAGCTCAATGAGGTCTGATAAATGCATGCAGCCACACGGTCACTACAACAATAAAGACACAGCATTTCCACACCCTCAAAGTTCCTGTGTGCCCCTTTACAGCTCATCCCCAGCAGTCTCCTTCTCAGCCCTCGGCATCCATGGATCTGCTTTCTTGCACCATCATTTTGCCTTTGTTAGAATTTCAGGTAAAGAATCCCACCACAGGTATCTTTTATGTCTGTCTCATTTTACTTAGTGTAAAGCTGTTGAGAGTTACCCATGTTCCTGTGTGCATCAGTAACTTGTTCTTTTTCATTAGTGAATATATTCCACTGTATGGATGTGTACCACACTTTATTACCTTCATCAACTGAAGGCCACGTGGGCTGCTGTCAGTTTGTGGGGAGCAGAAGGAAGTGTTGGGGTGATCAGATCCAACACCAGGTCATGGGGGCAACGAAGTCTGGCAGAGTCAGAGGAATGAGAAAAAGACAATTTGAGAGAGAAAGTGGGACCAGAGGGCCATCACGAGTGTGGAGGCTGCAAAGGCCCTGAGCTCTGGGAGCCCACGCTATTTATTGGTGCTCAAACAAAGAAACAGATGGTGAGGATATGGAGGTTGAAAGGAAACAGTGTATCAAGTAAGTGATAAACATATGGCTGCTTGAGATAATGGGAGTGCTAGAAGCAAGGAGCCAGCAAGTCTAGCAGACATGCAAGCCCTGCCTCAGCTTCTCTCTCAATACTTAGTTTTTCTCCCAAAATGCCCCCTTCTCTTTTTTGTACAAACGGCCACAGCTACCATTACTAGTATAAGGCGGCTTCTTTTTTAAATTAATTGAGCAAGGCAATTGCAGGCTGTGCAGCCCTTAATTGCCAGTTGGTGATCCAGTTTCATTTTTCTTAGCCCTTATTCAAAATGGAGTTGCTCTGGTTTGAATGCTTCCTACCTATCTCCCCTTTCCCTTTTACAAGAGGACCCTTAATCCTAGCGGTTGCAGAAGGATAAACGTCCATCTTCTGTAACTTCTTCATGCTGAATAGGGGTGATGATACTCCTGCCTACCTATTAGGGTCTCTTGTATTCAGGGTAGAGAGGAGTTCAGTCAGAAAGCATTGATCTGTTAAGCATCGATAGGTGAAACCCTGGCACTCCAGCAGTTTCTCAGCATGGCTCAAACTGGGGGAACCAGGTCTACGGTTGGGATCCATGGGTCATTTCAGTCTCCTATATCATGGTCATACACATCTTGAGGGCACCTATACGGTTTGTTCATCTCCTGCAAAAACACAAGCATACACTCACCCCCACATTAGTAAATCTACTAAAACAGAAGCAAAAGCTTTTGTGGCTGTGGCCAGGAGGCATGCCATTGCTGAAGCATTTGTAACTCAGCTTCTGCCTCTTTGGTTAATTACCACGGGGTAAAACTTACTATTTATAACAAGAAGCAGGCCCCTTCTAACAAAAGGCACAGAGAAAGCAAATCAAGGCTTAAAAGCAATCCTTAAACCTTCAATTTGCACTGTACAGGTGGATCCACTAGATGCTGTGGCTCGTGATAGATCTTCAGATGTTTGGTGGGCACCCACACAGGCAAATCCTCTTCCCTATAAAATTATCTTTCCTTTTTCCCAGCTCTATGTATGTGCATCCCTCTACCATGTATCTTGTCCAGCCTTTTTATTTTCCTTTTGTCCTCTCAGCTGTTGCTTAGCTGCAGTCATGGGTTGATCTTTTCGTAAATTAAAAAAATTTGATGTTAATAAAGCTAAACGCAATTGCATATGTGCTGTCTTACATTCCTGGTTCCCTCCTTTTTGCTTTT
>NW_012102810.1:1574970-1594721 GCF_000951045.1 Mandrillus leucophaeus
CTCGGCTAGCTTTTTGTATTTTTTAGTAGAGACGGGGTTTCACTGTGTTAGCCAGGATGGTCTCGATCTCCTGACCTCGTGATCCTCCCGTCTCAGCCTCCCAAAGTGCTGGGATTACAGGCGTGAGCCACCGCACCTGGCTATATTTGAGTTTTTGAAGTACAATTAGCTCTTTCCAGTATTGCTTGTCCTTGTGAGTTATATAGAATACCCGTAGTATGGGTAATATTCCATTGTTGAAAAAATGTAGCCATGGCTTTACTACAACATCCTGGTCCATTATCAGTTTTGATTTTTTCTGAGATTCCCATAACTGTGTTTGACATGTGGCCCAATAAAAGGTGAATAGGTATCTACTGAAACATGAACAAATGGCAGTTTTCCAAAAGAAGGAATATGTGTTACATCCATCTGCCAGATGGAATTTGGAGATAAACCTGTAGGGTTAACGCCTGTTCCTTGATGTGGCAGATGCAGGACTTGGCAGGCAGAACAGTGTTGTGCAATTTCTTTAGCTTGTTTCCATGATGGACCATATCTTTTTCTAAGGCTTGCAGCATTAAGATGGGTTAAAGAATGAAATGTTTGTGCATCAGCAAAGTCTGCAGACACCAATGCATCTGCCCTTTGATTAAGTTTAGTTAAAGGACCAGGGAAGTCAGTATGTGCTCTCATATGAGTGATATAGAAAGGGGAATGCCTTTGTTATACTGCTTGCTGTAAAGAATAAAATAAAAGATTAAGTTGTTCATTAGTCACATTTCGAACTAAGGCACATTCAATATTTTGCGAGCCTTGCACTACATAGGCTGAATCAGAAACAATGTTTACTGGCTGTTTAAAAGTTTTTAACACTGTTATCATAACCATAAGTTCAGTCCTTTGAGCAGAAGCAAAGTCAGTTTGAAAAACTTGCTGTTGAGGTCCTGCAAAGGAGGCTTTTCCATTACTAGATCCATCAGTAGGAACAGTAATGGCCCCTTCAATAGGGGCTTTTTTAGTAATAGAAGGCAATATCCAGGATGTTAATTTTAGAAACTGGAAGATTTTAAACTTAGGATAACGATTATCAAGAATGCCAACAAAACCGGCCAAATTAACCTGCCATTCTTGGGAATTAATATAGGCTTGTTGAATTTGTTGTTTAGTTAATGGAACTATAATCTGATTTGGATCATATCCTATTAGCTTTGTTGTGTGCAGCCTCATTCGTCCTACTAGCACGGCAATTTGATCTAAGTACAGAGTGAGCGTTTTGGTTGTATTGTGAGGTAGAAAAAGCTACTCAACCAGATCATCCTGTTGAACTATAACTCTTGTAGGTGAATGCTTAGTAGGAAAAACTAAAAACTGTAATGGTTGTATCGGACTAATCCATTCTACTTGTACTTGCTGAATTTTTTCCTCAATTAATTGAAGTTCCTCCAATGCTTCTTTGGACAGGGAGTGTTTACTGTTAAGGTTAGAATCACCTTGTAAAGTAGAAGAGAGGTGAGACATAGCATAGGTAGGTGCCTAAAGTTGGAAAAATCCAATTAATGTCTCCTAATCATTTTTGGAAACCATTTAGGGTTTCTAAATTATCTCTTTGGATTTGAACCTTTTGAGGAGGCTTAATAGCACTTTGCTCTACCTTCATTCCTAGATATTGAAAGGGAATAGAAGTTTGGATTTTATCAGGGGCTATAATTAACCCTGCTGCATTTATAGCCTTTTCTGTTTGTAGCACAACATCAATTCTTCCTACTTTCAGCTGTACACAGAGTAACATCCATGTAATAGATAACATAACATTTTTTGAACTGTTCTCTAACTGGCTTAACAGCTTTCCTGACATAAGTTTGACAAATAGTCAGGCTATTTAGCATGCCTTGTGGTAGTACTTTCCAATAGTATCTGTCCACTGGTTCTTTTTTTTTTTTTTTTGAGACGGAGTCTTGCTCTGTCGCCCAGGCTAGAGTGCAGTGACTGGATCTCGGCTCACTACAAGCTCCACCTCCTGGGTTTACACCATTCTCCTGACTCAGCTTCCTGAGTAGCTGGGACTACAGGTGCCTGCCACCTCGCCAGGCTAGTTTTTTGTATTTTTTAGTAGAGATGGGGTTTCACTGTGTCACTGGTTCTTTATTATTTACGGCGGGAATAGTAAAAGCAAATTTTTCATAATATTGGGCAGCTAAAGGAATGGTAAAAAAGCAATCTTTTAGATCTATCACTATGAGAGCACAGTATTTTGGAATCATTGTTGGGGAGGGCAGCCCTGGTTATACTATGCCCATGGGTTGAATCACAGCATTAACAACCCTTAAATCTGTTAACATTATCAATTTCCCTGATTTTTTCTTAATGACAAATACAGGAGAATTCCAAGGGGAGAAAGTAGGCTCTATATGTCCCTTTTGCAATTGTTCCTGCACCAGTTCTTTTAAAGCCTCCAGTTTTTCCTGTTTCAGTGGCCATTGCTCCACCCAAACCAGTTTGTCAGTTAGCCTAACAAGAGGAATGGGAGCCAGAGGCTCAACAATGGCCGCTGCTAAAAATGATACCCCAATCTAGTCCGATCTGTTTGCCCTTTTAATTCTAAAGGTTCTGATTGGCCATTTTATCTTTTCCTAATCCTTTTCCTGGGTGATATCCCATATTTCTCATCATTTTTCTACTATTATTACTATATTGATCTGTAGGAATAGATATTTCAGTATCCCATTGTTGCAATAAGTCTCTACCCCATAAATTGACAGGAATAGGTGTAATGATAGGTCGGATTGTCCCTTCCTGACCATCCAGCCCTTGACATGGTAAAATCAAAGAACTTTGAAAAACTTCCGAGGCAGCTCCTACTCCAACAACACCAATGGATGCCTTTTGCTTAGAGCAGTGCCGGAGCCATTGATTTATAGCAATAATAGAGACATCAGCTCCAGTATCTACTAGTCCTTCAAAATCTTTTCGCTGAATAGTTACTGTGCAAATAGATCTTTTGTCAGACACTTGATTAACCCAATACACAGCCTTTCCTGCTGGATTAGTATTACCAAGGCCTCCTGTTCTTTTCACTGTGCTGCTTCCTAGTTTTATGTAAGGTAACAGCAACAACTGAGCAACTCTTTCTCCTGGGAAGGCAGACCATGGAGTTGAGGAACGAATAGCTAATTGAATTTCTGTGGTATAATCAGAGTCAATTATTCCTGTATGTACACCTTTTAAATTTAGGATAGACCTTCCAAGTAATAGACTGACTGTTCCTGAGGGTAAGTTCCCCTAACTCCCATGAGGACGTTCTTTGGTGGCTCCCCAGGAAGTAAGGACACAGGAATTGTGCTGTAGAGGTCTATGGAAGCACTGCCTGCTGAGGTGGGGGACAATTGTACATTTGTAAGGGCACTGGCTGTGCCAGGTATGCCTCGGTCTTGAACCCCTCTTCCCATTTCCTGAAAGAGGTTGTCCATCTTTGCTAAATTTAGAATGACACTGACTTGCCCAGTGATTGCCTTTCTTACACTGGGGACATAAACTGGGACTTTTCTGTTGATTGATGGTAGTTTTTGCCTTTTGATTTCCTTTTTTACATTCCTTTCTTGTGTGTCCAAATTTCCCACAATTAAAGCAAGAGCCTGAGAAATGGGGCATATTCTTTCCTACTCTTAATCCAACCATAGCCTGAGATAAAACAGTAGCCTTATGTAAGTTACCTCCAATGCCACTGCAAGCCTTAATATATTCAGCTAAATGAGCCTTCTCTCTCAGGGGTCTAATAGCAGTTTGTCACTCTGCATTAGCATTATCTTATGCAAGAAGCTGTATTACAACATCATGAGCTGTTTTATCAGTTAAGGCTTTATACACAGCCTCTTGGAGCTGAGCAATAAAATCAATATATGGTTCTTTAGGTCCTTGTTGGACAGAACTGAAAGAAGCATATTTTTCCCCTGTAATATTTATCCTTTCTCATGCCTGTAAGCACACAGAGCACAGCTGAACAATGGCAACATCCTCCATTACTGCTTGATTTTCTAACTGACCCCAATTAGGGCTGATTCCCATTAGCTGGTCAAAGGAAACAGGCACAGGTGGCTGCACTTGTGTGTTTTCCCTTGCCTGCATTTGAGCTTCATCAGCCCACCAGGTTTTTAACTGCAGGTACTGAGATGGAGTGAGAACAGATTTTTATCAAAATATCCCAATCATATGGTATTAATCTATTATCAAGAGCCATATTTTAAAATAAAGTTTACACAAAAGGAGAGTTTGGTCCATATTGACTAATGGCTTGCTTAAATTCCTTTAGTAACTTAAAAGGAAAAGTGGCCCAATTAGCTATAGTCTGTCCTCCCTGCTGATTATAGTAACGGGAAATTGCCATGCTTCAAGGTCTCCCTCAGCTCTAGCTTTTTAAATTGAATTTTGTATAGCACCATCAATTGCTCCAGGTTTTAATGTTGCAACTACAGGAGCAGTAAGTTTTTCAGCTAATTTATTTTCTCACCCATTAAGAGGAGAGAGAGGAGGTGGCCATTCACTTAATTCAGGAGCTGGAGCTGACAGGCCAGTAAAACATACCTTTTTTAGTTTTCCCTTCTTTTCATTAATCTCCTCCAGTAGCTCTTCCTCACACTCAGAATCTCAAGTTAGTTTTTAACACTCGTCCTCTTCCTCATCTGAATCTGCCGCATCAAACCAATTCTCTCCCATTCATCCAACTCCATAGTCCCTTGTTCTAGAAACCATGGGCAAAACTTCTTTACTGTACTAAAGAGTGATAACAAATTCTGAGTACTAACTTTCATTCTCCCTCTTCGTAATAAATGCCTTAAGAAATTGAAATAAGCAGAATGTCTGCTTTCACTTTGTCCCATTGTTACCCTCGTTCTTCTGAGCACTTAGCTTTCCTGCTGAGCTTCTTTTAGACGTCCTTGGGTGTCCTTTGACAATGCTTCCTCTGCTTTCACACGCTCTAGTATTCCTTTACCGGGGTCTTTGTTGCCCCATGTTGGGCAGCCAGGAATGTTGGGGCAATAAGACCCAACACCAGGTCTTGGGGGCGATGAAGTCTGGCAGACAAAGGAATGAGAAAAAGATAGTTTGAAAGAGAGAGTGGGACCATCACCAGTGTGGAGGCTGCAAAGGCCCGGAGCTCTGGGAGCCCATGCTATTTATTGGTGCTCAAAGAAACAGGTGGTGAGAATGTGGCGGTAGAAAGGAAACTGTATCAAGTGAATGATAAACATATGGCTGCTTGAGATAATGGGAGTGCTAGAAGCAAGGAGCCAGCAAGTCTAGCAGACATGCAAGCCCTGCCTCAGCTTCTCTCCCAACACTCAGGTTTTCTCCCAACAGGAAGCTGCTAGAACATTCTTGTACACATTGTTTTGTAGAAATCTGCTTTCATTTGTCTTGGATAAACACCTAGGGGAAGGATCGCTAGGTCCTATGTTTGACTTTATAAGCAACTGTTAAAGTGCTTTCCACAGTAGCTGTGCCATTTTATGTTTCTGCCAGCAGCACGTGACAGTTCTGCCTGCTCGGCAGCTTTGCCAGAAATCTTTTGATTTCATGTCTTCTAGTGGGGATGCAGTTCTTATATCATCGTGGTTTCAATTTGCATTTCCCTAATGAAGAATGATGTTCTACATCTTTTCATGAACTTTTTTTTGCCAGTTTGTCTATCTTCTCTGGTCAAGTGTCTAGTCAAACATTTTACCGTTAAAAAAGTTTAACTGAGGCCAGGCGCAGTGGCTCACGCCTGTAATCCCAGCACTTTGGGAGGATGAGGCGGGCCGATCACCTGAGGTCGGGAGTTCGAGACCAGCCTGACCAACATGGAGAAACCCCGTCTCTACTAAAAATACAAAATTAGCCGGGTGTGGTGGCACATGCCTGTAATCCCAGCTACTCGGGAGGCTGAGGCAGGAGAATTGCTTGAACCCGGGAGGCGGAGGTTGCAGTGAGCCAAGATCGCACCACTCTACTTAAGCCTGGGTGACAGAGCAAAACTGAATCTTAAAAAAAAAGTTAAATTGTTTTCTTGTTGATTTATAAGATATAAGGCAGCTGTGGTTGTGTGTGCCTGTTGTCCCAGCTACTTGGGAGACCAAGGCAGGAGGATTGCTTGAAACTTGAGCTCAGGAGTGTAAGGTCATCCTGGGCAACATAGTGAGACCCTTTGTATGAATGATAAACAAAAAAATTAAAAATGCATGCATATCTCACTGTGCCAGGCTGAATGATGCTCCCCCAGAGATGTTCACATCCTAATCTCCAGAACCTGTGAATTTCTGACCTTACCTGGCAAAAGGGACTTTGCAAATGTGATTCAACTAAGGATCTTGAGAGGGGGAGATTATCCTGCATTACCTTGTGGCTCTGGTAATGTAATCACAGGAGTCCTCAAAAGAGGGAACCTGGAGGGCCAGAGTCAAAGATAGAGATGTGGCCACAGAAGCAGAAGTCCATGTGCCTTGGGACCATGAGCCAAGGAACCCATGCTGCCTCTAGGAGCTGGGAAAGGCAAGGGAGCAATGTCTCCCAGGAGCACCAGGATGAGCTAGCCTTGCTGACACTGTGACTTCAGCCAGGCTGAGGCTGACTGTGGACGCTGGGCCTCTGTAACTGTAAGTTGGTTAACTTTATGTTCGTTTGTGGGAATATGCAGGCACTCTTTGTTCAGTGGAGGACTTGAAGCTGTCTCTTCTGACTCTAAGTCTGTGCTGCTTCTGTTCCTACCATTGTTCGGGGTGGAAAGGAGCAGGGTCATTCAGGTGGTGGGGACAGTGTGAGGAAGTCCGCAGGTAAACATGAGCGCTGCGGCCCAGGGAGCAGGTGAGTCTCAGTTACAGCAGAACGTGCTGGGAGAGCGGGAGGTAAGGCCCACTGGGTGGATCCACTAGGCTTTGGAGGCAGAGTTTGGGCTGGAGATGGTGAGAAACCATGTAGCAGTTGGAGCACTTAGAGGTTTGTCAGAAGGGTCAGGGCCGCTGGCCCAGACAGGAGCAGGTGCTGGGGAGACAGCGCTCGCCTGCCCCCCTCACTGGGCTCTGATGGGCTGCATGCCGTGTGGGCTGTTCATTATTATTGAACAGCGCTGCCCAGCTCCATGGACCAAGCTGCTTTTGTGAGCGAGGGGTGGGGAATCCAGGCCAAGACCATCTCATCTCTCAGGGACCCTCTGGCTGATTGGACAGCTCCATCTCTCAATATTCTCCAAACTGTTGCTGGCCTCGCTGAGGACATTCTGAGCTGGTGCTATCATCCTGGGCTGCACTTCACTCCAGTCCACCTTCACCTTACTTTATTATCCCACACCCTGAAAAGGCATTGCTGAAGGGGGCCTTGTGCATTGGAAGCCAAATACGCCTCTGTCTGGAAGCTGCAAGGTATGCAGTGGTCATCTTTGCTGCTTCTGCCCCAGTGTCACACTCTCAAGAGTGAGAACATGGGCAGGATTGTCAATGGCGTCACTCCCCTGTCTTGCCACTGGGATCTCCGACTGATGCTGGTCCTAGGATTCAGGTTGCCTCCAGACTATGGGACAATGAATTTTCCATTTTGTTTTCTACTTCTTCCCAGCCTAGGGCAGTTCAAAGCCAGCTTCTTTCAGGAAGCCTGCCCTGATAGCACCACCTAACTAAAAACACTGATTTTCTGTGCTGCTCATTTTCAGTGGTAAGTGTTTGTGAATTCAGCTTTTCATTGCACATGGTCTCATGTGACTCTCTAGTGGTCCTGGAGAAGCAAGTGTGAGATGGATGCCTCGTCTGGTGAGGTTACAGACTTCCTGAGGACTGAACAGTTTTTCTTCCTTTGTGCCATGTCCCACCAAATAGACGATAAACCACTAGAGGACAGGTACTGTTTGACATGAAAACGAAGTTTACGGTGCCAATCATTGTTCAGTAAACTTGCCAGGGAAATAAGGAGTGGAGAGGCCATTTAATTGAAAAGGCATTTCCTGTCTAGTGGGGTAGATTCCTAAATTTAGGGCTAAACGTATCATGCAGGTCTAATTTTCTGCATCATGCAAACAGTCCCTTTTGCTTCTTTTGTGTACGCTCTTTGCATTTGTTCCACAGACACCTGATGTTTATAGAATGCCCTGTGCAAGAGAGATGGATGATTCAATGGTGAACGACAGGTGATTTTTCTTTGCAGGTGGCTATCTTAGCCACTCCAAGGCTTTAACTATCTTTGTGAACATCAGTCACAATTCTCCAGCCACAGTCTCAAGCTCCTTCCCCAAATCCATTTCCTATTTTAGAGGTTAGGCAACCTTTGCAAATGTTAAGATGCAGATGGTTAGACCTGCAACCCCAAGAGAAGCTGAGGTAATGCTTCTCTTTGCCAGGAGGGGTGCATGATATTGTCTGACCCGTTGAAGCAGTGGGCACCACTGGGGGTGGTGGTCAGGGGATGCTAACAGCCACAGCTGGCCCTCCTCACCTGTGGGTTCTGCATCAGTGGGTTCTGGATTCAACTGTGGATTCAACCACCTGGGGTACAAATATTTGAAAAATATGTGGCTTTACTGAACATGTACAAAATTTTCTTCTTGTCATTATTCCGTAAACAACTATTGACATAGCATTTATATTGAATTAGGTATCAGAAGTAATCTAGAGCTGATTGAAAGTGGACGCAGGGTGTGCATAGGTTGTCTGCAAATGCCGCGCTGTTCTCTATCAGGAGCTAGAGCACCTGCA
Source organism: Mandrillus leucophaeus (assembly GCF_000951045.1). Taxonomy (NCBI): domain Eukaryota; kingdom Metazoa; phylum Chordata; class Mammalia; order Primates; family Cercopithecidae; genus Mandrillus; species Mandrillus leucophaeus. Next base: position 1,583,667 of record NW_012102810.1, read on the forward strand.
ATGTTGGTATCTTCAAGAGAAGGTCCTGGAACCAATCCCCTACGGATACCGAGGAATGACGGTATTTGGGTTTTGATAGAAAGCTGAGAAACACAGAACATCAGAGATAACCTCCTAGCAGTAGGAGGCCGAGTTAAAATCAGGAGACGCCAGTGGCTAAATTCAGAGTCATTTTACACAAAAGAGCAAAACACATGTTTTATAACAATGGAGGAAAAACTCAGTGATCACCCACTTAAGTGAATAAAAGTTACAGTGATAGTTACAACAACATGGCAATAGGGTATATTGAGAAGGAAGATGTCCTTCAAGAGTTTATGGTATGGTGGGGGGAGCCAGAGCCTCTCTGAGGATGCACCCTCATCCTTTGGAAGCACTGACCTGGCCCCTGGGCCCATAGACATGGGAATAGTGCGTGAGCCGGCAGAGTCTCAGCAACCCCTTAATTCAGTTTGTCTCCTTAGACAGCATCCATCTCCCTAGTCCTCCATCAGCTCCTTTTCCAGTTTCCCCCAACCTGCACTTGTTTTTGCAAGGCAGGGGGGAGTTGTCTGTGCTTAGGACAATTCCTCACATTGCCAGGAGAGGGCAGCAGATCACTCTCCCATCACAGTTGCTGCCTTGGCCATCTCTGGGATTCCAGTCATTTTTCAAGGGTTATTGAGTGCTTATGGAATAGGAGACCATTCCAGCCTCAGTTTGGGCCAAGCACTGGGAATGCAAAGCCGACTGAGATATGGGGTCCGGCTCTGCAGGAGCCCGTGGTCTAAGAAGGCGAGGCAGCAATGGAAACAGAAACAGGTCCAAAGAGTGGGGTGAGGCACTGGGGCAGAAGGCTCTTCAGGGGACTATGGGGTCCCCATGAGGTGGCAGAGGAGGGGCATCAGAAAACACCCAGCAGGAAGAGGTGCTAGGGCTGAGTCTTGGAAGCAGGTAAATTTTGGCAGTTCCTAGGCCAGGCAAGGCACCCCAGGCACGGGGAGCTGGGCTGAGCGCAACACCACAGGGCGGACTCGGGCTCAAACATAGGGTGCTGGGGCAGAAGGAGCATCTCAGGGAGGGGAGGATCATGGAGGGCTGTCCTCCCTGGCCATGCTAAGGAATCTGTGCCAGGACCCAAAGGGAACCGGGAAGCCACTGAAGGGATTCATCAGGAGAACGACCAAAGCAGACCTGCACTTTTAAATGACAGCTTCCTGTTCTGGCTGTGGAGGATGGACATGGCAGGATGGAGAAGGGCAGGCCTGAAGGCTGCTGGCCAGGTCAGCTTGGCTTGAACTAGGTAGGAGAGCGATGGTGGAGGTCTGAACTAAGGCAGGAGCAGTGGGAGTGGAAAAGGGGGTGGGCGTGAGGTTGAAATGACAGGTTCCGGTCTTTGGCTGGATGGGGCCAGATGAGGGCAGAGGTCTTTCAGCTTTTTGGCTTTAGTGGCTGGAGTGAGTGCTGGTGGCAGCTGATGAGACGAACCCAGGGGAGGAAGACAGATCTCTGGAGAAAGACTATGAGTCATTGACAAATATGGGGCATCCCACAGTTCCCCATTTCATTCCCACTACACCCCCTAATCTAGATCTTTGCTGTTTTTCACCAGTTCTGAAATAGTGGCTTCTTGTTGGGTCTCACAAGGTCCAGTCTCTCTGTTGGAGGTGCCTGGGAATTCTTTATTTCAATACGTGCTGATGAACAACCTGTCAGGGGCAGGCACTGTGATGAGTTCCTCCTCCCACAGAGCTTATGGCCTAGTGCAGAGGGAAGGTAGTGAAGGAAGAGACAGATGGTGAAGCTGATGTTGAAGTCCAGTGTGCAGCACGGTCTCATAAGTGAAGAACAGGCTGCAAGGAGAACATTCCAGGCAGGTCCTGTGCTCTGGACTTCAGAGTGCCAAGGAGGTTTCCTAAAGGAATGCCATCTGGACTCAACTGGATAGGCAGGGGTTCCCCAGTGAGGGGGTGGGGTGGCAGTGGGCCAGGGCTGGGGAGAAGGGGCTTCTGTGAGGCTGGAAGGGGTGGGTGCAGTGCCTGACACTGCGGCGCAGGACATGAGAAGCAGGCAGCCTCCACTTGAGAGGACACTGGGGGTGGGCAGCAAGGATAACAGTGGCAGGGACTGATAGGGTTAGCTTGCACCAAGCTGAGTGGGGAATGAGTTGTGCCAGGCCTCCTGTGGGTGGACGGATCCTCAGGCCTGGAAGGATGTCCTTCTGAAGGAGCCTGCCTAGTTTCTGACAGATTTGGGAATCTGTCAGGTTCCCTCTCTCTGGGAAGAGGCTACAAACTCTAGGCTAGGCATGGGCAAACTGCAGCCAAGTTTTGTTTTACCGGAACATGGCCATGCTCCTTCACGTATGTGTTATCCATTGTTGCTTTAGTGAGTTGAGTAGTTGCAAGAGACTACATGGTCTGCAAAGCCTCAAACATTTCCTAACTGGCTCTTCATGGAAAAGGTTTGCTAAGCCCTGCTCTAAACTGGCAGGCAGCTTTCTTGAATATAGTTCAGGCCTGGTCTGCATGTGCTGAGACAGTGAGCCCATATCCTAAAGCTGGATCTCCCAAAACGCATGTCCGTCTCAGGTCTTACAAATCTGTGAGTCACTGAGCATATGAATACGCATATGGTCATGTGTCATTTGTGTACATGGTCATGTGTGAACATGCATATGATTGTGCATTAGCATGCATGTGGCCACGTGTAAACGTGCACATGATCGTGTGTGAACATGCACATGGTTGTGTGAACATGTGTATGACTATGTGTGAACATGCATGTGAACATGCACGTGGATGTGTGCGAATGTGCACGTGGTCATGTGATGTGAGCTTAAAGGTGCAGTGCCAGGTGGGGATAGGCCTTCCATGAGTGGTCCCTGGGCTTGGCCACTTGCTGCAAGAGGCCTCTTCCTGAATCTTGTCCTAAGCCTGTTAGCCCTTGCTTGGCACCATGGAGTGACTCTCTTGCTACTGAATGGGATTCAGATGCCTGAACCTGACCTTCTCCACAAAGGACCCTAGGAGACCATTCCAGCCTGTTTCCACCTCTCTCCAAATACTTACTTGCTTCAGCCAAACCTGAATACTTCCCACTCTGCACACATTACTTTCTCCACCTTGGTGGCCTAATCCTTTGGGGCCCACCTCTCACATTCAGCTCCCTGTTCTTGGTTATTTGGGCTTTTGTCTTGTGTGCTCTGTCAGGTTCTAGGCTTTGTAAGGGTGAATTCCATGTCTCCACTCATTTATATGTGCCCAGTAGGGCTGACTCTTGGGAGAGTCTTCATGGTGACTGAGGCCATGGATCCTTTGCACTGTTCCTTGAATTCACTTGACTCTTAAATACTCATCCTGAAATGATGCTTTGAAAGTGATGCTTCCAGTCAATTATGGGTTCACTGTATTACAGATCCCTAGCACCCAATACCTGGCACATAAGAAATGAATGAAAAATAGTGAATGAACTCAAGTATGCCTACAAGGTGAGAGGAAAGTGATCCTACTTACTAGGTGTGCTAGGAAGGCATTTTGGACTGTTGGCTTGGCTGTTGCGTAGTAGGCCTGGGGCTCTGAAGGCTGGCATTTGCTCATTCTAAACCTCAAATTTCAATAAATTACCACCAAGTGGACAAAGTTCCATTGGCCAGAGCTCTTGGTGTGAATGAATAACATACCTTTTTTGGATGTGATTAATGGACAGGGTGTATACAAAACTAAAAACAATGTGTGCTGACTACCTGTAAGCCATGGTGATAAAGCCCTCTGTATACATGATCTTACTCAATGCTCGCTACAAACCCATGAAGTGGATTTTCAGACAAACTTTCTATTCTGGAGCATTTTAAACAAGAGGCTAGTGTAGTGAGCTTTCGCCTACTCCTCAGCAGATTCAGGTATTTGTTATCTCATGTTTCATGTACACTCCTGCATATTTCTCCTCTTCCTCTGTTGTTATTTTATAGCAAATCCCACACATCTTATAATTTCCTCCCTGAATGTCTTGGTATATGTCTGTAAAAGATAAAGATTCTCGTTTTGTTCTTTCAAGACAAGGTCTTTGTCTCCCAGGCTCTGTCGCCCCTGCTGGAATTCAGTGGCACGATTATGGCTCACTGTGGCCTTGACCTCCTGCCTCAGCTTCCTAAGTAGCTGGGACTACAGACCCATGCCCCCATGCCCAGCTAATTTTTAATTTTTATTTTAGTAGAGACAGGGTCTTGCTATGTTGCTCAGGCTGGTCTAGAATTCCCAGCTTCAAACAATCTTCCTGCCTCGGCCTCCCAAAGTACTGAGATTATAGGTATAAACCACTGTGCCCAGTGACAAGAACTCTTTTAAAAACATAATCCCAATGCTATCATCAACCAACCACCCCACACCATTGCTTTTTAATATTGTCAACTCTCCTGTTAGCTCCAAATTTCCAGTAATTTCATATATTTTTTGTTTGTTTGAATGAGTATCCAAATAAAGTCTCTCTTTTGGATTGTTTCATTCATATCTTAGCTTTTTTTTTTGATCCTGAAGGCTTCCCCATTTGATCTCTTTTTTGTCCCTTGCAGTTTATTTATTGAATAAAGTAGGCTGTTTCCCCATAGTCTGGATTTTGCTAACTGTATTCTCATTATGCTGTTTCTCATAGTTTGAATTTTGCTAATTGTATCCTTGTGATGTTAACTTGTTCTTCACTTTGTTCTAGTTTTTATAAATTAGTAGTTTGATCTGAAAGCTTGATCAGATTCAGGTTGGATTTGGGGGGTCAAGGCAAAAAGACTGTGCTAGCTTCTTCCAGCAGGAGGTGTGTTTTTTTTTTTTTTTGGTGATTTTTTTTTTGTTCTTTTTTAACAGCCATTGGTCAATTATGGACTGAACAATGATGGTATTGTTATATCATTCCTTCTTCATTTATGAGCTGCTATACTTCCAGAAAGAGATACTACTACCCTGAGAAGGGCCTTGCATGAAGAAAAAAAAAGTAAATATAAAAAAGAGATGCTACTTCTTATAAATTATTGTATTACCCAGTTGTACAATTTGTATAGAAACGGCTCGTTAGTGGCTTGCTTTGTTCTTTTTGTTTAACATTTTTCAAAATGATGGTCTGTTTAATTTATATCCTTCAATGGTGACCACTTTTATTTATTTATTTATTTATTTAGACAGGGATGGTCTAGCTCTGTTGCCTGAGTTGGCATGCAGTGGGGCCATCATTCCACTACAGTCTCAAACTTCTGTGCTTAGGCAATCCTGCCATCTCAGCCTCCTGAGTACCTGGGACCACAGACATGGGCCCTCACGCCTGAGTAATTTAAAAATTTTTTGTAGAGACAGGGCCCCCTTACGTTGTCCAGGCTGGTCTTTAACTCCTGGGCTGAAGTGATTCTCCTGCCTCAGCCTCCCAAAGGCATGAGCCACTGTCCCCAGCCCACATTTATTTACTTATTTATTTTTTCTGTTTTTTGAGACAGAGTTGCGTGGGCTGGAGTGCAATGGTGAGGTCTCGGTTTACTGCAACCTCCGCCTCCCAGGTTCAAGCGATTCTCCTGCCTCAGCTTCCTGAGTAGCAGGGATTGCAGGCATGCGCCACTTAATCCCGCTAATTTTATATTTTTAGTAGAGATGGGGTTTTACCAGGTTGGCCAGGCTGGTTGCAAACTCCTGACCTCAGGTGATCTACCTGCTTCGGCCTCCCAAAGTGCTGGGATTACAGGCGTGAGACACTGTGGCTGGCCAACCCACTTTTATTTTTTAGAAAGAAGCATTATGAATGCAGACATTCAAACATACTTGATGTATTTCAATCCCCTGCAATTATTATCCTTATTAATGTACAAAATGTCCTGTTTGGTTAGAAGGAGTCCCTTCAGATTGGCTCTTCAGATGTGTTGAAATCATCCTAATAATCTTTGATAGATTCCTTGCTATCCAGAGTGACAATGTGTTCCAGGCTTGTCTTATACATTTCTGGCCTAGACCTGGAATCAGCACTCTCTCCAGGAAGGCTTGTTTTCTTTTAGTGGACAATGGTATTTTGAGACAATCTTGGTGCTGGGGTAAATATTATAATTTTAAAAGTCAAAAAAATTGCTGGGGGTGGTGGCTCATGTCTGTAATCCTAGCACTTTGGGAGGCTGAGGCGTGTGGATCATCTGAGGTCAGGAGTTCGAGACCAGCCTGGCCAACATGGTGAAACCCTGTCTGGACTAAAAATACAAAAAATTAGCTGGGTGTCATGATGGGAGCCTGTAATCCCAGCTACTTGGGAGGCTGAGGCAGGAGAATCGCTTGAACCTGGGAGGCAGAAGTTGCAGTGAGCTGAGATCGTGCCATTGCACTCCAGCCTGGGCAACAAGAGCGAAACTTTGTCTCGAAAAGAAAAAGAAAAAAAAAAAACCTTAAGAAAATTAACAGCTTTATAGGGGTCTAATTTACACAGTAAAATTCACCCATTTTAAGTGTACCATTCAACCATTTTTGTGTGTGTGTATGTGAGACAAGGTCTCACTTTGATACCAAGGCTGGAGTGTAACGATGCTATCATGGCTCACTGCAGCCTCAACCTCCTGGGATCAGGTGAGCCTCCTGCCTCAGCTTCTTGAGTATCTGAGGCTACAGGCTTGTGCCACCATACCTGTTTAATTTTTAAAAATTATTTGTAGAGATGGAGTCTCTCTATGTTTCCCAGGCTTGTCTTGAACTCCTGGGCTTTCTTGCCTTGGCCTCCCAAAGTGCTGGGGTTACAGGTGTGAGCCACTGTGCCTGGTCCAATTCAATGATTTTTAGTATATTTAGTATATTTATGGAATTATGTAACCATCACCAAAATCTAGTTTTAGAACATTTCGTTATCCCAGAAAGAAACTTGTGCCCATCACAGGAAGGGGAACATCACACACCAGGGCCTGTTGTGGGGTGAGGGGAGTGGGGAGGGATAGCATTAGGAGATATACCTAATGTAAATGATGAGTTAATGGGTGCAGCACACCAACATGGCACGTGTATACATATGTAACAAACCTGCACATTGTGCACATGCACCCTAGAACTTAAAGTACAAAAAGAAAAAAAAAGAAACTTGTGCCCATCAGAGTCACTTTTCAGTCTTATTCCCAGCCTTCGACAACAAGTAATCTGCTCTCTGTCCCTATATCAGGCTGTTCTGGACATTTCATATAAACTGAATCATGCAATGTGTGTTCTTTTGCATCTGGCTTCTTTCATGAAGCATTGTGGTGTTGAGGTTGATCACTGTGATAGCATGCCTCAGAACTTCGTTTTGATTGCTGAGGAGTATACCTTTGTATTAAAATTCCCCACATTTTAATCCCTTTGTCAGTAGATGGACATTTGGGTTGTCTCCACCTTTTTGTTTCTGCAAACGGTGTTGTGAATATTCACGTACAAGTCTTTGTGTCAAGATACATTTTTATTTTCCCTGGGTAGATACCTATAAGTAAAGTTGCTGGGTTTAAGGCAATTTTATTTTTAATACTTTAAGAAACTCTCATACTATCTTCCAAAAAAGTGGCTGCACCATTTGATATTCCCACTGGCTCTGATTTCTCCGATTTCTCCACCTCCTCTCCAGCACTTGTGTTATCCATCTGATTGGTTATATTCATTCTAGTGGGTGTAAAACGACATCTCATTGTGGATTGATTGGCATTTTCCTAGTGACTAACGATGTTAAACACTTTTAAATGTGCTTATTGGACATTAATATATCATCTTTGGAGAAATGTCTATTCATGTTCTTTTCCCATTTTTAAGTTGGATTGTCTTTTAATATTGAGTTGTAAGAGTTCTTTTGGATATATCACTTATTAGACATATGATTTATAAATATTTTCTCCCATTCTTTGGGCTGTCTTTCCCTTTTTTGATTGTATCTTTTGATGTGCCAAAGTTTTAAATTCAGCTGACGTTCAATTTACCATTTTTCATTTTCTCACTTTCTCACTTTCCTCCTTTTCCAGGTCTCATTATGTAGCCCTGGCTCATCTCAAACTGTGCTTTTAACATCGTATCTAAGACATCAGTGCCTTACACAAGATCACAAGGATTTACTCCTATGTTTTTTTCTAAGAGTTTTATAGTTTTAGTTTTTACATTTAGGTCTGTGGTCCATTTTCAGTTAATTTTTGTGTATGGTGTTAAGCAGGGACCCAAATTAATTTATTTGCACATGAATATCCAATTGCCCCACCACCATTTGTTGAAAAGACTATTCATGGTTGGACATACAGGATCATACCTGTAATCCCAGCACTTTGGGAGACCAAGGCAGGAGTATTGCTTGAGTCCAGGAGTTTAAGACAAGCGTGGGTAACACGGTGAGACATGCGTCTCTACAAAATGAAAAACAACAAAAAAAGAAAAGACTATTCCTTTCCAAATGACGTTTCTTGACCCCTGACTTGTAATGTAATGGTTTCTTTCTGGGATTTCAATCATTTTTCAGTTAATTACTTTTTTTTTTTGAGACAGGGTCTTATTGTGTCACCCAGTCTGGAGTGCAGTGGTGTGATCAGAGCTCACTGCAGCCTCAAACGCCTGAGCTCAATTCATCCTCCTGCCTCAGTCTCCTAAGTAGCTGGGATGACAAGTGTGTGTCACCAGGTCTGGCTAATTTTTTTATTTTTATTTTTTGAGACAAAGTCTCCCTCCGTCGCCCAGGCTGGAATGCAGTGGTGTGATCTCAGCTCACTGCAACCTCCACCTCCGAGGTTCTAAGTGATTCTCCTGCCTTAGCCTCTGGAGTAGCTGGGGTTACAGGTGCACATCACCATGCCTGGCTAATTTTGCATTTTCAGTAGAGACAGGGTTTTAATATGTTGGCCAGGCTGGTCTCGAGCTCCTGACCTCAGGTGATCCACTCGCCTCAGCCTCCCAAAGTGCTAGGATTACAGGTGTGAGCCACCACACCCAGCCATAGTTTTAAATTTAATTTAATTTAATTTTCCTACATACAGAGCCTTGTTATATTGCCCAGGCTGGCGTCAAACTCCTGGTTTCAAGGGATCCTCTCTCCTTGGCCCTTTAAAGTTTTGGGATTACAGGCATGAGACACCACACTTAGCTTTATTTTCTTTTACAGATATGTTTTCTCTCTCTTCCCCAGGTTGGAGTGTAGTAGTCAATCATAGCTCACTGCATTCTCAAATTCCTAGGCTCAAGAGATCCTCCCACCTCAGCTTCCTGACTAGGTGGGACTGCAGGTCTGTACCACCATGCCTGTCTAATAAAAAAAAAAATTTTTTTTTTAGACCGGTCTCACTCTCTATGTTGCCCAAGCTGGTCTTGAATTCCTGACCTCAAGGGATTCCCCCCAACCTCAGCCTCCCAAAGTGCTGTAATTACAGGCATGAGCCCCCAGGCTGAGCTTTCTGCTATATTCCAGTGACCTATACATCTGTCCTTAAGCCAGTATCATACTCTCTTGATTACTTTGTAGCAAGTTTTGAAATTAGGAAGGTAAGTCCTCCAACCTTGTTCTTCTTTTTCAGGATTATTTTGCTTATTCTGTGTCCTTTGCATTTCCATATGAATTTTAGGATCCCCTTGCCAATTTCTGCAGAAAAAGTAGCTGGGATTTTGATAGGAATCAGGTTGAACCTGTAGACTAATTTGAGGAGTACTGACAATAATATTTAGTCTTCTGATCCATGAAAATGGAATATCTTTCATTTATTTAGTTCTAATTCAGTTTCTTCCCACAGTGAGTATTTTATTCTTTGGTGCTATTGTAAATGGAATAATTTTCTGACTTTCATTTTTGGATTTTCCATTGCTAGTGTACAGAAATACAACTGATTTTTGTATGCTGATTTTGTGAACTTGTTGAACTAGTTCTAGTTTTTTTTTTTTTTTAACTGGATGCCTTAGGATTTTCTGTATACAACATCATGCATGTGGGAGTAAGACAGTTTTACATCTTCTTTTCTAACCTGGATCCTTTTATATATCAATCACCTAATCACCCTGGCCAGAACCAAAGCTGAATAGACCTGCTGAACATGGCCATCCTTGTCTTGTTCCCAGTCTTAGGGGAAAGCGTTCAGTCTTGCACCATTAAATCTGTTAACTGCTAGGTTTTCACAGATGCTTTTCATCATGTTGATGAAGTTCCTTCCTGTTTCTAGTTTGTTGAGGGTTTTCTTCCATGCATGGGTAGATAATTTTACTCTCATTTACAGAAAAGGAAACCATCATTCAGGCAGCCTGCCTCCAAAGATCAAGCCCTGCATCACTGTGCTATCTCTGCAGCACACTCTTCCATTTAATTTTCCCTCTGCCACTCCTCTGAATTCCCTCTTTCAGTTCACTTGGGATGTTGGTGTTCTCCAGGACACCAACTCTTTGCTCACGTGCTTCTCTCCTGAAGTGGGAGAATGGCTTCAGCTGTCACCTGCAAGCTGATGACTCCACACTCCCTATTTTCTTGCCCTCACTGAGCTCTGGTGTGGCCTCATGCTTCCAAGACTTTTCCACTTGGATATGTCAAGAAATCTCAAACATCCTGTCCTAGAATGCCCTGTTACCCACCTCCACTCAAGAAGGCTCCTCTGACTCTATTTTCAATATTGGATGCTTCTGCTATTTGTCCTGTTCCAGCCTGAAACCTGGCCATGATCCCACATGTTTCCCTCTCTTCGGCTCCTCCTCTCACCTTTTCTAAATGGTGGCCAAGTTCTACCTCTGTTCTTTCTTCACCTGTACTGGTACTGCCTTGCTCCTGCCTCCAGTCTCATTCTCCTCAAATTTACTCTCCAGGTTACCAAGAGAGTGATTTATCTGAATTACAGATCCTCTGATACTTAGCCCTTCACCAGATCCCTATTCCCACAGCACAGGAACCAAGGCCTTTTCTCATCTGTTCCATTTCATGCACCAGGAACTTCCACCAAAGACTGAAGTCACTAAATGCAGTTTCTCATGTCAGTTTTAAGAGCTGTATGCTACTTTCATCATTTGGAGATATTAGAAATTATGTTACTAGTTCTAATTTACTGTCTTTTGCATGTCATGTTGCCTCATGCCTCAGTGCTTCTTGTTTACTCTGTTGTCT
>NW_012102810.1:1599178-1602054 GCF_000951045.1 Mandrillus leucophaeus
CTATGAGTGGTTGTGATTAAACCAATTTCAATGACAAATTAAAAAAATCAGTTTGCTGGAAGAGGGGCACTCAAGACAGTCGAATAGGAACAGCTCCAACCTCCAGCTCCCAACATGAGCGACATAGAAGATGGGTGATTTCTGCATTTTCAACTGAGGTACCGAGTTCATCTCACTGGGGTATGTCGGACAGTCGGTGCTGGTCAGTGGGTGCAGCCCAACCGGCGAGAGCTGAAGCAGGGCGAGGCATTGCCTCACCTGGGAAGCCCAAGGGGGAAGGGAATTCCTTTTCCTACCCAAGGGAAACTGAGACACACAACACCTGGAAAATCAGGTAACTCCCACCCTAATATGGCGCTTTACCAAGGGTCTTAGCAAATGGCACACCAGGAGATTATATCCCATGCCTGGCCTGGAGGGTCCCATGCCCACGGAGCCTCCCTCATTTCTAGCACAAGAGTCTGAGATCTAACTGCAAGGTGGCAGCGAGGCTGGGGGAGGGTCACCCACCATTGCTGAGGCTTAAGTAGGTAAACAAAGCCACCGGGAAACTCAAACTGGGTGGAGCCCACCACAGGGTTCTCGTTGTGTTACTCAGGCTGGTCTCGAATTCCTGGGCTCAAGTGATCGTCCTGCCTCAGCCTCTCAAAGTGCTGGGATTACAGGTGTGAGCCACCAGCCCAGCCCTGTTATCTTGTTTTGAGAGGTTCTTCCTCTTTCCACATCATCGCCTCTAGTCCTTTGCATCTTGAAAATCCCTACTCACTAGGCCCTCCTCTTTGAACCTCCTCCTAACTCTTGCAGTGTTAATTATGCCCTCCTTTGTGTTATTTCAGAACACTACATGTGCTTGTAATATCCCATGTGTTGTCCTATAAGTATCTGTCATTTTCTTACTCTCACTCTGAGTTCAGTATTTACACTAGATTTATCTTAAACACTCCTATAATTGCCAGCATATAGAAAGTGCTTAAGAAATATTTGTTGTAATCACCTGAATTAGGATTTATCTATAAGTCTCCTTGCTTTTAATAGATCATTTTCTAATTTGTCAGTTTAAATACATTTTAAGAGAACACCCCATCCCTAAGCCAAATTGCTTCTTATGCAGAAAAAATAGCCACTACTGTGAGTGTCCAAGCTTCCCCCTGCACAACCACCCTAGGAGACATGGGCAGAAGTACTGGGAACTGACCCCTTCCATCTGCCCTCACTTAGCTTCCTTGGGTACTTATATGGGGCTGTCATTGACTTTACATGCTGCTGCAGCTCCTTGGTCAGCTGGCTCTTGTCATGAGACAGAAAGTGTGGGGTCAGGACAATAAATGCCTTCACTACCTGCAGAATGAGGGCAGAGGCTCATGATGAGTGTCAACCTATTACATAGTGTAAAAAGTCAGTATTTATTGAACGAGTGGAAAAACAAGGTGACGCTGGACCCTACGATGGTTTTGGAAAAGAAGAGGACCAGGTTCAAATGTCTGTACTTCCAATGTCCACTCCATGCCTTGAAAAGTTACTTGACCTCTCCTTAACCTCAGTTTCCTTCTCTGTGAAATGGGAACAATAAAGATTCCATTCCTCATTTGGTTTCTTTAAAGCTTCCATGAGATAATACATATAAAACATCCAGGTAGTTTACATTATTATCCCTGTCATCAGTACTTTCATCATTATTTTTACTATTATTATATATGCAATGCTGTGCCTGTAACCCAATGGGCATTTGATAATTCTTGACAATTTATTATTCATATATTAGTAGTGTTATCCCCATTTTATTGCACAAGGCCTTGCAAATAGAAGGTGCTCAATAAACACTTTTTAATAAACAAATGCATGTTTGTTCTTCAGCCACATTGCTGAAATGCCATTCTGGCTCCACCCCTTGCTAGCTGTGTGATGCGGACAGGTTACTTAACTTCCTTCTGCTCCTCCTTCCTCATCTATAAAGAGTAGAAGAGCTCTTAGATTATTACATTTTGTGACAGTTAAATTATTTGGAATGTAGTAAGTGCTCACTAAATATAATCTGTCATCTTTATCTTCAGAGCCACAGAGAGGCCGCAGTACCTCCAGGTCACTATACTGTGTAAGTGCACATGCACACTATGCCGTCTTTCTCCTAAGGTGGCCCAGGTAAAGCCTGGAAGTTTCCCTGGCATCTGCTTTCCTAGTGTCCATGTATGGACACGATGATCTCTGTGTTCTCCTCACTTCCCCTTGAATCAGGTCTGGGCTGCTCACCATGGCTGACTCTGCCACTGCTGGGTGGTCCACCAAAGCATGCTCCACCTCTGTAGGCCCAATGCCGTACCAGGAGGATGAAGGGTTCTGGGGCAGATACCAGGGCTGGGGTGAACTAAGTCCTCAAATCTCCTGCTTTGGAGAGTCACAGCTTCCTTTGGCACAGAGGGTAGAGGTCATAGGAAGCCAGAGACTCCTGATCTGTCTGTGCCACGGGCCCAAAATTTGAAGACCTGGACATTGTAGGCTGAGAAGTAAGACTCCAGTGCTCCCAGGGCTTCTCGCCTCACTGCCTTTATTGACAAAGAAGGGCGAATGCTTAGTTCCCTGGGCCCTTGGGCCATGCAGCTTTGTCAGACACGAAATCTCTTGGAAACCTCAAACTTGGTCTTAAACATTTGTGCAAATTCTGCACACTATTTCCCATTGTATCAGCATGATTTTTGGCTTTTATTATATATATTCAAGGCATAAAACATGATGTTTTGATGTACATATACATAGTAACGCGATTACTACACTCAGGCACCAGTATATCCATTATCTCACATAATTACCTCTTTTTTTCTTTTGTGGTAAGAGCATTTAAAATCTACTCTCTGCAAATTTCCAGTACATCATGTTTTAGA
>NW_012102810.1:1605564-1606075 GCF_000951045.1 Mandrillus leucophaeus
CTATGAGTGGTTGTGATTAAACCAATTTCAATGACAAATTAAAAAAATCAGTTTGCTGGAAGAGGGGCACTCAAGACAGTCGAATAGGAACAGCTACAACCTCCAGCTCCCAACATGAGCGACATAGAAGATGGGTGATTTCTGCATTTTCAACTGAGGTACCGAGTTCATCTCACTGGGGTGTGTCAGACAGTCGGTGCTGGACAGTGGGTGCAGCCCAACCTGCGAGAGCTGAAGCAGGGCGAGACATTGCCTCACCTGGGAAGCCCAAGGGGGAAGGGAATTCCTTTTCCAACCCAAGGGAAACTGAGACACAACACCTGGAAAATCAGGTAACTCCCACCCTAATATGGCACTTTACCAAGGGTCTTAGCAAATGGCACACCAGGAAATTATATCCCATGCCTGGCCTGGAAGGTCCCATGCCCACGGAGCCTCCCTCATTTCTAGCACAAGAGTCTGAGATCTAACTGCAAGGTGGCAGCGAGGCTGGGGGAGGGTCGCCCACCAT
>NW_012102810.1:1606125-1607740 GCF_000951045.1 Mandrillus leucophaeus
ATGTAGTAAGTGCTCACTAAATATAATCTGTCATCTTTATCTTCAGAGCCACAGAGAGGCCGCAGTACCTCCAGGTCACTATACTGTGTAAGTGCACATGCACACTATGCCGTCTTTCCCCTAAGGTGGCCCAGGTAAAGCCTGGAAGTTTCCCTGGCATCTGCTTTCCTAGTGTCCATGTATGGACACGATGATCTCTGTGTTCTCCTCACTTCCCCTTGAATCAGGTCTGGGCTGCTCACCATGGCTGACTCTGCCACTGCTGGGTGGTCCACCAAAGCATGCTCCACCTCTGTAGGCCCAATGCCGTACCAGGAGGATGAAGGGTTCTGGGGCAGATACCAGGGCTGGGGTGAACTAAGTCCTCAAATCTCCTGCTTTGGAGAGTCACAGCTTCCTTTGGCACAGAGGGTAGAGGTCATAGGAAGCCAGAGACTCCTGATCTGTCTGTGCCACGGGCCCAAAATTTGAAGACCTGGACATTGTAGGCTGAGAAGTAAGACTCCAGTGCTCCCAGGGCTTCTCGCCTCACTGCCTTTATTGACAAAGAAGGGCGAATGCTTAGTTCCCTGGGCCCTTGGGCCATGCAGCTTTGTCAGACACGAAATCTCTTGGAAACCTCAAACTTGGTCTTAAACATTTGTGCAAATTCTGCACACTATTTCCCATTGTATCAGCATGATTTTTGGCTTTTATTATATATATTCAAGGCATAAAACATGATGTTTTGATGTACATATACATAGTAACGCGATTACTACACTCAGGCACCAGTATATCCATTATCTCACATAATTACCTCTTTTTTTCTTTTGTGGTAAGAGCATTTAAAATCTACTCTCTGCAAATTTCCAGTACATCATGTTTTAGAAATTAAAAAAAAAAAATCACATCCATTTCTCTAAAATATCCAAGAGCAATTGTTACTGTAGTGTAATGTGTCTTTTAAAAAATCACGTAGGGGTTAGGGACAGGGGCTCAGAGCCAGCCTGCCTCAGTTCAAATCTGGATTGCACCCTGTGCTATCTTTGAGGCTTCAGGCAAATTTCTTCACTGGTCAGTCACCCAGTTTCCTCATCAGTAAAATAGGGGTAATAATCACATCTCCCTTCCAGCATTGAGAAGTGAGTTATACAAAGCATTAAGAACAGTGTTTTCACATAGTAAGTACTCCAGGTTAGCTAAATAATTATAATGATGAATAGATTTATAATAACAGATTTATGATAATCTATCTTAATAGATTTATTGTATACATAGATTTATAATAAATAGATTGATAATAATAATAAAAAATAAATAATAGCTAAAGGTTAGTTATTATTATTACTATATTTGTTCTGTGACATCTTGTGCTGCATTAGAGGAGCACAAACATGAAATAAGCTCCCCGAACCTATGGGGACTAAGACAGAGTCTCCCTTCTCAATCTCATTGCCCCTTCTCTAAATTGCACAGTGTCTTATTATGCCTTCAAGACTCTCTTGAATTTCATTTTTATTGAGTCTTCTGTATGTAGGGGTTAGGGAGGTGCACCAAAACTTGGGATCAGGGCACTGTAGATATGGCTGTATTCAAATTGGGCTGAGGGTCCTGTCACCAATGCATGAAAGAC
>NW_012102811.1:0-757 GCF_000951045.1 Mandrillus leucophaeus
GACCTCAGGTGATCCACCCACCTTGGCCTCCCAAAGTGTTGGGATTACAGGTGTGAGCCACCACCCCTGGCTGATAGCTTATCTTTACAGGTACACGACAAAGGACAGAACTCAAAGTCATCCCTCTGCTCCCCTGAGACAAATGCATATCTAAGTGCTCCCTCTCCACTATGTTTATATTATCTTATGTAAAAATGCAGACTCACTGAGCGAGATGAACACATAAGTGACTATTCCTCTATGTTGCCTCACAAGAAAATTGTGTTTTCGGTGAAAGGCTGATCAAAGACTCAAAAGGATGCAACTGTTTGTCTCTCATCCATCCACACATTAAAAACATTTCTTCCTCTTCTTCCAATATCCACCCTTTCTCCTTTAAATATCCAAGGCCTCAAAATCATCTTTAGAGAAGGGCAAAGACCTGCCTCCCAGACACGTGTCCTTAACTTTGGCAAATAAACCTCCTAAAATGATGGAGACTTGTCTCGGTCATTTTCATTGATTTACAAGACAATCACTAACATTCTGATGTTGATCCTTCAGGAGATGGAATTTGACATAGCCTTTGAAGAACCTAAGAGGTCTGAAGTAGACAGAAGAGGAGATTTCATTCCATCTCCTGCCCACCCTGGCTTGGGCTCTCATTCTACCCTCACGAAGTCAATTTCACATTCTTTTTTTTTGAGACGGAGTCTTGCTCTGTCACCCAGGCTGGAGTGCAGTGGCTCGATCTCGGCTCACTGCAAGCTCCGCCTCC
>NW_012102811.1:4177-4754 GCF_000951045.1 Mandrillus leucophaeus
GTGATGGCAGCAGAGATCAGAGTGATGCTGTTGCTGGAAGGGGCCACAAGCCAAGGAATGTGGGCCCCTCTAGAAGCTGCAAGGAATGAGTTCTCCTCTGGAGCCTCCAGAAGGAACACAGCCCTGCCAACACCTTGATTTTAGCCAAGTAAGATTCATTTTTTGGACAGCTAATCTTGCAAACTGGAAAGTAATAAATTTGTGCTGTTTGAGGTCACTAAGTTTGTGGTGATTTGTTACAGCAGCAATATGTTATATTAAGTTTACCCCACAGCTGCCTCTTTGTGTATTTTAAGTTCGGCTGAAAGGTTTCTTTGTACATAGTAAGCTATAACATAACTGGAGGTGTAAACAACCTGTGACCTACCTTTATGCCAACCACTGTTTTGGCCGATCTCAGGCAGCCAACTGTTCAAACCATGTTCAAATGAGGCAGATGCCGAGCTGTCGTCAATCCAGCTGTTTCTGAGCCTCGCTCTGTATTCTGTGGGTCAGTTTCCTTTTTCTGTTCATAAATATTGTTCAACCATGTGGCAGCTCCTGAGTCTTTCTGAACCTATTCTGGTTTGGGTAGAGG
>NW_012102811.1:12159-13217 GCF_000951045.1 Mandrillus leucophaeus
ATCGAGACCATCCTGGCTAACACCGTGAAACCCTGTCTGTACTAAAAATACAAAAAAATTAGCCAGACATTGTGGCGGGCACCTGTAGTCCCAGCCACTCAGGAGGCTGAGGCAGGAGAACGGCGTGAACCCGGGAGGCGGAGCTTGCAGTGAGCCGAGATCGCGCCACTGCACTCCAGCCTGGCTCATAGAGCGAGACTATGTCTCAAAAATAAATAAATAAATAAATAAAAAGAAAAAAGAATAAGCATACCAATTTTCGCCTTGTGTGCATGTGAATGGCAAAAGGTGAAAATATAAAAATGTTTATTCACAGCTCAAAGTCACGGGAAGTCTGATCAAGACATTCAGTCACACTCAGCAGTCAGGTTAGTCTCCCCGCCTCCGTTTGGGAGTTTGAGGTTTAGAATTTCTGTCATCCTCAGTGACATTTCGGTCTTGGCACCTTCTCCCATCCTGACACTGTTGCCTGAGTTGGCGTTCACATACCTGCAGCAGATGACAAGCTAGTCACCTTTCTCTGTGTGGCCATTAACCTTTGTTTTCACAATCATCCTATGAGTGAGCCATTGTTATTCTTTTACAGATGAGAAAACAGGTTCAGAGAGGCAAAGTGACGTGTCTGGGTGCCGGCTGATAATGGCAGGTCTGGGTCCTCTTGCAGCCCAGCCTGGTGCCATTCCTACCACATCATGACTGCCTCTTTCTCTGCGTTGGTGCCACCCTGCTGTGCCCAGCATCCAGCACTTCCTAAAGACCAATGCTTCCCAAAGTGTGATCTTCGGAACAGCAGCATCTGCCTCACTGGGGAATGTTAAAAATGCAGATTCTTGGGCTCTGCTCAGACCTACCGAGTTGGAAACTCTAGGAGTGGGGCCCAGAAATGTGTGTTTTCTGTTTGTTTTGGTTTTTCGGAGAGGGGTTCTTGCTGGAGTACAGAGGCACAATCATAGCTCACGGCAGACTTGAACTCCTGGGCTCAAGTAATCCTCCTGCCTCAGCCTCCTTAGTAGCTGGGACTACAGGCACACACTACCACATCCGGCTAATTTAAAAAA
>NW_012102811.1:13267-13831 GCF_000951045.1 Mandrillus leucophaeus
TCACTAAGCCAAAGGGAAAAGTCAAGCTGGGAACTGGGTCATGCAAACCTACCTCCCATTTTATTTTTCTTTCTTTTCCTTTTCCTTTTTTTTTTGAGACAGGGTCTCGCACTGTCACCAGGCTGGAGTGCAGTGGCATGATCTCGGCTCACTGCAGCCTTCGCCTCCAGGGCTCAAGTAATCCTCCTGCCTCAGCCTCCTTAGTAGCTGGGACTACAGGCACACACTACCACATCCGGCTAATTTAAAAAACTTTATAGAGATGAGAGTCTCGGTATGTTGCCCAGGCTGGTCTCGAACTCCTGGCCTCAAGTGCTGGGATTACAGGCGTAAGTCACAGTGCCCAGCAGCAATCTGTTTTAACAGACTCTCCAGATGCTTTTGATACACACTCAAGTGTGAGGACCACTGCCAAAGAAGATGCTAATACAAGTTTGTTGAATTACCCTGATTTCTGAGTGGAATCTGCGGGAACCATGCCATGATGCACAGGACAGAATAAATAAAGCATTATGATGGCCAGGCACGGTGGCTCACGCCTGTAATCCCAGCACTTTGGGAGGC
>NW_012102812.1:0-2112 GCF_000951045.1 Mandrillus leucophaeus
AGCAGTTTCTCTGAAAGCTTCTTTGTAGGTTTCATATGAGGCTCTTTCCTTTTTCACCATAGCCCTCTATGGGCTTCCAAATATCACTTTGCCAATTCCAAAAGAACTGTCATAGCGAAAGACTTCCTGAGGGGAAAGCTGTAACTCTGTGAGATGATTTCACAGAACAAAAAGAACTTTCTCACAAAGTTTCTTTCTCTTTGTTATCGGAGGATATTTCCTTTGGCCCTATAGTCTTCAAAGGGATCCGAAGTATCTGTTCTCAGATTCCACAGAAATAAGGCTAGCAAAGAGATCCACGAAATTCAGATGGAACTCATTGAGATGAATTAACAGAACACTAAGCAGTTTATCAGAAACTTTCTTTCTAGATTTCATCTGCGGATATTTCCTTTTTCACCATAGCCCTCTATGGGCTTCCAAATATCACTTTGCCAATTCCAGAAAAACTGTCAAAGCGAATCACTTCTTGAGGGGAAAGCTGTAACTCTGTGAAACGATTTCACAGAACAGAAAGAAGTTTCTCAGAAAGCTTCTTTCACTTTGTTATCGGAGGATATTTCCTTTGGCCCCATAGTCTTCAAAGGGATCCGAAATATTTGTTCTCAAATTCCACAGAAATAAGGCTAGGAAAGAGATACATGAAATACAGATGTAAATCTGTGAGATGAGTTAACAGAACACTAAGCAGTTTCTCAGAAAGCTTCCTTCCAGATTTCATCTGAGGATATTTCCGTTTTCACCATAGCCCTCTATGGGCTTCCAAATATCACTTCGCCTATTCCAAAAGAACTGTCTTAGCGAAAGTCTTCTTGAGGGGAAAGTTGTAACTCTGTGAAATGATTTCACAGAACAGAAAGAAATTTCTCAGAAAGCTTCTTTCTCTTTGTTATCTGAGAATATTTCCTTTGGCCCTATAGTCTTCAAAGGAATCCGAAATATCTGTTCTCACAATCCACAGAAATAAGGCTAGGAAAGAGATACATGAAATACAGATATAAATCTGTGAGATGAATTCAC
This sequence comes from Mandrillus leucophaeus, assembly GCF_000951045.1. NCBI lineage: Eukaryota > Metazoa > Chordata > Mammalia > Primates > Cercopithecidae > Mandrillus > Mandrillus leucophaeus. Next base: position 1,021 of record NW_012102812.1, read on the forward strand.
AGAACACTAAGCAGTTTCTCAGAAAGGTCCTTTCCAGATTTCATCTGAGGATATTTAATTTTTCACCATAGCCCTCTAGGGGCTTCCAAATATCACTTTGCCATTTCCACACGAACTGTCGTAGCGAAAGACTTCTTGAGGGGAAAGCTGTAACTCTGCGAGATGATTTCACAGAATTCAAAGAAGTTTCTCAGAAAACTTCTTTGTGTTTGTTATCGAAGGATATTTTTTTGTCCCTATAGTCTTCAACGGGATCCGAAATATCTGTCCTCAGATTCCACAGAAATAGGGCTAGCAAAGAGATCCACGAAATACAGATGTAAATCAGTGAGATGAATTTGCAGAACACTAAGCAGTTTATGAGAAAGCTTCCTTCTAGATTTTATCTGCAGATATTTCCTTTTTCAGCATAGCACTCTATAGGCTTCCAAATATCACTTTTCCAATTGCACAAGAACTGTCTTAGCAAAAGGCTTCTTGAGGGGTAAGCTGTAACTCTGTGAGATGATTTCACAGAACACAAAGAAGTTTGTAAGAAAGCTTTTTTCTGTTTTTTATCGGAGCACATTTCCTTTGGCCCTATAGTCTGCTAAGGGATCCGAAATATCTGTCCTCAGATTCCAAGAAATAAGGCTAGGAAACAGACCCACCAAATTCAGATGTAACTCTGTGAGATGAATTAATAGAACACTCAGCAGTTTCTCAGAAAGCTTCTTTCCAGATTTCATCTGAAAATATTTCCTTTTTGATCATAGGCATATAAGGGCTTCCAAACATTACTTTGCCAATTCCAGAAAAACTGTCATAGCGAAAGGCTTCTTCAGGGGAAAGCTCTAAGTCTGTGAAATGACTTCACAGAACAGAAAGAAGATTATCAGAAACCTTCTTTCTCTTTGTTAGCGTAGGATATTTTCTTTGGCCCTATAGTCTTCAAAGGTATCCGAAATATCTTTTCTCAGATTCCACAGAAATAAGGCTAGCAAAGCCACACGTGAAATACAGATGTAAATCTGTGAGATGAATTAACAGAACACTAAGCAGTTTCTCAGAAAGCTTCTTTCCAGATTTCATCTGAGGATATTTCCTTTTTCA
>NW_012102812.1:2281-2611 GCF_000951045.1 Mandrillus leucophaeus
AGTCTTCAAAAGGATCCGAAATATCTGTTCTCAGATACCACAGAAATAAGGCTAGCAAAGAGATACACCAAATACAAATGTAACTCTGTGAGATGAATTATCAGAACACTACGAAGTTTCTTAGAAAGCTTCTTTCCAGATTTCATATGAAGATATTTCCTGTTTCACCATAGCCCTCTATGGGCTTCCAAATATCACTTTGCCAATTCTACAAAAACTGTCTTAGCGAAAGGCGTCTTGAGTGGAAAGGTGTAACTCTGTGAGATGATTTCACAGAACACAAAGAAGTTTCTCAGAAAGCTTCTTTCTCTTTGTTATCGGAGGATATTT
>NW_012102813.1:0-752 GCF_000951045.1 Mandrillus leucophaeus
GCCCTCTATGGGCTTCCAAATATCACTCTGTAAATTCCACAGGAACTGTTTTAGGGAAAGGTTTCTTCAAGGGAAAGCTGTAACTCTGCGAGATGATTTCACAGAACACAAAGAAGTTTCTCAGCAAGCTTCTTTCTCTTTGTTATCAGAGGATATTTCCTTTCGAACTATAGTCTTCAAAGGGATCCGAAATATCTGTTCTCAGATTCCACAGAAATAAGACTAGCAAAGAGATCCACGAAAAACCGATGTAACTCTGTGAGCGCAAGTCACACATCACAAAGCAGTTTCCCAGAAAGCTTCTTTCCGGTTTTTCTCTGAGGATATTTCCTTTTTCACCATTGTCCTCTATGGGCTTCCAAACATCACTTTGCGAATTCCACAAGAACAGGCTTAGCGAGCGGCTTCTTGAAGGGAAAGCTGTAAATCTGTGAGATCATTTCACAGAACACTAAGCAGTTCCTCAGAAAGCTTCTTCCAGATTTCGTCAGAGGATATTTCCTTTTTCACCATAGCCCTCAATGGGATTCCAAATATCACTTTGCAAATTCCACAATTACTCTCTTAGCGAAAGGCTCCCTGAGGGCAGAGCTAAAACTCTGTGAAATGATTTCACAGAACACGAAGAAGTTTCTCAGAAAGCTTCTTTCTCTTTGTTATCGGAGGATATTTCCTTTTGCCCTATAGTCTTCAAAGGGTTCCGAAATCTCTGTTCTCAGATTCAACAGAAATAAGGCTACGTAAGAGATCCA
>NW_012102813.1:999-1237 GCF_000951045.1 Mandrillus leucophaeus
GGGAATGCTGTAACTCTGTGAGATGATTTCAGAGAACACAAAGAAGTTTCTAACAAAGCTTCTTTCTCTTTGTTATTGGAGGATATTTCCATTGGCCCTACAGTCTTCAGAGGGATTCGAAATATCTCTTCTCAGATTCCACAGACATAAGGCTAGCAAAGAGATCCACGATACACAGACGTAACTCTGTGAGCGTAAGTCACACATCACAAAGCAGTTTCTCAGAAAGCTTCTTTCC
>NW_012102813.1:1725-2004 GCF_000951045.1 Mandrillus leucophaeus
TTTCCTTTGGCCCTATAGTCTTCAAAGGGATCCGAAATACCTGTTCTCAGATTTCACAGAAAAAAGGCTAGCAAAGAGATCCACGAAATACAGATGTAACTCTGTCATTGGAAGTCACACATCACAAAACAGTTTCTCAGAAAGCTTCTTTCCAGTTTTTCTCTGAGGATAGTGGCTTTTTCATCACAGCCCTGTATGGGCTTCCAAATATCACTTTGCGAATTCCACAAGAGCAGGCTTAGTGAGCGGCTTCTTGAGGGGAAAGCTGTAACTCTGTGA
>NW_012102814.1:0-424 GCF_000951045.1 Mandrillus leucophaeus
AGTGCTGGGATTACAGGCGTGAGCCACTGCACCTGGCTGGAAGTAGTTATTTTTCTGGTCATATTAAGATTTACGGGCCAGGCGTGGTGGCTCACACCTGTAATCCCAACCCTTTGGGAGGCCAAGGTAGGGGGGATCACCTGAGGCCAGGAGTTCAAGACCAGCTTAGCCAACATGGTGAAACCCTGTCTCTACTAAAAATACAAAAAAAAAATAGCCAGGGGTGGTGGTGCGTGCCTGTAATCCCAGCTACTGGAGAGACTGAGGCACGAGAATTCCTTGAACCTGGGAGGCAGAGGTTACAGTGAGCCGACATGCCACTGCACTGTAGCCTGGGTGACAGGGCAAGACCTGTCTCAACAACAACAACAAAACGATTTATGGAATTATGATCAGCAAAAACAGTTTGTAAAATTTCTACTTT
>NW_012102814.1:4414-4965 GCF_000951045.1 Mandrillus leucophaeus
TGGAGTGTATATGTATGGTGTGTGTGATGTGTGTGGTATGTGAGGTGTGTTTGTGGTGCATGTTTGTGGTGTGTGGTGTGTGATGTGTGTGGTGTATGTGGTATGTGAGCTGTGTGTGGTTGTGGTATGTGTGAGGTGTGTGGTGTATGTGTGAATGGTGTGTGAGATGTGTGTGTGATGTGTGGTGTTTGTGGAGTGTTTGTGTGTGTGCACATGATATGTGTGCTGTATGTGTGGTGTGTATGTGTAATTTGTGTTTGAGGGGTGCAAGGTGCGTGGGGTATCTGTGATGTGTGTATGGTGTGTGTCATATGTGAGGTGTGTGTATGGTGTGTGTGAGATGTGTGGTGTGTACATGTTGTGTATGTGTCTATGGTATATGAGGTGTGTGTGTGTAATATATGTGTGTGTGGTGTGGGTTGGTGATGTGTGGTGTGTATGTATGTAGTTTGTATCTGGTGTGTGCAAGATGTGTGTGATGTGTGTGATGTGTGTATAAGTGTGTATGTGAATGTGTATATGGTGTGAATGTGTGTGGTGTTTGTGGAATA
>NW_012102814.1:5015-5859 GCF_000951045.1 Mandrillus leucophaeus
TGATCCTGAGATCCGAATCTCACTAACTTGAAAGTTACAGTTTTCAGGGATGCTTTTTTTTTTTTTTTTTTAATAATGAGAGTGACGTTCTCAGTTTTATGTTACACTCTTTTGTGCAAATAAGCTGCCTGTGCTGCTGTAGGCTGCACATTTTCGTTTCCAGTTAAAGAGGGTGAAGAAGCCATTACCAGCTTCAGGTGCAGACACCTTTTTAGATGATTCTTAGGTACAGTGATTTTTAGAGACACAGTTGATGACTAGTGGAAAGGCCTTCCGACCAGACTCTTTAAACCACCCACTCAGGCCAAGGAATCCCCCTCACCAGCAGCGTTTTCCTCAGGGAACTGAGCTTCCCAACCCTGTAGAATGTACTTCTCTGCATGTGTCTGTTTGGTTCTGTGCCCAGAATAGCACCAGACCCCCAGCAGACTGAGATCTCCATCTGTGGTCCAGGTTAATCTAACAATCTCACATCGGATCGGTTTGACGATCGGGATTTCTGTGGTCTGGTCTCTAATACCGCATGTTTGCATTTGGGATAGAGCATTTCACCCACAATTTAACCAAAAATTCTGTTCCAAATAATCGTGTTGGCCACAGTATATTAAACACAGAGCTTTCCTAATAAGCACTTTAGTTTTCTTGCACATGCGAGGAAGATATTGGGTTTTTATATAGACTAGATTATTTCAGAAAAAAAAAAAATCCCGAAGGGATAATCAAGTTAGTACAATTTGTTAAAAGAGAACATTACATGTGCAATGAGTTTGCATATTTATAGAACCCACATAATAAAGCCAGCTTTTACCAGATCACTTTCCCTTGTAAACATGGTCAATTGTAT
>NW_012102814.1:5909-6236 GCF_000951045.1 Mandrillus leucophaeus
GTCTGTATGTGGTGTATGTATGAGTCTGTGTGGTGCTGGTGTATGTATGTGTGGTGTGTGTGTATAAGTGTGTGTGGTATGTGTGGTGTGTGTGGTATGTGTGGTGTGGTTTGTGTGGTGTGTGTGTGGAATGTGTGTGTGGGTGTGTGGATGTGTGTGGTGTGTGTGTATGAGTGTGTGGTGTGTAGTATGTGCGGTGTATGTGTGGTGTGTGTGTATGAGTGTGTGTGGTGTGTGGAATGTGTGGTGTATGTGTGGTGTGTGTGTATGAGTGTGTGTGGTATGTGTGGTGTGTGTGGGATGTGTGGTGTGTGTGTGGAATGTGTG
>NW_012102815.1:0-1347 GCF_000951045.1 Mandrillus leucophaeus
CGGGAGGCTGAGGCAGGAGAATGGGGTGAACCCGGGAGGCGGAGCTTGCAGTGAGCTGAGATCCGGCCACTGCACTCCAGCCTGGGCGACAGAGCAAGGCTCTGTCATAGCATAGCATAGCATAGCATAGCATAGCATAGCACAGCATAGAACAGCATAGAATAGAATAGAATAGAATAGAATAGAATAGAATAGAATAGAATAGAACAGAACAGAATAACATAGAATAGCATAGCATAGAATAGCATAGAATAGAATAGAATAGCATAGAATAGAATAGAATAGAATAGAATCGAACAGAGCAGAATAACATAGAATAGAACAGCATAGAATAGAATAGCATAGACTAGAATAGCATAGCATAGAACAGCATAGCATAGAATAGCATAGCATAGAATACAATAGAACAGCACAGAATAGAATAGCATAGACTAGAATAGCATAGCATAGAACAGCATAGCATAGAATAGAATAGCATAGCATAGAATACAATAGAATAGAATAGAATAGCATAGAACAGCATAGAATAGAATAGAATACCATAGCATAGAACAGGATCGAATAGAATAGCATAGAATAGAATAGCATAGCATAGAACAGCATAGAATAGAATAGAATAGAATAGCATAGCATAGCACAGCATAGCACAGCATAGCACAGCATAGCACAGCATAGACTAGAATAGCATAGCATAGAATAGAATAGCATAGAACAGCATAGAATAGAATAGGATAGAATAGAATAGCATAGCATAGAATAGCATAGAATAGAATAGCATAGCATAGAATTGAATAGCATAGCATAGAATAGCATAGCATAGCACAGCATAGCATAGAACAGCATAGCACAGCATAGCATAGCACAGCACAGCATAGAACAGCACAGAATAGAATAGAACAGAATAGAATAGAATAGAATAGAATAGAATAGAATAGAATAGCATAGCATAGAACAGCATAGAACAGCATAGCATAGCATAGCATAGCATAGCATAGCATAGCATAGAATATTTTTGGCCGGGCGTGGTGGTTCATGCCGGTAATCCCAGCACTTTGGGAGGCTGAGGCGGGGGGCGGATCACCTGAGGTTGGGAGTTCCAGACCAGCCTGACCAACATGGAGAAACCCCGTCTCTACTAAAAATACAAAATTAGCCAGTCGTGGTGGTGCACGCCTGTGATTCCAGCTACTCGGGAGGTTGAGGCTGAAGAATCACTTGAACCTGGGCCACAAAAGCAAAACTCTGTCTCAAAACAAAACAAAAAAATTTTTTTGTAGAGATGGGGTCTTGTTCTGTTGTCCAGGCTGGTCTCAAACTCCTAGGCTCACAGTATCCTCCCACCTCAGC
>NW_012102815.1:5437-7392 GCF_000951045.1 Mandrillus leucophaeus
CCGGGGCTGGGAGGCCCGGATGTACCTCCTTGTCCTGGGACGCAGGGTTCCGGGCCGGGGCTGGGAGGCCCGGATGTACCGCCTTGTCCTGGGACGCAGGGTTCCGGGCCGGGGCTGGGAGGCCCGGATGTACCTCCTTGTCCTGGGACGCAGGATTCCGGGCCGGGGCTGGGAGGCCCGGATGTCACTCTGGGTCCTGGGACGGACGGTTCCAGGCTGAGGATGGAAGGCCCGGATATCCCTCCCTCTCCCGGGACGCAGGGTTCCGGGCTGGGAATGGGAGGCCCTGATGTCCCTCCTTGTCCTGGGACGCCGGGTTCCGGACTGGGAGGCCCGGATGTCGCTCCGGGTCCCGGGACACAGAGTTCCGGGATGGGAGGTCCGGATGTCGCTGCGGGTCCCGGGACACAGGGCTCCGAACTGAGAGGCCCGGATGTCGTTCCGGGTCCCGGGACGCAGGGTTCCGGGATGGGAGGCCCGGATGTATCTCTTTGTCCTGGGACGCGAAGTTCCGGGCTGGGAGGCCCGGATGTCGCTCCGGGTTCCAGACTGGGAGGTCCGGATGTCGCTCCGGGTTCTGGGACGCAGGGTTCCAGGCTGGGAGGCCCGGGTGTCGCTCTGGGTCCGGAGACACAGGGTTCCGGACTGGGAGGTCCGGATGTCGCTCCGGGTCCTGGGACGGAGGGTTCCGGGCTGGGGCTGGGAGGCCCGGATGTCGCTCTGGGTCCCAGGACTCAGGGTTCCAGGCTGAGGATGGAAGGCCCGGATGTCCCTCCTTCTCCCGGGACGCAGGGTTCCGGTCTGGGACTGGGAGGCCCTGATGTCCCTCCTTGTTCTGGGACGCAGGGTTCCGGGCTGGGAGGTCCGGATGTCGCTCCGGGTCCCGGGACACAGGGTTCCGGACTGGGAGGTCCGGATGTCGCTCCGGGTCCCGGGACACAGGGTTCCGGACTGGGAGGTCCGGATGTCGCTCCGGGTCCCGGGACACAGGGTTCCGGACTGGGAGGCCCGGATGTCGCTCCGGGTCCCGGGAAGCAGGGTTCCGGGATGGGAGGTCCGGATGTCGCTCCGGGTCCTGGGATGGGAGGTCCGGATGTCGCTCCAGGTTCCAGGCTGGGGCTGGGAGGCCCGGATGTACCTCCTTGTCCTGGGACGCAGAGTTCCGGGCTGGGGCTGGGAGGCCCGGATGTACCTCCTTGTCCTGGGACGCAGAGTTCCGGGCTGGGGCTGGGAGGCCCGGATGTCGCTCCGGGTCCCGGGACGCAAGGTTCCGGGCTGGGAGGTCCGGATGTCGCTCCGGGTCCTGGGACGGAGGGTTCCGGGCTGGGGCTGGGAGGCCCCGACGTCGCTCCGAGTTCCGGGACGCAGGGTTCCAGGCTGGGAGGCCCGGATGTCACTCCGGGTCCCAGGACTCAGGGTTCCAGGCTGAGGATGAAAGGCCCGGATGTCCGTCCTTCTCCCGGGACGCAGGGTTCCGGGCTGGGAGGTCCGGATGTCGCTCCGGGTCCCGGGACACAGGGTTCCGGGATGGGAGGCCCGGATGTACCTCCTTTTCCTGGGACTCAGAGTTCCGGGCTGGGGCTGGGAGGTCCGGATGTACCTCCTTGTCCTGGGACGCAGAGTTCCGGGCTGGGAGGTCCGGTTGTCGTTCCGGGTCCCGGGACGCAGGGTTCCGGGATGGGAGGCCCGGATGTACCTCCTTGTCCTGGGACGCAAAGTTCCGGGCTGGGGCTGGGAGGTCCGGATGTCACTCCGGGTTCTGGGCTGGGGCTGGGAGGCCCGGACGTCCCTCCTTGTCCGGGGACGCAGGTGGCCCGCAGGTGGTCACGGTTCCCGTGCGGGTGGCAGGACGGGGGTGACCCCCCCTGGACGCCTCCCCATGTGGCAGCCACCTGTCTGCTTCCCAGGGCTGTGGGGAGAGCCCACCGTCCCTCATCCCCCTAGACCGAGGCCCC
>NW_012102815.1:10942-11275 GCF_000951045.1 Mandrillus leucophaeus
CCCCGGCCCGTGACCCTCTCCCCCTAGACCGAGGCCCTGGTCCGTGACCCTCTCGTCCTTCCCCCTAGACTGAGGCCCTGGCCCGTGACCCTCTCCCCCTAGACCGAGGCCCCGGTCCGTGACTCTGTCCCCCTAGACCGAGGCCCCGGCCCGTGACCCTCTCGTCCTTCCCCCTAGACCGAGGCCCCGGCCCGTGACCCTCTCCCCCTAGACCGACGCCCTGGTCCGTGACCCTCTCGTCCTTCCCCCTAGACTGAGGCCCTGGCCCGTGACCCTCTCCCCCTAGACCGAGGCCCCGGTCCGTGACCCTCTCCCCCTAGACCGAGGCCCCGG
>NW_012102816.1:0-2192 GCF_000951045.1 Mandrillus leucophaeus
AGAAGTTTCTCAGAAAGCTTCTTTCTCTTTTTTATCTTAGGATATTTCCTTTGGCCCTATAGTCTTCAAATGATTCGGAAATATCTGTTCTAACATTCCACAGAAATAAGTCTTGAAAAGAGATTCACGATATACAGACGTAACTCTGTGAGATGAATCAACAGAACACTAAACAGTTTCTCAGAAAGCGTCTTTCCAGATTTCATCGGAGGATATTTCCTTTTTCACCATAGCCCTCTTTGGGCTTCCGAATATCACTTTGCCAATTCCACAAGAACTGTCTTAGCAAAAGGCTGATTAAGGGGAACGCTGTAATTCTGTGAGATGATTTCACAGAACATAAAGAAGTTTCTCAGAAAGCTTCTTTGGATTTATGATCGGAGGATATTTCCTTTGGCCCTATAGTCTTCAAAGGGATCCGAAATATCTGTTCTCAGATTCCACAGAAATAAGGCTAGCAAAGACTGTCTCTTATACACATCTAGATGTGTATAAGAGACAGATGTAACTCTGTGAGATGAATTAACAGAACACTAAGCGAACACTAAGCAGTTTCTCAGAAAGCTTCTTTCCAGATTTCATCTGAGGATATTTCCTTTTTCACCATAGCCCTCTATGGGCTTCCAAATATCACTTTGCCAATTGCACAAGAACTGTCTTAGGGAACGGACTCTTGAGGGGAAAGCTGTAACTCTGTGAATGTATTTCACAGAACACAAAGAAGTTTCTCACAGAGCTTCTTTCTCCTCGTTATTGGAGGATATTTCCTTTGGCCCTGTAGCCTTCAAAGGGATCCGAAATATCTGCTTTCAGATTCCACTGAAATAAGGCTAGCAAAGAGATTCACGAAATACAAATGTAACTCTGTGGGTGGAAGTCACACTTCACAGAGCAGTTTCTCCGAAGTCTTCTTTACAGATTTCTTCTGAGGATATTTCCTTTTTCACCTTACCCCTCTATGGGCTTCCAAATATCACCTTGCCAATTCCACAAAAACTGTCTTAGCTAAAGGCTTCTTGAGGGGAAAGCTGTAAACCTGAGAGATGATTTAACAGAACACAGAGAAGTTTCTCAGAAAGCATCTTTCTGTTTGTTATCGGAGGATATTTCCTTTGGCACTGTTGTCTGCAAAGGGATCCGAAATATCTGATCTCAGATTCAACTGAAATAAGGCTAGCAAAGAGATCCACGAAATACAGATGTAATTCTCTGAGATGAATTTACAGAAATAGAACACCAAGCAGTTTCTCAGAAAGTTTCTTTCCAGATTTCATCTGAGGATATTTCCTTTTTCAACATAGCCCTCTATGGGCTTCCAAATATCACTTTGCCAATTCCACAAGAACTTTCTTAGCGAAAGGCTTCTAGAGGGGAAAGCTGTAACTCTGTGAGATGATTTCACAGATCACAAAGCAGTTTCTCAGAAAGCTTCTTCCTCTTTGTTATCAGTGGATTTTCCCTTTGGCCCTCTAGTCTTCAAAGGGATCCGAAATATCTGTTCTCAGATTTCACAGAAATAAGTCTAGCAAAGAGAACCACGAAATACGGATGTAACCCTGTGAGCTCAATTAACAGAACACTAAGCAGTTTCTCAGAAATCTTCTTTCCAGATTTCCTCTGAGGATATTTTCTTTTTCACCATAGTCCTGAATGGGCTTCAAAATATCACTTTGCGAATTCCACAAGAACTGTCTTAGCGAAAGGCTTCTTGAGGGGAAAGGTGTAACTCTGTGGGATGATTTCACAGAACCCAAAGATGTTTCTCAGAAAGCTTCTTTCTATTTGTGATCGGAGGATATTTCCATTGGCCTTATAGCCTTCAAAGGGATCCGAAATATCTGTTATCAGATTCCACAGAAATAAGGCTAGAAAAGAGATCCACTAAATACAGATGTAACTCTGTGAGGTCAATTAACAGAACACTAAGCAGTTTCTGAGAAAGCTTCTTTCCAGATTTCATCTGAGGATATTTCCTTTTTCAGCATAGCCCTCTATGGCCTTCCAAATATCACTTCTCCAATTACAGAAGAACTGTCTTAGCCAAAGGTTTCTTGAGGAGGAGGCTGTAACTCTGAGAGATGATTTCACAGAACACAAAGAAGTTTCTCAGAAAGCTTCTTTCTCTTTGTTATCCAAGGATATTTCCTTAGGCTCTATAGTCTTCAAAGGGATCCGAAATATCTGTTCTCAGA
>NW_012102816.1:2242-2552 GCF_000951045.1 Mandrillus leucophaeus
TCCACAGAAACAAGGCTAGCAAAGAGATGCCGGAAATACAAATGTAACTCTGTGAGTGGAAGTCACACATCACAGAGCAGTTTCTCAGAAATCGTCTTTACAGATTTCATATGAGGATATTTCCTTTTCCACCATAGCCCTCTATGGGCTCCCAAATATCACTTTACCAATTCCAGAAGAACTGTCTTAGCGAAAGGTTTCTTGAGGAGAAGGCAGTAACTCCGTGAGGTGATTTCACAGAACACAAAGAGGTTTCTCATAAAGCTTCTTTCTCTTTGTTATCGGAGGATATTTCCTTTGGCCCTATAGT
>NW_012102817.1:0-389 GCF_000951045.1 Mandrillus leucophaeus
TTTATGTTTCTATCTGTTCAATACGGATGATAGGATTGTACCAATGCCCTCATGAAGATGTTTGAGGCAGCTGAGGAGACAAGAGACTCGAGATGCGTTGCTGTTTTGGTCACTCTTCTTGCTTAATAAGGCCCAGAACCAGTAGGGGCTGCGGCCACTCAACTCCAAGAGCCCCAGTGCAGCAGCGAGCTGTGCAGTTGGAGAGTTCCCAGCACGCCGAGGGCAGCTGCTTTAGTTTTCGGCTCCGCGGGCTCCTGGAAGATCCTCCTCGCGGTCTTGCTGGCCAGGACGCGCGCCCCGCTCAGGGCTGGCGGCGTGTTCTCCTTGTCGACCAGGCTTAGCCCCTTCAGCGGCGAGAGCTGCAGCTGCTGCGGGTTCGTGATGGGCGC
>NW_012102817.1:439-741 GCF_000951045.1 Mandrillus leucophaeus
CCAACATCCCTGTAGGCAGGAGATGTGGGCCTGGATGCTGGCTGGACTGTCAACCTGAGATCCTTCCTTGCCACCCATAACCAGACATGAAGCTGCAAGTGACCTGGAGCACACGGCCCATGTTCTAGCAACTCAGGGCGGGGCTCAGGGCACCTTCCGGGCCCGGCAAGGTGAGGGGACACACCCATGGTCCTGTGCAGTGAAATGCTAATTTAAGTCCAGAAGCAGGGCCTGGGTCTCCAGGCTTGCAGGCTCCCACCCTTTCTAGCTTGGTATATAGCATCATCGGAGCCACTGCAGTG
>NW_012102817.1:4117-4647 GCF_000951045.1 Mandrillus leucophaeus
CCCTGAGAGACCTCAGGACTCTGCAGACTCCCTACCAGCAAGAAGGCTCTCACCAGATGTGGCCCCTCGGCCTTGGACTCCTCACCCTTCAGAATGGTAAGCAATAAATTCCATTTTTTTTCAAAGTACGCAGTTTCAGGTATTCTGCTATAAGCAACAGAAAAGGGACTAAGACAGTGCTGTGCTGAGTAAATTCTCACCAAGAAGACACAGGGCAGTGTGGGATCCGGCAGGACCAGGCATGCTTTCTCTTACAAACACCAACCTATTGGAGACACCAGCCCCTCAAATATTTGAGGGGGCTCTTCAGCAGGAGAGAATCCTACCCAAACAGGTGGAGGCAGGGTCAATGAGCTGTGGGTCATTATTGTTTATGTTTCTCTCTTGAACTCACAGGCTGTTGAAACCTGGGGAAGTGCTTGTTACAAAAATGACTGACCCTGCCAGGCAGCTATGACAAGCCAAGATCCAAGCTGGACCCACAGATTGGGCATTTACACGGAGGCATGTAGTATAGAGTTCGAGTAGGA
>NW_012102817.1:4697-5612 GCF_000951045.1 Mandrillus leucophaeus
GGGCCTTTAAGAGGTGATGGGGGTGACTGGGTGCAGTGGTTCACACCTGTAATCCCAGCACTTTGGGAGGCCGAGGTAGGCAGATCACTGGAGGTCAGGAGTTCGAGACCAGCCTGGCCAACATGGCGAAACCCTGTCTCTACTAAAAATACAAAAATTAACCGGGCATGGTGGCAGGCAACTATAGTCCCAGCTACTCAGGAGGCTGAGGCAGGAGAATCGCTTGAACCTGGGAGGCAGAGGTTGCAGTGAGCCGAGATCAAGCCACTGCACTCCAGCCTGGGTGACAGAGCAAGACTCCGTCTCACGAAAAAGATAAAAAAAAAAAAGAAGAAGAAGAGGAAGAGAGATCTGAACAGCATCCTCAGCACCATCTCCATGTGATGTCCTGAGAGACCTCAGGACTCTGCAGACTCCCTAACAGCAAGAAGGCTCTCACCAGATGTGGTCCCTCGGCCTTGGACTCCTCACCCTTCAGAATGGTAAGCAGTAAATTCCATTTTTTTCAAAGTACGCAGTTTCAGGTATTCTGCTATAAGCAACAGAAAAGGGACTAAGACAGTGCTGTACCGAGTAAATTCTCACCAAGAAGACACAGGGCAGTGTGGGGTCCAGCAGGACCAGGTGTGCTTTCTCTTACAAACACCAACCTATTGGAGACACCAGCCCCTCAAATATTTGAGGGGACTCTTCAGCAGGAGAGAATCCTACCTGAACAGGTGGAGGCAGGGTCAATGAGCTGTGGGTCATTATTGTTTATGTTTCTCTCTTGAACCCACAGGCTGTTGAAAACTGGGGAAGTGCCTGTTACAAAAATGATTGACCCTGCCAGGCAGCTATGACAAGCCAAGATCCAAGCTGGACCCACAGATTGGGCATTTACACGGAGGCATGTAGTATAGAGTTCGAGTAGGA
>NW_012102818.1:0-1939 GCF_000951045.1 Mandrillus leucophaeus
TTGAATATTGGCCCCCACTGTCTTCTGGCTTGGAGAGTTTCTGCCGAGAGATCTGCTGTTAGTCTGATGGGCTTCCCTTTGTGGAACCCGACCTTTCTCTCTGGCTGCCCTTAAGATTTTTCCCTTCAATTCATCTTTGGTGAATCTGACAATTATGTGTCTTGGAGTTGCTCTTCTCGAGGAGTATCTTTGTGGGGTTCTCTGTACTTCCTGAATTTGAATGTTGGCCTGCCCTACCAGGTTGGGGAAGTTCTCCTGGATGATATCCTGAAGAGTGTTTTCCAACTTGGTTCCATTTCCCCCTCACTTTCTGGCACCCCAATCAGACGTAGATTTGGTGTTTTTCCATAATCCCATACTTCTTGCAGGCTTTGCTCATTTCTTTTTCTTCTTTTTTCGTTAGATTTCTCTTCTCGCTTCATTTCATTCATTTGATCCTCAATCGCTGATACTCTTTCTTCCAGTTGATCGAGTCGGTTACTGAAGCTTGTGCATTTGTCACGTATTTCTCGTGTCATGGTTTTCATCTCTGTCCGTTCGTTTATGTCCTTCTCTGCATTAATTACTCTAGTTATCAATTCTTCCACTCTTTTTTCAAGATTTTTAGTTTCTTTGTGCTGGGTACATAATTTCTCCTTTAGCTCTGAGAAATTTGATGGACTGATGCCTTCTTCTCTCATCTCGTCAAAGTCATTGTCCGTCCAGCTTTGATCCATTGCTGGCGATGAGCTGCGCTCCTTTGGAGAGGGAGATGTGCTCTAATTTTTTGAATTTCCAGCTTTTCTGCCCTTCTTTTTCCCCCTCTTTGTGGTTTTATCTGCCTCTGGTCTTTGATGATGGTGACATACTGATGGGGTTTTGGTGTGGGTGTCCTTCTTGTTTGTTAGTTTTCCTACTAACGGTCAGCACCCTCAGCTGTAGGTCTGTTGGAGATTGCTTGAGGTCCACTCCAGACCCTGTTTGCCTGGGTATCAGCAGCAGAGGCTGCACAACATAGAATATTGCTGAACAGCAAGTGTACCTGTCTGATTCTTGCTTTGGAAGCTTCCTCTCGGGGTGTACTCCACCGTGTGAGGTGTGGGGTGTCAGTCTGCCCCTAGTGGGGGATGTCTCCCAGTTAGGCTACTCAGGGGTCAGGGACCCACTTGAGCAGGCAGTCTGTCCATTCTCAGATCTCAACCTCCATGTTGGGAGATCCACTGCTCTATTCAAAGCTGTCAGACAGAGTCGTTTGCATCTGCAGAGGTTTCTGCTGCTTTTTGTTGTTGTTGTTTTTGTTGTTGTTGTTTAGATGTGACCTGTCCCCAGAGGTGGAATCTACAGAGAGTGGCAGGCCTCCTTGAGCTGCTGTGAGCTCCACCCAGTTCGAGCTTCCCAGAGGCTTTGTTTACCTACTTAAGCCTCAGCAATGGCAGGCACCCCTCCCCCAGCCTCGCTGCTGCCTTGCCGTTAGATCACAGACTGCTGTGCTAGCAATTAGGGAGGCTCCGTGGGAGTGGGACCCTCCCGGCCAGGTGTGGGATATAATCTCTCGGTGTGCCCGTTTGCTAAGATCCTTGGTAAAGCGCAGTATTGGGGTGGGAGTTACCCGATTTTCCAGGTGTTGTGTGTCTCAGTTCCCCTGGCTAGGAAAAGGGATTCCCTTCCCCCTTGCGCTTCCCAGGTGAGGCGATGCCTCGCCCTGCTTCAGCTCTCGCTGGTCGGGCTGCAGCAGCTGACCAGCACCGATTGTCTGGCACTGCCTAGTGAGATGAACCTAGTATCTCAGTTGAAAATGCAGAAATCACCTGTCTTCTGTGTCGCTCGCACTGGGAGCTGGAGACTGGAGCTGTTCCTATTTGGCCATCTTGCTCTGCCCCCAAAAATTGATTTTTAATTATGTTTTCTGCATCAAAAATTCTGCTGACCAAAAATTTCACCAAGATACAATAATATTTCA
>NW_012102818.1:1989-4092 GCF_000951045.1 Mandrillus leucophaeus
TATGTATCACTTGGATAAAGAAAAGTAATTTCAAAATAATAAAACAAAGCATTGTACAATTGATATTATTAAGATAACCCTTTTGACTATACATATACTGCATATATTTCCATTACCAAACTTTAAGATGTACATAAGCATATTAATACCACATACAAATATGTAATTTTATGCTACAAAAATACGTAGTTAGGATTTTTATTTCAAAATTAGTCATTTAAAAAGTCAGTCTTACTACTTCATAGTTATACTTCTCTGAGGCTCAGTTTCCTTGTTTTTGTGAGTAATGTCTCCCTAATAGAATTATGGGGAAAAAATAGAGGTATTTATAAGAGAAGCTTTCCTAATTAAAATTTAAAATGCTACACAAGTATAGATGTTTATTCGCCTTTATAACTATGGTACCCCAAAATATGAGGATCATACAGAGCCAGCAAATTTAAGGATTTTAAAAAAAAAAAAAACAAAAAAAAAAAAAAACACAAATTAAGGATTAGAATTCTTGTTTTGTCTGAAAAACAAAGACAATAAAATAATAGTTTAAGGTGCACACACAGATAAAGAATCCTTATGCATAATGTGTTATGAATTTTTTGCATAATGTTTCCAAGTTTTAAGTGTCAACTCTATGCCTCCCCTTTCCTCCAACTTCCCTATATTTAATCCTTCTGCATTAATTCAGAGACACACTACCATGAGAATGGTTTAGGATTCAAAACTTTGAGGAGTCAGGTTTTTACCTCCAAAAATCTAATAGGCTTGAAAAGTAAGGTTTTTAGTTGTAACAGCTGGGCCTGTAGAGTAAATAAGAGTGGTTTATGAGCTTCAAAAAACTAATAGCCTGGCAGTCTCAGCATATAAAGTTCACACCATAAACCACGTAGTGTAAAATAAGGAATGAGGATGTAGAAACAGTTTTTCCCCCACATACAAAAATATTTTTTAAACTCCACTGAAGTAGAAAGAAAGGAATCCGCAAAGAGAGAGAGAAGCAGAGAATCTGGACTCAGATATGAAGCCCCAGGAATGTGGATGAGAGGAAAATAGAAACCTCTAACAAGTTTGGGGAATTATGAAGCAAAATAACTAGTATCTTAATTCCCAGAATATAGCCAGAGGAGATTGCAAGACTTTTAGAGAAGTCACACAAGCAGCCTAGGATAGAGTGGAACACCTAGGGAGAAGGTCAAAGGATCTGAGGACACCTCACCGGCCAGATCTGGTGTGAGACAGTAACTCATACACCTAGAAATGAGTGGCACAAGAGGCCGGGAGAGAATCAGTGAGCCAGACTGAATCACATGGTTTTGATGAGGAGATACTGTCAGGGAATGTGATGAGGGCCATACAAACTAGAGATTATGGCAGACCCTGGAGAGCAGATGTGGGGGGATGGAGAAAACTATCTGAGCAGGAAAAAGAGCAGGTGACTGCAAAGCACCTAAAGACCAACGTCAGCATGACATATGAGAGCACCACCTATCTTACCCATCCTGCCTGGGCTGAACTTTAATTTCCTCCTGGGACAAGGAAAAAAAGGAGGAAAAGAAGAATATTAATTGATAAAGTATTTATTTTTCAAAAAAAGATGAGACAAAATTCACTAATATGTATATCCACCTCTAAGTAACTAGATTACATTCTCCAACAATGACAGGAATGGAGTCACAAGACCTAAGTGCAATTACAAAGAAATAAACTGTCATATTTGCACAGCCAACCTTATAACTTTGAAACGTTTACCCACTACAACAGCATGATGATCTGACTCTTCATCTCCACTGAAACAGAAAATGAAGAGAAAAACGTATGCTGATTTTCCAATTATTTGGTATTTTCAGTTATCTATACTCCTCTTTTCCCCCCAACTTTCATGTTAAATTCAGGGGTAAATGTGCAGGATGTGAAAGTTCGTTACATAGGTTAATGTGTCCCATGGTGGTTGGCTACACAGAGTATCCCATCACCTAGGTATTAAGCCCAGCATCCATCAGCTATTTTTCCTGATGCTGTCCCTCCTCACACCCTCACATGCTCCTACAGGCCCCAATGTGTGTTGTTTCCCCCAAGGGTCCATGTGTTCTCATCATTTAGCTCTCACAT
>NW_012102818.1:4142-15114 GCF_000951045.1 Mandrillus leucophaeus
AAGAATCCTTATGCATAATGTGTTATGAATTTTTTGCATAATGTTTCCAAGTTTTAAGTGTCAACTCTATGCCTCCCCTTTCCTCCAACTTCCCTATATTTAATCCTTCTGCATTAATTCAGAGACACACTACCATGAGAATGGTTTAGGATTCAAAACTTTGAGGAGTCAGGTTTTTACCTCCAAAAATCTAATAGGCTTGAAAAGTAAGGTTTTTAGTTGTAACAGCTGGGCTTGTAGAGTAAATAAGAGTGGTTTATGAGCTTCAAAAAGCTAATAGCCTGGCAGTCTCAGCATATAAAGTTCACACCATAAACCACGTAGTGTAAAATAAGGAATGAGGATGTAGAAACAGTTTTTCCCCCACATACAAAAATATTTTTTAAACTCCACTGAAGTAGAAAGAAAGGAATCCACAAAGAGAGAGAGAAGCAGAGAATCTGGACTCAGATATGAAGCCCCAGGAATGTGGATGAGAGGAAAATAGAAACCTCTAACAAGTTTGGGGAATTATGAAGCAAAATAACTAGTATCTTAATTCCCAGAATATAGCCAGAGGAGATTGCAAGACTTTTAGAGAAGTCACACAAGCAGCCTAGGATAGAGTGGAACACCTAGGGAGAAGGTCAAAGGATCTGAGGACACCTCACCGGCCAGATCTGGTGTGAGACAGTAACTCATACACCTAGAAATGAGTGGCACAAGAGGCCGGGAGAGAATCAGTGAGCCAGACTGAATCACATGGTTTTGATGAGGAGATACTGTCAGGGAATGTGATGAGGGCCATACAAACTAGAGATTATGGCAGACCCTGGAGAGCAGATGTGGGGGGATGGAGAAAACTATCTGAGCAGGAAAAAGAGCAGGTGACTGCAAAGCACCTAAAGACCAACGTCAGCATGACATATGAGAGCACCACCTATCTTACCCATCCTGCCTGGGCTGAACTTTAATTTCCTCCTGGGACAAGGAAAAAAAGGAGGAAAAGAAGAATATTAATTGATAAAGTATTTATTTTTCAAAAAAAGATGAGACAAAATTCACTAATATGTATATCCACCTCTAAGTAACTAGATTACATTCTCCAACAATGACAGGAATGGAGTCACAAGACCTAAGTGCAATTACAAAGAAATAAACTGTCATATTTGCACAGCCAACCTTATAACTTTGAAACGTTTACCCACTACAACAGCATGATGATCTGACTCTTCATCTCCACTGAAACAGAAAATGAAGAGAAAAACGTATGCTGATTTTCCAATTATTTGGTATTTTCAGTTATCTATACTCCTCTTTTCCCCCCAACTTTCATGTTAAATTCAGGGGTAAATGTGCAGGATGTGAAAGTTCGTTACATAGGTTAATGTGTCCCATGGTGGTTGGCTACACAGAGTATCCCATCACCTAGGTATTAAGCCCAGCATCCATCAGCTATTTTTCCTGATGCTGTCCCTCCTCACACCCTCACATGCTCCTACAGGCCCCAATGTGTGTTGTTTCCCCCAAGGGTCCATGTGTTCTCATCATTTAGCTCTCACATATAAGTGAGAACATCCAGTATATGGTTTTCAGTTTCTGCATTAGTTTGCTGAGGATAACGACTTCCAGCTCTATTTATGTTCCTATAAAGGACATGATCTCACTCCTTTTTATAGCTGAATAGTATTCCTTAGTGTTTATGTACCATATTTTCTTTATCCAGTCTACCTGATGGACATTTAAGTCAGTTCTGTGTCTTTGTTATTGTGAATAGTGCTGGAATGAACATATGCATGCATATATCTTTATAATGGAATATTTATATTCTTTTGAGTGTATACCCAATAATGGGATTGCTGGGTCAAGTGGTATTTCTGCCTCTGGGTCTTTCAGGAATCACCACACTATCTTCCACAATGGTTGGACTAATTTACACTTCCACCAACAGTGTAAAAGCATTCCTTTTTCTCCACAACACTGCCAGAATCTGATGTTTGTTGACTTTTTAATAATAGCCATTCTGACTGGTGTGAGATGGTATCTCATTGTGATTTTGACTTGCATTTCTCTAATGATCAGTGATGTTGAGCAAGTTTTCATGTTTCTTGGCTACATGTATGTCTTCTTTTGATACATGTCTGTTCATGTCCTTTGCCTACTTTTTAATGGGGTTGTTTGGTTTTTTTTTCTTGTAAACTTGTTTAAGTTCTTTGTAGATGTTGAATATTAGACCTTTGTCAGATAGATTGCAAAACTTTCCTCCCATTCTGTAGGTTGTCTGTTCACTCTGATGATTGTTTCTTTTGCTGTACAGAAGCTCTTTAGTTTAATTAGATCCCACTTGTCAATTTTTGCTTTTGTTCCAACTGCTTTTGGTATCTTTGTCATTAAATCTTTGCCCATACCTATGTCCTGAATGGTATTGCCTAGATTTTCTTCTAGGGTTTGTATGGTTTTTGGTTTTACAATTAAATCTTTAATCCATCTTGAGTTGATTTTTGTATGTAAGGAAGAGGTCCAGTTTCAATTTTCTGCATATGGCTAGCCAGTTCTCCCAGCACCATTTATTAAATAGGGAATCCTTTCCCCATTGCTTGTTTTTGTCAGGTTTGTTGAAGATCAGAAAGTTATCGGTGTGAAGTCTTATTTCTGAGTTCTATATTCTCTTCCATTGGTCTATGCGTCTGTTCTTCTACCAGTACCATGCTATTTTGGTTACTATAGCCTTGTACTATAGTTTGAAGTAGGGTAGCGTGATGCCTCCAGATTTGTCCTTTTTGCTTAGGATTGTCTTGGCTATTTGGGCTCTTTTTTGTCTCCATATGAATTTTCAAATAGTTTTTTTCTAATTCTGTGAAGAATGCCAATGGCAGTTTAATGGGAATAGCACTGAATCTATAAATTACTTTGAGCTGTATGGCCACTTTCATGATATTGGTTCTTCCTATCCATGAGTATAGAGTATTTTTCCATTTGTATCTTCTCTGATTTCTTTGAATAGTGGCTTGCTGTTCTCCTTGAGGAGGTCCTTCACTCCCCTGTTAGCTGTATTCTTAGGCATTTTATTCTTTTTATAGCAATTGTGAATGAGAGCTTATTTGTTATTTGACTCTACTGCTTGCCTCTTGGTGTATAGAGGAATGTTAGTGATTTCTGCACATGGATTTTGTATCTTGAGACTTTGCTGAAGTTGCTTATCAGTTTAAGAAGCTTTTGGCTGAGACTAAGGGGTTTTCTAGATATAGGATCATGTCATCTGCAAATAAAGATAATTTGACTTCCTCTCTTCCTATTTGAATACCATTTATTTCTTTCTCTTGCCTGATGTCCCTGACCAGAACTTCCAACACTATGTTAAATAGGAGTAGTGAGAGAGGGCCTATTAGGGTTAGGGTTAGGGTTAGGGTTAGGGTTAGGGTTAGGGTTAGGGTTATGTTCAAGGGGAATGTTTCCAGCTATTGCCCATTCAGTATGTTATTGGCTGTGGGTTTGTTATATATGACTTTTGCTATTTTGAGGTACATTCCTTTAATACCTCGTTTATTGAGTTTTTCACATGAAAGGATGTTGAATTTTACTGAAGGTCTTTTCTGCATCAATTGAGATAATCATATGGTTTTGTCCTTAGTTCTGTTTATATGATGGATCATACTTACTTATTTGCGTATGTTAAACCAACCTTGCATCCCAGGCCAGGATGAAGCCAACTTGGTTGTAGTGGATACACATTTTGATGTGCTGCTGTATTTGGTTTGCCAGTATTTTATTGAGGATTTTTGCATCAATGTCAATCAAGGATATTGGTCTGAAGTTTTCTTGCTTTCTTGTATCTCTTCCAGGTTTTGGTATCAGAACGATGCTGGCCTCACAGAATGAGTTAGGGAGGACTCCCTCCTTTTAAATTTTTTTTGGAATAGTTTCAGTAGAAATGATACCAGCTCTTCTTAGTACCTCTGATAGAATTCAGCTGTGACTCCATCTGGTCCTGGGCTTTTTTTGGTTGGTAGGCTATTTATTACCGCCTCAATTTCAGAACTCATTATTGATCTATTCAGGGATTCCATTTCTTCCTGGTTCAGTCTTGGGAGGGTGTATGTGTCCAGGTATTTATCCATTTCTTCTCGATTTTCTAGTTTATGTAAATAGAGGTGTTTATGGCATTCTCTGATGGTTGTTTGTATTTCTCTGGGTTCAGTGGTGATATCCCCCTTATCATTTTGATTGTGTATATTTGATTATTCTCTCTTTTCTTCTCTATTAGTTTAGCTAGCAGTCTACCCTTTTTTTTTTTTTTCCCCCAGAAAACCCACTCCTGGATTTGCAGATTCTTTTTAGAAGGATTTTTTATGTCCCTAACTCCTTCAGTTCAGCTCCAATCTTGGTTATTTCTTGTCTTCTGCTAGTTTTGGGGTTTATTCTTAGTTCTCTAGTTCTTTTACTCGAGATGTTAGATTGTTAACTTGAGATCTTTCTAGCTTTTTGATATGTGCATTTAGTGCTGTAAATTTCCCTCTTAACACTGCTTTAGATGCATCCAAGAGTTTCTGGCACATTATCCCTTTGTTATCATGAGTTTCAAAGAACTTCTTGATACCTTCCTTAATTTCATTGTTTTTTCAAGAGTCATTCAGGAGCAGGTTATTCAATTTCCATGTAGTTGTGTGGTTTTAAGTTAATTTCTTAGTCTTGAGTTTTAATTTGATTGTGCTGAGGTCTGAAAGACTGTGTGTTATAATTTTACTTCTTTTGCACTTACTGAGGAGAGTTTTACTCCCAATTATGTGGTCAATTTTAGAGTAAGTGCCATGTGGCCATGAGAAGAATGTATATTCTGTTGAATTTGGGTGGAGAGTTCTGTAGATGTCTATCAGATCCACTTGATCCAGAGCTGAGTTCAAGTCCAGAATATCCTTGTTAATTTTATGTCTTGATGATCTGTCTAATATTGTCAGCGGGGTGTTAAAGTTTCCCACTACTACTGTGTGGGACTCTAAGTCTCATTGTATGTCTCTAAGAACTTGTTTTATAAATCTGGGTGTTCCTGTATTGGGTGTGTATATATTTAGCATAGATAGCTCTTCTTGTTGAATTGAACCCTTTGCCATTATGTAATGCCTTTCTTTTTCGTTTCTTATCTTTGTTGGTTTAAAGTCTGTTTTGTCAGAAACTAGAATTATAACCCCTGCTTTTTTCTATTTTCCATTTGCTTGGTAAATTTCCTCCATCCCTTTATTTTGAGCTTATGTGTGTCTCTGCATGTGAGAAGGGTCTCTTTAACACAGCATATTGATGGGTCTTGGTTCTTTACCCAGCTTGCCATTCTGTGTCTTTTAATTGGCCCAGTAACATTTAAGGGTATATCATTATGTGTACATTCTATCCTGTCATCATGATGCTAGCTGATTATTTTGCAAACTTGTCTATGTGGTTGCTCCACAGTGTCACTGGTCCTTGTACTTCAGTATGTTTTTGTGGTGGATGGTAACCATATTTTCTTTCCATACTTAGTGCTTCCCTCAGGAGCTTTTCCAAGGCAGGCCCTGTGGTAACATGCTCCTCTATTCTAATATAAAAACTTGTGAATTGACCATATTAGAAATTTATTTGCTACTTTATTCCATGAAGAATGTTCATACAGAGTCATAATGCATCCCAGATGGCTTTAGGTAGTATTTTTCTAAGGGCATGGAATACACACTACTAGAAATAGGCAAAACAATTTTAGGTCGTACCTAAGTGTACAATTTTTATCTTAATGTGTATTGAAAAACTATTACTTGAACAACAAAATGTTATTGCACAAACATTTTTGCTTAAGACAAGGGAAAGTAAGTATTGACGTTTAATGATTTAACCCAACCTAAAAAGAGTAGTAAGTAAAACTAAAGTATATGAATATAGCAAAAATAGAGAAGGTTTTACACAGAAGACTGAAGTTTGTAAAGCATTGTACTAAGGTGATGGATTATACAATTTTATTTTATTTTTTATTTATTTTATTTTTTTTTTATTTTTTGAGATGGAATCTACTTTATTGCCCATGCTGGAGTACAGTAGTGTGATCTTGGCTCATTGCAACCTCTGCCTCCCAGGCTCAAGCAATTCTCATATCTCAGCCTCCCAAGTAGCTGGAACTGCAGGCACATACCACCACATACAGCTAATTTATGTATTTTTAGTGGAGTTGGGGTTTCACCATGTTGGCGAGGCTGGTCTTGAACTCCTGACCTCGAGTGATCACCCACCTCACCTCCAAAAGTGCTGGGATTATAGGCATGAGCCACTGCACCCAGTTGATTATACAATTTTATAAAGGAATGTGGCTATAACATCTTGTGCTGTTCAGTATTTCCAGTCTTCAGTTTATTCATCTATAAATCAAGGAGACTGAATTAGATAAATCCTTAAGTTCCTTATCCTGGAATTCTATTATTTGAATAATAGTCTTTACAGCATTTTTATAAGTATCAACCTTATTTCAGCATTATCACATTCAACAAGTATTGAATGAGCATCTTCTACATGCCAAACAATGTTATGAGTCCTTAGGATACATCACTGAACAAAACACATGAAGATGCTTGCCTTTATGGAGCTTACATTTTGACTCACATCCTGTGAGGTACGTTATTATTTCCATTTTACATGGAAGAATTTTAAGGTCAGGTAGGTAGGCAATTGCCCTAGATAAGTTAGTAGGAAGCAGAGTTAGGATTCAGACCTAGGGCTTCCGATTCACAGATTGTGCTCTTTCTATATTACATACATTGTGAAGGATATGACTCAATAGGGAAACAACTTGAAGAAAAATAGAATCTTCTGCTAACCTAGATGCCTATTAGATAATATTATATGCTCTTATTTGGGGTCTTTGATGATGCTGATCATTTTTTTAAAATAAATGAAAACCCCAATGGCTGTAAATAAGGAATAGGTCTTATGAAACAGATGGCCTAGCAGATGGCAGATTGCTCCTTTTCTTCTTGGCACCTCCTGTTGAAAGAATGTGATATGCACGATGGTTAGGTATGTTTGACTTCTAGGGTCTTAACTAGCAGATATTTCTGGAACTGATGCTGCTTCCTTATTCTGAGCTCAACAAATTCATAAGTACAATCTGTAGCATTTTCTTTTCTGTCACTCTTCTCATATTATGTCCAGTTATATCAACTTTAATTAAAATATTTTACATTAAAAAATGACCTAAAATACGTCAGATGTTTTGGGATAACTAATTCAAAGTAATTATTGGAAGCCCCGAATTTCTACCAATAAGATGGATAACAATCATAACTTTTGGGCAGGTCAAAATTACATTAAATACATCTTTCAAGGAACAGAATCGATTAAGTAACAACAATATGCAGACCACTGGGACAGGTGCTACGGGAGGTATGAGGACAGTAAGATGTGACTGTGGTCTTTAAGGATTTCACAGTATAAGAAAGGCTTAAGTGAGCGCACAAAAACTGATAATGCAGGGCAGATTGTGGTAAATTATCATAAAGGTAGTTCAAAGAAAGAGTTTGGATGTTCAGAGAAAGGATAACCCCCTACAACTGGCTGGATTGGGAGGGGCTGAGGCATGGTAGAATTAGGCTGAAAGTGCTTGTTACTTTGCATGATGATGAGGATTCATACAACTAGAAATAATGAGGACTTTCCAGATATCATGTGCTTAAGCGTAGAGGTCTGCTTGGAACATGCCTCCTGACTTCCCCCTAAATCCTCACATCTCCAGTGACACATGGCAGTTATCAACTTTTAACCAATTTACAGGGAAGTTATCAGCTTTGATGGAGTTTTTTTCTGCTTGTTTGTTTGCTTGTTTTGAGACAGGGTTTCACTCTGTCACCCAGACTAGAGTGTAGTGGCATGATCATGGCTCACTGAAGCCTCGACCTCCCAGGCTCAAGCGATCCTCCCACCTCAGCCTCCCTACAGGCACATGCCACCATGCCTGGCTAATTCCTTGATTATATTTTGCAGAGATGGGTTTTCACGATGGCCAGGCTAGTCTTGAACTCCTGGACTTAAGTGATATGCCTGCCATGACCTCCGAAAGTGCTGGGGTCACCAGCATGAGGTACCATGCCTGGCCAGCAGTTATCAACTTTGACTCGAACATACGATATATGAAGGAAATCGATTGTGATGGCCTTGCAAATCAAGGCAAGCTATCTGAGCTTAGATCAGATTGCAATAGGGAATTATTGAATAATTTTGTGTAAGAAGATGGCATAATCCATGCTATATTTTAGCATGAATAGTTTCTTAGGAGTTGAGTTAGTTTCCACGAGACAGAAACAAAAGGCAGTGAGACCAATTAGGAGGCCCTTGACATAGTCAAGAGAAGAGATAATGAGGATCTGAAATAGATCTGGCACTTGTTAGAGGAAGAAGGCAATGAACAGGGGAGATGTTGAGGAGGTCTTAATGATTATTTTCCCAGTAAGAGGTGAGAAGTTGATACCTTTTGTAATAACTGCAGACTGAGAGTTGATCAAGGTTAAAAGAGATGTTAAGTAACAAATCACTAAATTCTTAGGAGCTCTAGGGTTGGCTGACTTTCTTTTTCCTAACTTCATAAATTGCTAGAAAATTTTCAAATATATATAAATATAAATATATATGACTATATATACACACACCTAGTTTTAGTGCCTCTTACACACTTATTATTTAAGCACAACCTAAAAGGTGAAAACCTAAAGTAAAATTCAAGATCAACTTTCTTCAAAATATTTCATGTTATATAGGGTACCTTCTGATTCTTCACTGTGATTGTATATGAGCATGCAATGTCATAAAAAGCAAGTGTCATTAAATACTAATAGATTTTCCTTTAATCAATAATCTATTCAATAGAATTAATACAAATATATTGAAAATAAACTGAATTTCTTATAGTATGTGTCACTCAAGTGCTTTTATGAAAGCAAATCTCTTAGAACTAAATCTCTAAGTAAAAGAAAATACTTAAATAAATAGTGCCCATGGAATGATATGAATGGAATTCAACATGGGAAAGATTCCTTTTTTTTTTTTTTTTTTTTTTTTTGAGTTCTGACACAACACCATGGAACAAATCTGGGTCAATTTCCCCTAGAAAAAATAGAAAGCTGAGTTGTCATTGGCTGTGACTTACAGTATATGAAAGGATTAGATCAGGCCCATTTGCTATTAAATCATGCTGCAGTCCATACCCCAAATTTCAGACCCTCACAGAGAAGGGGCCACTTTTGTAACCCTAAATGTCAACCACCAGAAATCTTACATCATATCCTAGGTTCTAACCAAATATAATTATTCACTCTCCTTGGGACATATGTCCTGAATTCCCCATAAATCTTTCTCACATCTCCAGTGACATAAGTAATCTTTCCTACCTCTAAGTCTCCATGGGACTATATCTGAATTACACTTTTAGATTTACCATTTTCTACTTTTTTAATATTATTTTAGATATGAGTCTCCCCTATAAAACTGTAAGTTCCCTGAGAGCAGAGTCAAAGTCTTGTTTTCACAGCCTTAGGGTATCTAGCACCAGGCTCCTTCCACAGAAATTACACATGAAGAGTTAATGAAGAAATGTACAAGCCCTCTCTTTGCAAATCACACTTCATTAATCACTACAAAAAATAGAAAAAAATCACCAGGAGAATCCTAAAAACTTATCAACCCTGCTATGTAAAATTGGATGAAATCTTCTGGGTCTCAGTGTCAATTACCAGTCACCCAGACCTATCTCAGGGTGGATTCGTTCTCCTGAAGTACTCCTGAAGGACTGTGTTTTTTCTGTTGTTCCTCCCTTCCTCCTCCTCATTTTTTTCCTAATCCCTCATCATAATTTTTAAACCAATAATACAACATAATACAATTTTTCTTTTGTTTGTTTTTACAAATTGAACTTTCCTTTTTGGATGATTTTGGGGGTTTTTTCCTTATTTTTTAGTTTGTCTTTCCTTGCCTTTATCACAATAATATTTCACTTTTACAAAGATCACTGACCTCATGGAAAACAATCACTCTATTTTGAACTATAAGTGGAAAATAATATTATTAAATAGCATTATGGAGCTTCTGCTCAAATTACTGTTTCTTGGGAACTGAACATACACTGGGACTCTTTCTCTTCATGGAAACTATTTTGATTCCAGCAAAGTGTTATAGGCCTCCATTCCACCCATTTTAAATTTGTTTGTGTAATACTTTATACTTAGTGTCTTTGGCCCAGTGTAATTGCTCTGACATTGCCAGACTGTGTGGGTGATCAATGGGCTGCTACCATTTAGTTTCCTATAGACTTTGATTCAAAGGACTTTAATTTGCTTTCCAGTTCTTCTCTGACTGTATATTTGTCCACATTGGGGATGAATAAAAAAGGGAAGCATCCTAAGCCTTCTTTATACAATGAATTTATTGTGCATATAACATGTTAAAACAATAAACTGAAAATGAGAAATTAAAAAAAAAATTAAGTCTGGCTAAGGCCAAGGGGGTCACCCAATCCAGCATCTGTTTTTCCTCAAAGTATATTTCACCACGAAGAAAATATTCAAGATATAGGAAATATCTTTCAAAGCTTGAATCACTTGTCATTTCCATTTTTCAACTCAACTAGTAGCTGAGACACTATACAGTTCCACTGGGCGATTAGCTGATGGTTCAAGTTACCTTTAGTATTTATATACGACCTTGTAATTTCTTTTTTTCTTTTTTAATTATACTTTAAGTTCTACGGTACATGTGCACAATGTGCAGGTTTGTTACATATGTATAAATGTGTCATGTTGGTGTGCTGCACCCATTAACTCGTCATTTACATTAGGTATATCTCCTAATGCTGTCCCTCCCCACTCCTCCTTCCCCCTCCCCACAATAGGACCTCATGCGTGATGTTCCCCTTCCTGTGTCCAAGTGATCTCATTGTTCAATTCCCACCTATGAGTGAGAACATGCGGTATTTGGTTTTCTGTTCTTGCAATAG
>NW_012102818.1:16191-16656 GCF_000951045.1 Mandrillus leucophaeus
CATTTATTAAATAGGGAATCCTTTCTCCATTTCTTGTTTCTGTCAGGTTTGTCAAAGATCAGATGGCTGTAGATGTGTGGCATTATTTCTGAGGGCTCTGTTCTGTTCCACTGGTCTAGATCTCTGTTTTGGTATCAGTACCATGCTGTTTTGGTTACTGTAGCCTTGTAGTATAGTTTGAACTCAGGCAACATGATGCCTCCAGCTTTGTTCTTTTGGTTTTGGATTCTCTTGGCAATGAGGGTGCTTTTTTTTATTACATACGAACTTTAAAGCAGTTTTTTCCAATTTTGTGAAGAAAGTCATTGGTAGCTTAATGGGGATGGCATTGAATCTATAAATTACCTTGGGCAGTATGGCCAATTTCACAATATTGATTCTTCCTATCCATGAGCAGGGTATGTTCTTCCATTTGTTTGTGTCCTCTTTTATTTCACTGAGCAGTGGTTTGTAGTTCTCCTTGAA
>NW_012102819.1:0-797 GCF_000951045.1 Mandrillus leucophaeus
AAAAAATGACACAGAGTGGTCAACTTTGAAACATACCCTAGTAAAGTTTTTGGATATCCAGATAAATAAATCAAGCTACCAAAAGGAGAAAAAAAAGTCAACATACCCTTTTATTTGAGTAATATTCAATGCTAGTAGGAATAATACCTACACAGTCATAAAGGAAGATGTGACTTGAAAATTTAGTCATTCTCTTATGTGGGTAACTGACAAATAAAAGAATGTGCAAAGACTCAGATAGTCTATTTTTCATGAATTCCTCTGAAGGAATTACTTAAAGAAGCAATTGAAGAAGAGCTTGATATTTATTTCAACTAACAAAATGTTGAAGAAACCACACAGCAAAATCAATCTGGTAGAGATCATTGAATCTGTTTTACTTTAGGTCTTATATTAAAGCAGATGAGATAAGGATTACAGAAGATATTGTAAATGATATGAATGTTGATGATATAGACATTTTATAATTAACAAAATTTTAAAAAATGAACTGAGAAAGAGACAAGTGGAAGTTTAAGTAGACCAATTTTGTCATGTCTCATGTCTGGGTTTTAGATTAATATTTATAGTTGATAAAAGGGTAATAAAAGTATCTGTATATTAATTTAAATCTACAAAATTAAATACTGGGAAAATGATATAATTTACTTAAATCAAGTGTAGAAGGGAGAGAAGGAAGAAAAATTAAAGTAACCAATTACACTATTAATCACAGTAGGGAATAAATAAATACTATATAAAGGAAAGAGATTTAAGTGATTAATAAGAAGCAGTGCTTTTCAAGCTATCTGTGGTGA
>NW_012102819.1:4977-5295 GCF_000951045.1 Mandrillus leucophaeus
TTCTAACTTTCTAATTTTTACCGAGAATTCTTACATTTTACCCAGTTTACTTACACAATCATTACTGTTGGCAAATTAAACTTACAGTATTATGCATTATATCATAATCCTACTAAATACAACTAGTATGCATGTCTTGCTACCTGTGACTCATATGAGCGCAGTAACATTGCAACTGCTCTACACTGTCTAGTTCACCTACATATGTCAATAATCATATGCTTGGATGTCAATGTTGCATCAGTGTCAAATCCTGTAAGTTTTAAAATGCATATTTTCATAGTTTGTACTCATCTCAGTATGAACCAGTAACCAAAA
>NW_012102819.1:5345-6291 GCF_000951045.1 Mandrillus leucophaeus
ATTATATATATATAAAATAATCAGGAAAAATATAAAAGAACCCAGAGACAAAAATATACTTCTTATACGGAAAGACTTAAAAAGAAGCAATGGATACAGAAAGCATGACATAAAATATGTATATGGGAGAGAAATAGTTATATTAATAAGTGTAAATAGGGAAAGATCATCCTAAAAATGAAAACATGAAAAAGATTCTCAGAGTGTATCACAAAATATGTATAAATGTAGATGCAAAAATGATAAAAAAGAATTGAGCAGAGCCATGGAAGATAATTACAAAAAAAAATAGACAATCTTTCTGTCAGAAAAGGCTAAATTCATGAAAAAGAACATTAAAATGGAAAAATGAGGCACTTTATATTGCTGAAAAGCAGTATCCACAGTGAATTCTAATATTTAAAAGTATCTCTGCCCCAAATAATGTGTAATGAATATTCATATGCAAGAATATCAGGAAATGAAATAAGAAATAATTTTTAAAAAGATAGTTGTAAGTACTTTGTAAGTAGGTTACAGATCATATAAACAAAATGAAGGAAGAATGGAGAAAACCTAAATAGCCTACACAATCAGTTAAATCTGTAAACAAAAAAAAATACCTTCTTTAAAGCTTCTCCAAGATTATTCACTAATCTAGCCATATATTAAGCCTCACAAAAATCTCCATAAATTTTAAAATAAAAATAGTACCACACTATATCCTCTGAGCATCATGCAACTACAGTAGAAATGAATAACACACAAACACAAACAAGAAGAGCACCAGAAATATTTAAAATCTCTTTTCAACAACCCTTAAGAGGAATACTACTTTTGGACTCTACGTTTGAATACTACTTTGTGGATAACACTTTTCAGCAATATAAACTGCCTCATTTTTCCCTTTTAATGTTCCTTTTCATGAATTTAGCCTTTTCTGAAAGAAAGATTGTCTATTTCTTTT
>NW_012102819.1:12141-13695 GCF_000951045.1 Mandrillus leucophaeus
ACTATCTGTGGAAAAATGGGTTCTTATAACACATTTGATTACAAGTTAAATTTCAGATTATTAAATAATCCAAAAATCCAAAGCAGAAGTCATTTTAAAAGTTTGTTAAATTTGAATGCATAAAAAATATGTGACAGGAAATATACAATAAGCAAAATCAAAAACACATGACATCTGAAAAACATATACAGGTATATCACAGACATACAGCAAATTACCTCAATACATAGCATTTCTACCCAATCAATAAGAAAAAAGACTAACAGCCAAAGAGAAACGTGGGAGACACAAAGGAAGACAGTTCACAGAAATAGAAAAGTAATTGGCCTAAAAATGTGAAAATACTCAACCTCTCTCATAAAAAAAAAGAGAAGTACAAAACAAAGCCAAAACAAGGTAATATTTTTAATAAAACATAGTAATTAGGTTGGAAAAGAAGCAACCTTTAATTTATGTGTTTGTGTGTGTGTGTGCATGGATGTGTGCATGTGTGTGTGTTGGACGGGGAATGTGCTTGTAACTCAATGAAATATCTGGGAAATCTCTGTAAAAGTACCCAAGGAATTAGTCACATGAATGTTGCTAATAAACAAGACTGGATGCTGGAGAATGGGCAGTCAACTTTATGCTTTATAATTTTTGCAACTTTTGAATTTTATGACATTACCTCTATTATCTGTTCACACAAATAAAGTTAAAGGAAAGCAAGACAAAAAGAAGTATATTTCTAAGTGCAGAAATAGAACTATCTCCAAGATATATGATTAAGTAACTCAAGGTACAAAATTAATGAAACTAATGAAAATGTGCTTCTGAACGTGTTTAACTCAGTTATGTATGTGCTCTTTTTTTGCACTTGTGTAAATCATTTCTGGAATGATATACTCAAACCATTGCAAGAATTGCCTCTGGCAAGGACTGGAGAACTGAGATCAACTATGGAAAGTTGACTTGCTTTCTATTTTTTTCCTTCATTGTTGTTTGAATTATTTATTATGGACATGTTACTTTTCCAAAGAAAATGTCTTTTCTAATAATGTCTCCATTTTATTTTTATTTTTATTATTTTGACGGAGTCTAGCTCTGTCATCAGGGTGGGGTGCAGTGGCGCGATCTCAGTTGACTGCAACCTCCACCTCCTGGGTTCAAGCGATTCTCCTGCCTCAGCCTCCTGAATAGCTGGGATTACAGGCATGCACCACCATGCCCGGCTA
Source organism: Mandrillus leucophaeus (assembly GCF_000951045.1). NCBI lineage: Eukaryota > Metazoa > Chordata > Mammalia > Primates > Cercopithecidae > Mandrillus > Mandrillus leucophaeus. The sequence goes on from NW_012102819.1 coordinate 13,356, forward strand.
GTTTTGTGTTTTTAGTAGAGATGGGGTTTCACCATGTTGGCCAGGATGGTCTCTATCTCCTGACATCATGATCCATCCACCTCAGCCTCCCAAAGTGCTGGGATTACAGGCATGAGCCACCATGCCGAGCCCATTTTATCTTTTATATCCTAAGATATCTGTTAACTTTCTAGTTGTGTTACCTATAAATATTCCAATATATATTTCCTTTCACTTCTTTATTTTATTATTTTGATTTTCAATTTCTAATCTGTGTCTTATTAATTGTGGTGGAGATTTAGGTACCATGTAGAACTCTGGCTCCTTTGTTGCTCTCTACAAAAGTGCAAGGTCTACTTTT
>NW_012102820.1:0-346 GCF_000951045.1 Mandrillus leucophaeus
GATTTGCTCCTCTGATTCAAGATCACTTCTGTCCTCATCACTCAGCATATACATATTGGTATTAACACTTTTTGCAAACATCATATATAAATGGTAGTACCGTGTTCTTGTCATTCCACAGCAACTTTGTTTGGTTCGGTGATTAGCTCGCCTTTCATTTATTTTAAGATTTCAGGCCGGGCGCAGTGTCTCACGCCTGTAATCTCAGCACTGTGGGAGGCCGAGGCTGGTGGATCATGAGGTCGGCAGATGGAGACCATCCTGGCTAACATGGTGAAACCCCGTCTCTACGAAAATACACAAAAAATTAGCCCGGCTTGGTGGCGGGCACCTGTAGTCCCAGCTA
>NW_012102820.1:396-2912 GCF_000951045.1 Mandrillus leucophaeus
GGCTTGGTGGCGGGCACCTGTAGTCCCAGCTACTCGGGAGGCTGAGGCAGGAGAATGCGAGAACCCGGGAAGCGGAGCTTGCAGTGAGCCGAGATCGCCCCACTGCACTCCAGCCAGGGCGCCAGGACGGAACTCCGTCTAAAAAACAACAACAAAAAAAGATTTCATAGTGTGCATATTGCATGTTTACATAGCACCACGTTTAATTAGACTCTCTTCATGATGATTCAAAAGCAACATAAGTATAATTACAGATGCCAAAGGGCCTTTGTGTAAGTGTATGTCCTGCTTCATGCTATATTAGAAATTAAAAGTGAAGTATTTAATATACAGGTATGCAAAGCCATACATTTCAATAGCCATTACAAATGTGGCTCACTAATCTTTAGGGCTATGCCATGTGACCTGTCCTGACTCTAAAAAGTCTCCAGTGTACCCCTTTATAAAAATAAAAGTAATAAAAGAAAATAACTAGGGTAGTATTTCCTGGATTGTGAACTTCAAGGAAAATCAGATCACAAGTTAGAAACAGAGTTTTCAACCATACCTAGGATTCCTAAGTTCCCAGTGATAAACGGTTCCTTGATGATGAGATAGCTCTGAATGTTTCATCTGTGCCTGTTTTGCTTTTTTATCTTGTCTTAGAAAAGTGAAAGCCAGCTATTTTCTTCCTAAAGGAAAATATTTTGGTTACATATTCATTTCCTATTTCTTGGCACTCTGCTGTCTTTGCCCTTAGTGAGGATGTACATTTATCATATTTTTACCTAAAACAAGCACATGAATTAATGGTATCAATTCTCACATCTGAATTTCTGAGGTTTCTTCAGTGCTTCAGACATAAGTTTTAAAGATATTAAGGAATCCAGAACGACCTTCTCATTGTAATTAAAGCAGGTTTTTATTTAAAGCTTATCGGATACAATGTTAAGCACTTTTTTTTCTGAAACGCATACATGCAATATGATCATGCGTATTTAGCCTTAAAATGATTAGACATAAATTTGGTGTATTTTAGAGGGTTAATATCCCTGAAGTGCCTTAATTGAGCGATGATCAATCATCTCTCAAGGGAAACAACATGTATAAGTGGTATTTCTAAATATATTAAGGTATGTCATACTGAAAAATATAAAAGTAGAGAACACTGAGAGATTAAGCCTATTTTATTAGTGTTATTTGATGAAAGGGATATATTTCTATGTGAAAGAGATGTCTGTTTTTTCTTGAAGCTTAGTGTTTTATAAGAGCTTTTTCATAACAGTAGTTTAACAAGTCATATGGTATAACAAATAGAATAAATTTTAGCACGAAAGCAATTGTAGAATTCATTCCTTGAATGCTGAAATTGTTATTTTCAATAACCATTATTCTAACATTGCAACACGCAGGTTAATGATACGTAAAAAGTCTCTGGAAATTGACTTCTAGTTTTTGATACTTTCATATTAGGTTTTTTTTTTTTTTTTTTTTTTTTTGAGACAGAATCTCGCTCTGTCATCCAGGCTGGAGTGCAGTGGCATGATCTTGGCTAACTGCAACCTCCGCCTCCTGGGTTCAAGTGATTCTCGTAGCTCAGGCCCCCGAGTGGCTTGGGTTCCAGGCATGTGCCACGATACCTGGCTGATTTTTGTATTTTTGTGGAGACAGAGTTTCACTATTTTGGCCAGGCTGGTTTGGAACTCCTGGCCTCGAGAGATCGGCCCTCCTCGGCCTTCCAAAATGCTGGAATTACAGGCATGAGCCACTGCACCGGGCCTGGATTAGTTTGTTGATGGGTATGCTTTGACCTTTTTGTGTAAGTGGATCAGGAAATTTTAAGAGGACTAAACTAGAGAACCCCATAAATGGAAAAATACTCATATTTCACACAGGTACAAAAATGAACATATTTATTAACTATTATTCTGTAAGTAGATATTTATGCTGATAAATTTAGAACATTTTCTGCAATGATAAGTGAATTGTACCTTTGAACCCTCATTGCAAATTTGCAATTTCTAAACTACAGGACAAATTGAAGAACATAAGGGCTACTTGTAGTATTTTGACGTAAGTGATTCTTCTGTGTTTCCTTAACTATATACCATCAGCTTGGACATTTCATTTTTTTTGAGGGGGGGGGCGGGGGGTCATGACTTGGTCATCTTACTGAATACAACTTCTTTCCTTATACGGCAGCTTACTACTACTGGTATTAGGATTTTTCTGCTTTAGTTATTGTCACTTTAAATATCTTTTCACTGTGGAAATCTTCACAGTGTGTTTGATGAAATTTATTTGTTAAATTTACTTAGGGATATTTCTGTCACGTTGATATGTTAACAAAGACAATCACCCAAAAGACCCCACAACCTAGTGTAATCCCTTTTTCCATCCAAGCATGGGGATTCATCTTCATATTCACACTGTGTGAATGTTTGGTAGACTTTGTCAGGCTTGCATATTATCAATTATATATGTCCCTTTTCTTTTAGAGTCTTCTGATAAAGATGGTCTTCTGCAGGTAACAACTT
>NW_012102820.1:3754-4227 GCF_000951045.1 Mandrillus leucophaeus
CTCGGCTCACTTTAAGCTCCGCCTCCCGTGTTCAAGGCATTCTCCTGCCTCAGCCTCCGGAGTAGCTGGGACTACAGGCGCCCGCCACCACGTCCAGCTAACTTTTTGTATTTTTTTAGGAGAGACGGGGTTTCACCATGTTAGCCAGGATGGTCTCGATCTGCTGACCTGGTGATCCTTCCACCTCGGCCTCCCAAAGTGCTGGCTTTACAGGCGTGAGCCACCACACCCGGCCCCAGAGTCTTTTTACACTAGTCCCATTTGTTGTCTAGAAGTGACCAATATTCTAAACTACTTTTTAAAACAATTCTTATGCATGTTTAAATATTTTACAACATGTGTGCGTGGTCATATTTAATATGTAATTGTTTTTTTCAACTTCTAATGCGTACATGGGTGTACAGTATAATTTTTGGCAACATTCTTTGTGATCAGCATGATAATTTTTAGAGACATCCATAATGGACACAATT
>NW_012102820.1:4277-4597 GCF_000951045.1 Mandrillus leucophaeus
GTTTTCTTTTCAAAATTTGATGGGAAATCTTGGTACAAATAATGCCAATGTTAGTATTTATGTTTGAGAAAATGCTATTCACAAGCATAAGATTAAGAGTTTAAAAAAATATTCTGCTTAACCTCATGTGGTTCAACTTTAATGTCCTGATAGTATAAAGTTTCCAATTTGCAATTTCTGTACGTGCTTGGTTTTCAGGCAGGTGAATTTTGAGACTGTGAAATATTTGCAGTGGTTCAAACGCTGATTGGAATTCTGATCTTAGAGGAAAGTTTCACTTGCTGACATGACAGTTGTGAGTGTTGTCACTCTGAGAATCC
>NW_012102821.1:0-27060 GCF_000951045.1 Mandrillus leucophaeus
CGCTCAGGCTGGTCTTGAACTCCTGGGCTTAAGCGATCCTCCTGCCTCAGCCTCCCAAAGTGCTGGGATTACAGGCATGAACCACTGCATTCAACCCTAATACTTTCTTTTTTTTTTTTTTTGAGACAGGGTCTCACTCTGTAGCCCAGGCTGGAGCACAGTGGCATCATGTCAGCTCACTGCAACCTCCACCTCCTGGGTTAAAGCAATTCTCCCACCTCAGCCTCCCAAGTAAATGGGATTACAGGTGTGCGCCACCATGCCCAGCTAATTTTTTTAAATTTATTTTTTATTTATTTTTTTGAGACAGAGTCTTGCTCTGTCACCCAGGCTGGACTACAATGGTGCCATCTTGGCTCACTGCAACCTCTGTCTCCTGGGTTCAAGCGATTGTCCCTGCCTCAGCCTCTCAAGTAGCTGGGATTACAGGTGCCCACTACCATGCCCAGCTAATTTTTGTATTTTTAGTAGAGACAGGGTTTCGCCATGTTGGCCAGGCTGGTCTGGAACTCCTGACCTCAGGTGATCCGCCCGCCTCGGCCTCCCAAAGTGCTGGGACTACAGGCATGGGCCACCACGCCCAGCCAATTTTTTGTATTTTTAGTAAAGACGGGGTTTTGCCATGTTGGCCAGGCTGGTCTAGAACTTCTGGCCTCAAGCAATCCTCCTGCCTTGGCCTCTCAAAGTGCTGGGATTACAGGCGTGAGCCACCACGCCCGGCCTGGCCCTAATACATTTTCAAGTGAGAGACAGATGGAGAGAGAGAGAGAGTCTGTATGTGCATATATATATATTTTAAAAGGACACAATTTCCGATTCTGGGGGACATGAAATGCGCGCCACCCCCCTTATCACCCCCAGTGAAAGTAGCTGTAATACATGCATAAAACACACGGGGCAGCTATTCAAGGACTCAGAAAGTTATCCAGTAGTAGGCAAGTTGGGGGAAAAGACTAGAATCCTAAATACCACCAAACCAGTATCTCCTGGCCTGGTCTTAAGGCAACCTGAAGGCTGAAGGTGGGCAGCAGATGGGAGAAGAGTGAGCTGGGAGGGGAGTGGGAAAGGGGCTCCTAGCACTCGGAGTGGGGGTGCCTCTGTGGGGTTTTTCTTTCCTCTGTTTTCTCACACTCCTGCCTCCAGGCAGTCCTGCGTTGGCTGTGGTGGCACGGCTGTGTCAAAGGGGCCTGCAGGTACCTGAAACACTGAAAGAGGGGACCCTTCTCCAGTCCCAAGAGAACAGGGCAAAGCCCGGTCAATCCTTCCTCTCTTGTCCTCCCACCACTTGACCCTGGTCATGGGTGCAGTCTCAGGAAGTGAGTGGCAGAGCAGGATAAATCAAACCTCAGCTTCCTGGCCAAAATACCAAAAAGAGGAGCACCGGGGAACTAGGAATTACTGGGAGATGCCAGAGAGGGGAGCTCAGGGAAGTCACTAAACACAGCATGTGATGAGATCAAAGGCTCACCCCCAAGCTGTGCGCGTGTGGGCCTGACCCTAAACGGCATTTCAGAGACACTGAGATGTGAACTGTGGCCAGCTCACTGCCAAGTCCCCAGGTGCCCCTGGGTGATACGCGCGCAGCACAGTGCTGCACGGTCAGTCACTGCACGGCACTGCAAAGGGGCTGAACACAGGACTGACACGGAAACCACACCCTGAGAAGCCTGGTTGGAACGTGCAACCTGAACCCAACTGAATCAGTCATCTCCTTAGGCCAAAAAATGACATTTGCCATAGGATTTAAACAAGACCCAGAGCCTCATAACAATATTTAAAATGTCCAGGATACAAAAGTACTTAGCGCAGGGAGAACCAGGAACATCTCTACTCACATGAGAGCAGATACAGATGTCACCACCACATAACTCAGATGTTGGAATTAGCGGATGAAGACTCAAAAGCGGCTATTACAAGAAAGTTCCAACTGGTAAACACATGGAAAGATAGAGTCTCAGCAAAGACACAGAAGGCAGAAAGAATCGACGCAATAAAAAATTCACAGGACAAGCTCAATAGTGGAATAAAAAAATAAAGGGAAGATTCAGTGACCCTGACAATAGTTCAATACAAATTATCACATCTGATTGACAGTGAGTAAAAACAACAGGGGCTGGGCGTGGTGGCTCATGGCTGTAATCTCAGCACTTTGGGAGGCCGAGGCGGGCGGATCACTTCAGGTCAGCCTGGCCAACATGATGAAATCCTGTCTCTATTAAAAATATAAAACTTAGGCCAGGCGCAGTGGCTCACGCCAGTAATCCCAGCACTTTGGGAGGTCGAGGCGGGCGGATCACGAGGTCAGGAGATCAAGACCATCCTGGCTAACACGGTGAAACCTCATCTCTACTAAAAAATACAAAAAATTAGCAGGCGATGGTGGCACAGGCCTGTGATCCCAGCTACTCAGGAGGATGAGGCAGGAGAATAGCTTGAACCTGGGAAGCGGAGGTTGCAGTGAGCTGAGATCGCGCTGTCCTCCTGAGCCCTCCCCTGCCCTCTCCACTCTCCTCGTGTCCCGGGAGGCCGGCCTCAGTGTATTGCTCACCTGGATTCCTGCCCTTTGGCTTCACTGGGTCTGGTGAAAGGACGGGAGGCGAGAGTCTGGGGTACCCCTAATTCTGTCTCCTGCTGATGCCAGTCCCTGGCGCCTCACCATCACTCGCCGATTGCCTTACCCTCCCATGCTTCTGGACTGTCCTGTCATTAAATGCTTTCCTGTGACCCCTCCGGGTGGGCTGGCTATTTCCTACGGGACCCTTGACCGATACAACGAATTCCACGCTCTTCCTTTTCCTTTGACAAAAGCAAAATCCATGTCTGCAGACTGACCTTCACGGAGCTGACGTTTGCCTGCCTTACCTTCTCTCACGCCTCTGGTCACCTCTGGTCTTGGAGATGAACACACGCCCTTCACCCTCCCCTTTATCTTGGCACTGAAGACCCCAGCTCACTGGAGTCCTACCCGCTTGACGCAATCCTCTTCAGCCAGGCGTTCCTGAATCAGTTGGACGAGCAGCGCGCTGGGAATTGTCTGAAGGAAAAAGGACACACAGAATGATGGCCCGAACCTGCATCCTGCAGCTCAGGACACAGACCAGCACACACCCCTCGCCAACGCCCTGGCCTCAGGAAAGCTCTGGCCACCATCGGGCCCCACCCTTCCTCCACCCACCGCACCCCCTTCCTTGAACTCTCTTCTACCCCCAGCATCTCTGAGGACCTCCCTCACACGTGTACTCACCTTATCCTGTGCCCAAGCCCCAACATGCCCTCGCCCACCTCCACCTGAATAACTCCTGGGCTCCCTCAGAGCCTCAGCCCCAACTGCCAGCCTGCAGGAAGCCCTGCCAGATCCTCCCAGGCCAGGCTGGTGCTACTTTCCGTGCTCCATCGTCCTGGATGGAGAACTCTGTCACTGCACTAACCACCACACATTCTAATGGCCCGCCCGTGTGGCTGTGTCCCCAGTAAGCTGTAAAGCTCTTCGAGGAAACGGACAGTGTCCTACTGACTCTGGACCCCAGACAGTGGCAGGTGGGAGGGGATTGGCTCCAAGACCCAGCAGAGGCGAGTGTGTCCATCTCTTCCCAAGTCCAGGTCAGTGACCTCATGTTGGTAACAAAATTGGCCACGGTGGGAGTGTCTACACCACAGAAATGGCAAAGGCTAGGTACAATAAGGACTCCCCGCCCTGCCCCCAGTGCTGGTTGTTAAATGTTGACCAGCAGACCACCACCCCAGCACCAAAGGGTATCAAGGATATAGGAAGCCCTGTCGGCCATAATGAAACTTCAAATTCCTTGATTCATTCAACAAGTAGCAGTCACGACGGCTAGCGTGTGTTAAGCATATGCTATGTGCCAGGCCCTGGGCCAAGCACTCCATCCTCCGCTCTGTAACAACTCTGTGCCATCTGTACCACTGTCACCCTTTTCACAGAGGAGGAAGCTGAGCCTCAGAGAGGTGAAGCCACTTCTCTAGGGTTACACCGCCAGGGAGCAGAAGGCAGGGCTTGAACTCATGCCAGTCTACCCAGAGCCAGGCATGGGAGTGACAGACAAGCCCAGATGGGTGAGCGAGGGAAAGAGGCTGGAGGCTGCCTTCCTTCTGCCTTCTCTCTTCCGAACTTTCTGACCAGCATCCATACTCCACTTTTTATAATCAAGTCTGATCTAACTTACAAAGCCTCAAACGCCCCAGGGCCAATGCCCCTGGAAAACCCACTCCCAAGAGTCCCCTTGCCCTGGGGTCACTGAGAGCTGGGAGTTCTTCCCAGTCCCCCAAACATTCTGCCATGGGAGACTCCCAGGCCAGCCCCAAACCACACATCTCAACATCAGGGCAAAACCAGCCTCCCAGGAATGGCAAGGAGGGGCTTCTGTCTGGGGCTGGCCATAGCCCTTGGCCACAGCTGGCTGCCCAGGTGTGCAGTTGGGTTCACACAAAAGTGCCCAGCTGAGGGGGTGAGGGCAGGGGAAATCCACCTTACACTCCTTTGTCCAAGCGGGAAGGTGCTGACGTGGGGCCAGGCAGCCCAGGTGGATGAGCACCTGTTCCTAATCTCTCAGGGTCCTGGGGCTGGTGGTGACCCTGGCAACATTCCAGTGAGCTAGACAAACATCTAGATCTTTACATTTAGAACCAACGTTTGTGAGGGCTCGGGGTGACCACCAGACCCTGCCTTTGGAATGCCATGGCATCTGCCTTGACTGCTGTTGGCGCACTTAAGGGGACAGAGAGCTAGGCCATCACAGAGCCACTCCAGCAGGCTGCGTGAACCCGCTGGGGCCTGCTGACTCGCAAGGGTACTTTCCTAAGGGCTCTGTGCATGGCAGAGCGTGTCCAGGCTTTGTTCTATTATGTCCTGGTGGTGAGGTGGGGAGAATGGATAGCCCTCAACCATCTCTAACTGGTGAGGTTTGCCATTTTTCTACCCCAAATTTAATATCGTCTGTGCTCAGTGAACTGGCTTAGGTCAGCCCAAACACTGAACAACTGACAGGAAGGACCTGGAGAGACAGCAGCTGGGTGGGGCGGACAGTCCCTGCAGGGGCTCAGTTCCTACACATTCAGATGCTCTCCTGGATTCTCATGAGGCAGCCTCCTTCCTGCCTTTTCCTTGGGCTATTTGAATGGGTTCCTGACAAGAGCAGGCTGGACCTGGGCATACGAGGGTAAAGGGAGGGGATGTCCTCAGGGACCCAGGCATTCAGGGTAACTGGCTTATGGTGGGAGTGGGAGGTGGGGGGAGGGGAGACAGGCCCTGGAGGGACAGCAGGGAGGGCAGGCATGGGATCCTGATTGGAGGAAGTTAATGACGGCTTCAAGAGGAGAACCGGGTGGAAGTGGGGGGAATCTGGCCCCAGGGAGGTCCTTTGGGGACTCAGCTGCCTGTGGTCTGCACCCTGGCTGCCCGCTGAGTGACCTGGATGAGTGGCTTTAATGCTCTAAGCCTCAGTTTCCTCATTTGTAAATGGGCCAAAGATAACATGTTTCAAAGAGTTTCTGTAGCAGTTAAATGAAATGATACATGTGACAAGCGTGGGGCGTTGCTGGCCCTCAGCAAGGGCTCAGCACTGTGGCAATCACTGCCCCCTGAGCACCCTCGATGTCCATCTCTTCCCAAGTCCATGGTCAGTGACCTCATGTTGGTAACAAAATTGGCCACAGTGGGAGTGTTGACACCATAGAAATGGCAGAGGCTACAATAAGGACTCCCCACCCTGCCCCCAGTGCTGGTTGTTAAATATTGACCAGCAGGCCACTGCCCCGGCACCAAATGGTGTTAAGGATATAGGAAGCCCTGCTGACTGATGAACTAATGAAACTTAATTCATTCAACAAGTAGCAATCACAAATCACGTCAGCTAGTGCTTGTTGAGAACATGCTAGTGCCAGGCACTGGGCCAAGCATTCCATTCTTCGCTTTGTGTAACAACTCTGTGCCATCTACACTCCACTTACAGTAACACAGGCTCCCAAAGAGGAGTCCCAAAGAGGAGTCACCGTCTTGCCCTACTGCCTGTATGGTCTGAGTGTGCTCAAGTCCATCCTCAGATCCAGAGGGGGGCCCTGACTGGCCCAAGCCAATCCGCATACCCCACTCCTGGCCACTGTGATTGATTTAGTATTAGCCCTTTTCATAAAGGAGGAAGCTGAGCCTCGCAGAGGTGAAGCTGCTTCCCCAGGGTGCTCTGCACACTCTCTTCTCCACAGAGGACTGGGGAGGAAGCAGCTCTTCTCAGGGCAGTCGCTGAGGCCTGGCCTGTGGCTTTCCTTGTAGTGCACACCAGGGGCTAAAAATCTCCTCTACGCCCACCCACATTCCTGAAAAAGGACATGGGAAGTAGAAATACATTCCAATCAGGAAGGTTCCTTGCTGGGGGCGGGGGCTTCCTGGTGCAGCCTTTCTAATGCAGAGCAGAGACTCAGCCTTGGCATCAGGGCTCACCTCCCACCTCTGCCCAGGGCAGGCTCTCTGCTCCTGGCGGCTGCGATCCAGCCAGTTGGGCGGCTCTGGGCAAAGCCTCGACCTCTTTAGGCCTCACACACCTAACCAGTAGAAATCAGAAATGAGACTGCAAATGTGGCTTTTACTTTAATTTTCCATACACTCCACTTACAGTAACATGGGCTCCGAAAGTTCCTTTGAGGAGTCGCCCTCCTGCTCTTCTGCCTGTATGGTCTGGGTGTGCTCAAGTCCATCCTCAGATCCAGAGGAGGGCCCTGACTGGCCCAAGCCAATCCGCATACTCCACTCCTGGCCACTATGATTGACTCAGAGGCTGCCTGGGACCCAGTCCCAGCCAATGAAAGTCAGGCCCAGGACATCAGTGCAATCATTAGGGGCATGAACCCCTGCTTTCCACCAGATCAGAAGCTGAGAAAACGTAAGAGCAGGAGCTGCAGCAGCCACTTCACGGGCATGATGGGTGTGGAATGGAATGAAATCAGCACAAAGGGAAAGAGAGAAGCCAGACCCAGCCGCAGATTGGCTTTTCCAGGGATGGGGAATGGGAAGAAAAAAAGGGCAGATAGTGAGAGAATGAGGGAGGGGCACCTCTGCTGGGAACTGGATGAATGTGTTCGCTTGAAAGTTATGGGGCCACCATGTTTCTACGAGGTAGACAGCCAAAGTCAAGACCGAGAGCAAGAGGGAGACACAGAATGAATGGATGGTGCACAGAGGAAAAAGGAAACCACAGAGGCAAGAAGGAGGCGAGCCAGCATCCAGTCCCTGGCTCCAACATCTGCTGACACAGCCCTGTGTCCTTATCCTATCGCCCCCTACACCCACCCTTCTTCCCTAAGCCAGTGGTTCTCAACTTGATTGTGCAACAGAATGCTGGCAAAGCTTCTGGAAACACAAATTGCTGGGCCCCACCCCGGGAGCTCTGATTCGGTAGCTCTGGGATAGAGCTGAGAATGTGCATTTGTAGCACGTTTTCAAGTGACACGGATGCTGCTGGTCAGGGCATCACACCCGGAGAACCACTGGCACAAGCCCACCCACACGGGCCCTGGGGTCTGGGGAAAGCTGCTAGAGAGGGAGGGTGTCCTTCCGCCAGTGCCCGTTTCCCCCAGGTCTCCAGGGGAGCTTCCCCAGGCTGGCAAGGGAGGTGGTGGGCAGGAAGCAGCACTGTCCCTTCCCTCTGCATCTCCCCTCCGTCTCATCCTCTCCCCTCCCATCCCCTTTCATCCTTTCCCAGCCCCTCAGGTCCTCTCCCAACCCCAGACACAGCCAGTATCCATCCTGGGGCTGTTTTTCCCAGATTCCTCTGCCCTCCCTGACAACACCCATGCAGGAGGCAGTGTTCAAACAGGTACAGGAAGCAGAGGAGGGTGCCAACCAGGACACAGGGGGTGCCAGCCAGTCAAAGAGCACCGGCTGAAAGGCAGCCAGCCCCGGTGGGGCACAGCGCCCCCTGCAGCCTGCCCAGCAGGGGATAGGCCGGTGGGTTTGAGCGCAGCTACTCCTGAGCGCCCCCCGCCGCTCCCCGCCACTGTGCTGTCTCCACACCAGCTTTGATGTGTCACGTCAGTAGCAGGGCTTCCAGGAGCTGCTTCTCGAAGCCCTGCCAAACTGTCTTAGCAGGAATCAGCCTCCCTCCTTGCAGAGCGCTGTGATGCTCTCCCACCCCAGCCCCCAAAGCCTGGCGTTTGGGGAGAATCAGGGAGAAGCTGACAGAGTGCAGTGATGCTGCTCCTGGCCACAGAGAAGGCTCAGCCCCTGCTCAGGCCCCTGGCCCCAGGTCTCCCTGCTCAGTGGCACCGCAGCACCCAACTAGCTGCTCCCATGCTGCTGCCATGCACTTAAGGGCAGGACAGGCTGCGTTTGCTGCAATTTGGATTTTTCTCTCTTTCCCTTCCAGCACCCAGTGCAGCTTTGGTGGCTTTCCGGGCCTGGGGGCAGACTGGCTGACCTCCTAGCCCTCCAAGGTGCCGCCCCGCTGTTTCGCGGTTCTGAGGCAGCCAAGTACGCAGGTGCCACCCTGGCTCTGTCCCTGGGGTGCCACCTGACTTCTCCCCAGTGGGCTTTCTCACACTACGATGACATGAGCCTGCATCTCCCTGTCCTACCTCCAGGCCCCACTCTCAGGGACCCTAATGTCCCTGTGTCACCATGGTGAGTGATGTCTGCTCAGAATTTGTGGGCATTTTGAGCTACAGTGTGAGCTTGGGAAGTAAAGCAGGGAGAGGAACAGGTGAGATGCCCTGATCTGACCCCCACACCCCACTTCTCCATAAAGGGACTTCTCCTGGCAGAGGAGGGAAACCCAGTAGTCGGACTGAGCTCCCCTCAGAACTGACAGAACATCCTTTAAAGACAATTCCCATTCCAAAGTTACCGCTGCTGCTCGGAGCTGTCAGAGCAGGTTAGGAGACAGCAGGAACTGCCTCCTAGAGTCTGGGAGGGGGAGGGTTGGGGGACCAGAGACAAGAGGAGGGAGAGGAGAGGAGAAGAGGCTTCAAAGGAAGAGAGCAGACCTCACAGCGCGGCACCCAGACAGGCGCATGGAAGAAAGTGGCAGCAAAAGAAACCCTGGACTGGACAAAGGCCAGGGAATTTTCAAAGGAGCGACAGAACCTGGTGCTCCGGCTTCCCTGGGCTGCAGTCACCTCCTCTACCCAAAGCCTTCAAAAAAGGCCCGCTCCACGCCGCTGCCTGGAGTGGTTGACTCCGGAAAGGGAGGGAGAGACTGAGGGCATTCCCACCGTGTCTCAATTCAGCCTCCAGAAATGAGAGCAGCAAGGCCAGCTGGAGATGGAGTGGCCAGAAGTGAGGGAGACACCCAGCAGGACTCGGAAGCAACATCTGTGGGCTATTTCCCAGAAATCCTCAGAACTATTTGGAGGGGACTATGTTTCTTGTGTGCAGACAGAGGTAGGATGAGGGCTCACGTTGTTTCCTTTCTCTGAGACAGGGTCTCACTCTGTCATCCAGGCTGGAGTGCAGTGGATCCATCATGGCTCACTGCAGTCTCGACCTCCCAGGCTCAGCCCCCTGGGCAGCGGGGACTACAGGCGTCCATGCCTAGCTAAATTTTCTTTTCTTTTTTGTAGAGACAGAGAAAAAAAAGAAAGGTGGCGATCCTCCCGCCTCAGCCTCCCAAAGTGCCGGGATTATAGGTGTGAGCCACTGCACCCAGCCAGACTTTTTTTTTTTTAAACAGTAGAAATTTAAGGCTCATAAGTACAGGATCAGCACCTGAGAGTGGCTCCTCAGTGGCCTCCCCTGACTCCCCCCTCTCCTCCCTGCCTCTCCCTGTCCCCCCCACCTCCTCCTCCTCGCCCCGGGTCTTCCTCACCTGAGCCTTTTTGTGGTGTTTATGATGTTGAGTCAGATTGTGGGCTTAGAGATAGGGCCAGAGAAAGCAGATGAAGGAAAAAAGACTTGGCCAAAAAGATGAATTCAATTAACTTAATAAATAAGAAGAACGGGAGGCAAAGGTGGCCTCGGGCTGGGGTCCCAGGAGCAGCCTTTCAGGGGAACGGGCCTGTGGAGAAGGTGCTAGAGCCACTACTGTGGGAAGAAAAGGTGGGGGTTTCTGCAGTATTACTGGAAACCATGTCCCTTTCATGGTGTTCAGTGAGAGGACTCAGGCCATTTTGACATTCATTTCGATGGCTCTCACCATGTCTTTGGGTCCCTGATCCCCTCCAGGAAGAGCTGTGGGGTCAGCATCTCGACAAAATCACTCAGGGGAGCCGGTCACCAGCCAATGACCTTGGCTGGTCTCCAGTGACAGCCAGCATCTTCAGGGCATCGAACGTCTCTTCTGGCCCGGCCTGGACCCAGAAGCATCACATGTCCCTGATGGTCCAGTGAGGGAGGGGCCCGAGCTGGAGAGGGCCCAGGAGCCATAGAATACCGTCTCCTCAGGGAGATTTCTAACCCTGGCTGGGCCCTGGTGGAATCCTCAGTGAGACTTCTAGGTGTATCATGTGTCCCTATGCGTTTACTAAAAAAGGTTCCTTATCTTTGGGGTATGGAATAAATGAAGACCACCCAAAGGAGACAAGCCAAGGCTGTTTACTCAGAGCTTGCTGGAGCAAGGGAGTCGGCCAGCATCATTCACATCTGGCGGACTCGAAGGCAGGGAGAGGACAGGGAGAGTTCTAAAGGAAAAGGGAAGGCTCCAGGCATGCCTGCTGGAGGCTGCTGCTGGGGAGCTGGAGGCGTCTCTCTAGAAGTGGGCATTCCACAGGACTGGACAGGGGAGCACATTTGGCTTTCTCTGGCTGGTCCTAGGTTGGAAGCAGGAACAAAAACTAGAGACACTGCCAGTTATTAATGATGCCCTGGCCATTTGGGATAGGCGGCTATAGGGGTGACTTAGTTCAGCTTCCTGGACTATTGGAGGAGAGAGCAGCCTGGCTTCCTGCAAGCCTAGCGCAGCAGGCGGCTTCCCGGGCGGGCTCCCGCAGGTCATGGTTTGGTCTCCTGGGCGGGCTGCCGCAGACTGTGGGGCAGAGTCCTGTGTTTACGGGAGGTCTGGCCATTGTCCACACTGAATATTCAGTCTCAGGAGATCTGGACTAAGACATCCATGGGGAAAGTCAAATGCTGTCTGGGTTTGCTTTAAAATAACCCAGGGCAGGGGGAGCAGGTGAGGGTGCAACCCGAGCCTAGACCGCCATGAGCTGACATCTGTCGAAGCAGGGGATGGATCCATGGGGGTTCGCAGACTATCCTCACTGCTTCTGGATATTTTTATGAGATTTCATAACAATCAGTTACAAACAAACAAAAATCCCTGGCCACTGTGAACCCCCAGCATCCTGGGGTACCATCCCGGTGGGCCTCGTGACACTGCCCGATTCCAGACCCTTCCATGCTGGAGGACCCTTCCATTCCTTCCATTGGAACATCACAGTGTGCCCTTTGGGAAGGCTTTGCTTAGTGTAACTGTGGTTATGGCTCCAGGGAGTCCCTAAATCTTGCAGCCTATACCCCCTTCCCAGCTCAGAGCCAGTGCCTAGGACTTAGTAGGTCCTCAGGACTAATGTAAATGAATTAGTAAATGAATTGAGTCAAACAAGCCACCGATTAATTGCTTTACTGAAGGTTCCCCGGCTCCCATACCCTGGCTTGTGCTTAGTTTTATGGGACCATCAGTCTCCTCACTGGCTGGAAGCTTCTGGGGTAAGGAGAAGAAACTCATCTTCAGCCCTCCCACAGCACTGCAGAATAGTGCTTGGCAAAAAGGCAGTTAGGAAGTATTTTGGAAACCACTGGGAAATGCCTAAGATGGAGATGTCTTGGTTAACAGTGGCAACGTAAGAGAATTCTGCTTAAGACGGCAAAGCCAAGACTAGCAGGAGAAAATCAGATATTTGAAGGCATCATTACCACTCGCAAAAAGAGCCATAAGGACTCCAAATCAGCAGACAATTTAAAGAGGACATTTAATGAGAGGCCTTGACTGGCAGGCACTGTCTGCAGACAAGGCCACGCATGGCCGAGCCTGCCACGTGCCCACTCGCTCTTCAGAACATTTTACTCCTCGACGAGGCCTGACACCCAGGCCTTTCATCTTCCCTCCACCCGAGTTTCCGTGCCAAGGACCCCAACAAGACACCCTTGAAAGCACTTCAGTGTGGTCTGAAGTATGCTGATAATTAGCAAAATGAAACCCAGAAGGAATTTCCTTAAACTCCCTCCTATCTGTTGAATTTTATAAAGCTACTAAAAACATTTTTATCCTACGAAAAAGCCTTCCCCCAAAAAGCTTATCTTCTGCAGGAAATGAGATAAGCACTTTCTTTCTCAAATCATGTTCCCAGCCCGAAAGGCTGGTGTCCCCACAAGCTGAAGCCACACAGTTCAACTCTTGCAAGACCACAGGGGCGGCTGGGGGACTGAGTCGCCGTGGGGGCGGCCGCCTTGCTGAGGCGGGCTTTCCTTCTCCATCGGACTGCTGTCATAGGCAGACTTGGGGCTGGGGGTCTGTCAAAGTCATACCCCTCTCCCTCTCTCTCTTTTTCTTCTTTTTTTTGTTAACACAGAGTCTCATTCTGTCGCTCAAGCTGGAGTGCAGTGGTATGATCTTGGCTCACTGCAACCTCAGCCTCCTGGGTTTGAGCAATTCTCCCACCTCAGTCTCCCGGGTAGCTAGGAATATAGGCACCCACCACCATGCCCAGCTAATTTTTTTGTGCTTTTTGTAGACATAGGGTTTCACCATGTTGGCCAGGCTGGTCTCGAACTCCTGACTTCAAGTGATCTGCCATCTCAGCCTCCCAAACAGCTGGGATCATAGGTGTGAGCCATCGCGCCTGGCCCATACCCCTCATCTCTGAGAACTGCCATCCCCGCCAACCAGGAGTCTTCATGGCCACGTCTGAGCTCTGTGGCCTCACTGAGCCCTCACAGCACACCCCTCAACAGAGCTGACTGCGCCTGGGACACCTGACCAGCTAGCCTGGGCAGATCCCCCTTCCTGAGGATTTGGTTTTGAAGCTGCCTTTGTGGGTGGTCTGAACCGAGGACACAGGAGACAAGAATGGATTGGTGGTCACGAGTGGCTGGAAGCATGACAAGAAAGAAAAAAGGAAGAAGGAAACCCACCCCACCCACCCAACCAACGAGCACGAAAGACAGGCACCACCAACCACACCCAGACAGAAGAAAGAAGAAAGAAATAGAGTGACTATCTATATGAAAGAAAAAAAAAAAAAGCGAGCCAGACATATACTTTCAGATAGATGTCAAACAAAGAGCGAGCGGGCGGTCAGAAACAAAAAAAACACACACACCGCAAGCAACCCCAACCAACATGAGAGAGACAGACAGAATGAACACGCACCGCACCAAACAGAGGGCGGGCCAGCAAGCAGCCCACCCAGAGCGAAGGGAGACACACCCAACGAACAGAAAAGACACGCGGGCCACCCACGCGACAGACAGACAGACACCCGCCCAACCAACGGCGCAGCCAACCCAGCCAGCCACCCCCGCACGCCACCCACCGCAGCAAGCACTTGCCTCCATGCCTTCACTCGGCTGAGCCTAAGAAGAAAAGAAGCAAGCCTGGACCATTCCACCAGGCGCTTGGACAAAACAGCCTCCTTCACTCAACTTGCGATCCTTTCCCATTGCAAAAACTCACCTCGGTACCCAGCGGGACATGGGCCCAGTAAGGAATTATCTTCTTCCTTCCTTCACATCCTGCCTATGTCTATTTTACTCTAGCATTTTCTTTTACTCAATCAAAAATGAAATGGAACAAACCAAGCAATGGCTGGGTGGCAGTGGGGGTGGCGGTGGGCACTGCCACTGTGTGCCTACCCCTGTCCCCGGGGCCAGTCCTACCTTCCTTTGCAGATAAAGCCTTTTGGCTTTGGTGGCCGTAAGGGAAAACTCGTTTAAGACCAGGTTCTCCAGGGTGAGGAGACTGCTGTTCAGATGTTTGCAGAGCCACATTGCCTGAAGAAAGGAAAGAAGAAAAGAGCATTTTCATAAAAACAATAAATACACAAATAACTCCATTAAAATGCCCAGGTCCTTCCCTCTCCTACGGGAAAAGGTTGGCCATGGGAAAGCACAATTATTTCCAGCTGGAGGAAGGCCACCAAGGGAGATCCACCCAGAAAGCACCTGCCGGCCTAAGAGCCCTGCTCGCAGCATCTCTTCTTCTACCAGCATGGACTTAAATCAAGTGGGAAGACCTACAGGCGGGCTACGTTTTAGCTGCCCTCGACATGCTTTCCAAGCTCTGTGGACCATGAGTTTCATCTCAAGGAAGATTTAGAACAGGAACTTTGAGGACAGAACCTAAGGATGGGTAACAGCCCACACTCAGTATTCTTTTTTTTCTTAAAGATTGGGAGCTGGCATGTGCTGGTCAATGGGATGTTTAGTTCATTGATAATTACTCTATAGTCTGTAACAGAAGAGTAAATTTTAAGGAAGAATAATGAACTAAAACAATCGTGACACCAAAATTGTGCTGATGACCCTTCCAGCCTCGAGATGGTTCTGAAGGCCCTTCCAGGACCCAGGGCTGGTGTGAACCTTCATTCTTCCTGTTTCTGTTGCTGAGACAGAACCTCAGTGACAGCATTGGGAAGAAGCCCTTTTTGACTGTACATCGTCTTATCAGAACTGTGTGTCTCCAAAGGGCACTCAGGAGTGGGGACAGCAATTCACCAAAAGGCTTGCTGTTGAAACACCAGCTGCCGGGGCCTGACCTCGACAGGGAGGACAAACTCGATCACTTCAACCATGTCGGGATGTGCCGAAAGCAAGTCTCTGCCCTCTGAATCTGCTCTGCCCGGCAGATTCCTACCAGGGACCAGAGAAGAGCTAGGACAGGACGAATTCAAATGTCAAAGACAAAAGGAGAGCCTCCCACTGAGCAACCAGACTCTTCCAGAAAAGCGAGTTCAACGAGCTTGTCTGTCTAAATGCAGAATCTGTCATCCTCACTCCCAATGTCAGAATTACCTGGGGAGTGTGTTCTAACTACTAGTTTTTCGGGGCTCTGCTCCAGGAGATTCTGATGAGGTTGGTCTGCAGGGGACTCCAGGAACCTGCATTTTTCATAGCACCCTGGAAATGCCAATGATCAGCAGGTCTGGGAGTTCCTGGCTTCTAATTGTGAAACAGCAAAATGGTTGGACTCAGGTGGGTTAAATGCAGAAACGCATGGAACCCTACAGTCTGATATGGAGGAATCAAATAGAAAAACTATAGACCAACAGGATGAGCAGATGGACAGATGAGTAGAACAGCTATACTAACTCCAAAAGCATAGCCCATGCAGGTTAGTTGAGGCAAGGATCAGTCATTTTAACTCCTTTTCAGAAGAAAGCAAGGTGCCAGTTAAACAGGGGAACAGCCTGCCCCATCCCATCCATGACACATGCTCACAGCGATTATATAGTCACGGAAGAAGGGTTTGCTGATGTTCACCGACCAGGTTTTTAAAAGGTAAAAAGGGTCTCATCTTGGATGAATGAAACTTTAACACGTTTCTGGCACTTAAAAATGGACTTTAGGCCGGGTACAGTGGCTCATGCCTGTAATTCCAGCACTCTGGAAGGCCGAGGCAGGCGGATCACGAGGTCAAGAGATTGAGACAGTCCTGGCCAACATGGTGAAACACTGTCTCTACTGAAAATACAAAAATTAGCTGGGTGTGGTGGCACACGCCTGTAGTCCCAGCTACTCAGGAGGCGGAGGCAGAAGAATCGCTGGAACCCAGGAGGAGAAGGTCACAGTGAGCTAAGATCGCGCCACTGCACTCCAGCCTAGCGACAGAGCGAGACTCCATCACAAAAAATAAAAATAAAAAAATAAAAAGTAAAAAGGGTTCCATCTCAGATGAATGAAATTTTAACACATTTTTGGCACTTAAAAGTGGACCTTAGGCCAGGCGTGGTGGCTCACGTCTGTAATCCCAGCTCTTTGGGAGGCTGAGGTGGGCAGATCACCTGAGGTCAGTTCAATACCAGCCTGGACAACATGGTGAAGCCCCATTTCTACTAAAAATACATAAATTCCCTGGGTGTGGTGGTGCACGCCTGTAGTCCCAGCTAGTCGGGAGGCTGAGGCATGAGAATCGCTTGAACCTAGGAGGCAGAGGTTGCAGCGAGCCCAGATTGCACCACTGTACTCCAGCCTGTGTGACACAGTGAGACTTTGTCTGAAAAAACAAAAAAGGACCTTAAAGACTGAATGTCCTAGAGGCATTCACTGTCTAGAAAATGGCATTCACTGTCCAGAAACTGGTGGTATGTGAAAAAGGGTGGGCGAGGTGGGCCCAGGCATTGCTGTATCTTCAAAGATGCATTTTCTTTAAAATGGGGAGAGAACAAAGCAAATATGGCAACATGTTAAATTTGCGTAACATCTGGGGTTGGGTACATGAATATCGATGATATAGTTTGCTGTCCTTTTCTGACTCTTTTAAATATTTCACAATTAAAATGTTCAGAGTGAATCTTAAGATTCCAAGTCAAAGTCTGTGAAATGTGTGTACTGTTGGACCCAGCACTTCTGCCTCTGGAGATGCATCCTAAGGACATAACGAACGGTGAGCGAGGAGAGCGTGTACACGGGCAAGAAAAAGCCCACGAAGGTGTCTCCAAGCAGGTTAAAGGAATGCTCATCTGTGGATCTCCGGATGGTCGGGGAATTCTATTTTTGGTCTTTTGTAGTTTCTAGGTTTTCTGCTACAAATACACACTACCTTTTGTAATAAGAAGAAAATAAGGAGGAGGAGAAGGAAAAGAAGCAAAGCTCAGTTATGCTGCAAATTCATGGAGGTGCAGTCTCATTCTAGCTCTGGAGGATAAATGAGATATTACAGCATCACAACACTTAATATGATACACTTACTATCGTTGTTTTCCCCGAGGCAGGTGGACCTAATATTACAATCCTGGGCACTGTGGAATAAAAAGATTTGAATGTCACCACTCAACATGACAAGCAGCCTCCCAGGTCTGCGGTACTCGGGGTGTACTTATTTCTTTCCTCCCCAGATTTCATTTTCTGCCAGTGACACGGCCATTTGTAACCCAGCAGCTCAGAGACACTCTTGCCGTGGAACGCATTCTCTGTGTTTAGAGAGGTAAGTGATCACCGAGATGGTTTATTCTTCTACCTCCAAGGGGACATGGACACAGTAACTTGTTTACCAAACTCATAAATATCAAGAACAATTGGGATTTCAAACACCATAAAGCATTTTAAACAGGGACTTTGTCTCCAGTCGCTCTCTCCAATAAGGCTGTAATTTATGCAAATCGACCTTAGAAGCTTTTCTTTATGTTTATGTCTTTTTATTTAGCAAATTGTATTCCCCATGATTTTACAGAGGGAAGTAATGGGGAAAGCCCACTACTTCCCTCTGTATGGGGAAGTGTATGGACCAGATTTCTAAAACCCGAGAAAGGAAAGTCTGCTTTCAAAGATGGACTTTTCTATGCAAATGGAAAACACTGGCAGCTTGTTTGATTTGAGTCCTGGCTGGTTTTGGTCCCACAGAATTCCCAACCCAGGCTACTGACAAGAGTGTGATATGAACCAAGGGCTCCTGAACCTGTGACCGAGAGTCTAGGCTCACCCGGCAGGTGAAGCTCTGGTGGCAGACCCAGGCCCTGGCCATCACGGAAGCTGAGAAGGCATTTTCAGCTTCTGGGGTGGGAGCCAGGGCAGAGATTCAGCAGCCCTGTCTCTGTTCTAGGCCTGTAACCTGGGGCAAGGTTTCCCAGGGCCCTCCCCATGGGGAGAGAAGCCACTGCAGGTGGAAAAACGGCTTGCAGGACAAGTCTGGAAACAAGGTGGCTTTGAGAACATGTGGTCAGGTGAGAGGATGAGGTGAGACAGAGCTAGAGTGGCTGCTGGCGATGGGAAAAGAGCTGACGGGCACGGGAAGAAGGGTGCTGGAAGGCATCACCCTGGGTTGAAATGAAGGGAACAGCAGTGGGGTCTGGACAGATGCATCCACACTGCCCTGCCTGCCCAACACCATCTTGACTGGGCCAGCTGTCCCTCTCCTCGTGGGGAGCCGGTAACCTTGGCCTGGCCCCTGACCCAAGGCGACAGATGAACGGATGTCCACTGCAACTCGCATGAGCCTCTAACGTCTGCACGAGAGCCTGTTCTGGCTGGGCTTCCGGGAGGGAATCTCGTCTCAGCAGAGGAGAGAGGTGTATGGCCTTCTAGTTTGGGGGCAGACACAGAAAAGGAACTAGACAGTGTCCTTTTGGCCAGCAATGTAATGGTTAGCACATCTACACCCAGCTGGCTAATTGGGTTTAAAGAGATCTTTGCCCAAAATCATGGCACCTTCTCATTTTTGGAGGAAGTCAAGGTAACTCACTGAATGATCCTCTCCTCTAACCTCAGAAGCTGTGGACCTTCTTATTCTCCCTATGGCTGTTCCTTCCACGTTCCTGCCTTGCCACCTGTCATTTCCCATCAGGAACGTCCTCCCTTCCCAGCGCCCAGCACCCCCAGCCTCCCACTCCCTCTCCCTCCCTGAGATCCTTGTTCTCACTCCCTGTGGAGGCCCATGATCAAGTGGCGGGCTGCTGCAGCCTTCCACACTGGTGAATGTCAGCCTGCTACTGAGAAACAGGTGGAGTTGCTGTCCCCACAGAAAGAGAAGCTCCCAAGGGCAGAGACCGAGTCTTATCCTCCTGGATCACCCCCATGGCAGCCAGAACTGTGAGGAGTCACATACAGCGACCTTCAGGGCCAACTCCTTGGCTGTCCCCATCTCGTCCTATGGTCACTGTTTGTCACCTGTATCACCACCATTACTACTGCATTACAGAGGGCCCCCTCTGCTGACTGTTTGGCCCCCAAACAGTCAGCATGTTTGGGTACAAGTGCAGAAAATGGATGCAGCTCAAGAAGAAAAGGGGGTTGACTGCTCACACCTATAACCCCAGCACTTTGGGAGGCCGAGATGGATGGATCACTTGAGGTCAGGAGTTCGAGACCAGCCTGGTCAACATGGTGAAACCCCATTTCTACTGAAAATACAAAAAATTAGACAGGTGTGGTGGCACACACCTGTAATCCCAGCTACTCTGGAGGCTGACACAGGAGAATCACTTGAACCTGGGAGGTGGAAGTTGCAGTGAGCCGAGATTGTGCCACTGCACTCCAGCCTGGGCAACACAGCAAGACTCCGTTTCAAAATATCTATATCTATATCTATATCTATCTCTCCATCCCAGCGTGGCTCACAGAGTCCTACACAGGCTGGGAAGCCAGGCCCTCAGGGCTACCCCACAGGAACAACACCCCAAGCAAGGCCACCCAATGGGCTGGGAAGACACCACACAGTGCAGCCCGTGCCCATGATGCTGCTGTCACATGTGGGCACCGTGCCACCATCAACCACGCTGCCCTTCCACCCAGGAAGTAGGCCCTGCGGAGCTGCCAGGTAGTGCTCCGGGCCCTGCCTGTGACTCTTGAGTCTGGACTCCCCTGGCAGGTGAAGCACTGGTAGCGGGCCCAGCCCTGACTGTCATGGAAGCTGGGAAGGTGTTTTTAGCTTCTGGGGTGGGAGCTAGGGTGGGCATTCAGCGGCCCTTTCTCTGTTCTAGGCCTAGGGCCTGGGGCAAGGCCTCCCAGGGCCCTCCCTGTGGGTGAGAGAAGCCATCATAGGAAACAGTGTGGGAAACACTCCTTGCAGGACAAGTGTGGAAATGAGGTGGCTTTGAGGACACATGGTCAGGTGAGAGGATGAGGTGAGATGGGAGCCAGGGTGCCATGGGAGGTTTTGGGGAGGGGTGGCAGGGAGGGTGGTCAAGGGTGGAGGATCCTTGGGCCATGAGGCAGAGCTCTCACTTGGACCATGGGGAGAGCACCTGCTTGGCCAAAGTCAGATGAGGGAGCAGTGGGGAACCTGGGTCTGCTCATGCACCATCGCCTGCTGCCTCTCCAGGGCTCTGACCACAGGCCCTGCTGAAGCTCTCCAGACACAGAGGAGACCCAACAGGGCGCAGGGCGCACAGAGCCCGAGGAGTGGGGAGACGCAGCTCGGCAAGGGCCTTTGGGGAGCAAACCTGACTCCCGAGTCACGCATTCGCCTGAGAGTTCCCGGGCTGGGGGCTGCAGGGGAAACCCTCCCCTTCCAGGTTCCTGTAAGTGGCACCCAAATGGTACACATCTATGAACAGACTTTAAAAGGGGAACATCCACGGCCTTTCTCCCCACCTAATTTCTCCCACACATTTATGTGATTAATTTCAGTTTCTTAAAATCTAACACCTTGAAACTCCAGCCCTGCTCATGAGTAATTATTTATAAACAGTGTCATAAAAGGCTGCTTGACTGCCAAGAGTAATCAACTTCTTCCAACCACTTCAAAGGAAATCAAAAAACCTTTCCATCCACAGATCCTTTTGAGGTTTAACTAGGAGCATGATTTAAAATTCACAAGAAAACCCTTAGGTATTGGAGCTCTAATACACAGCTTTCTTGGACAAACGTTTGATAAAAAACGAAACATACCATTATATACACCATCGCCTGCTTTAATATTGCCCAGGGCTACTGTAAATGCTCACTTTGTACTAAATCTGCTTTTCTGGCGGCGAAGGGGCTGCCAGCCCATGTACCGGGGCTCTCTCTGCTCCCTCGTGTGCTCGCTCACCGGGATGAGCCCGGGGCCTTCTTTCCCTCTACACCAGTCACCAGGCATGTCACTGTGTGTGGCAGTTAACCCCAGGCCCAGGAAGAGAAAGGGCTGAGGTCCTAGCTACAGTTACCACAGGCCGCTGCATGGCTGGAAGGGGGCACAATGATCTGATACACCAGCCCAGGGGAATAAAACACACATTGGATGTCACGGGCCCCTCCAAGCCTCCCGCACTCTTCTAGGACACATGAGGATTGGGCTTAGCTGATTCGAGGCTTCTCCCACTCCTAGAAAAGTCACCAAGGCGGCCGGGCGCAGTGGCTCACGACTGGTAATCCCAGCACTTTGGGAGGCCAAGGTGGGTGGATCATCTGAGGTCAGGAGTTTGAGACCAGCCTGGCCAACATGGTGAAACCCCGTCTCTACTAAAAATACAAAAGTTAGCTGGGCATGGTGGCGGGTGCCTGTAATCCCAGCTAGTCAGGAGGCTGAGGCAGAAGAATCGCTTGAACCTTGGAGGCGGAGGTTGCAGTGAGCCGAGATTGCGCCATTGCATTCCAGTCTGGGCGACAGAGTGAGACTCCGTCTCCAAAACAAACAAACAAAAAACAGAAAAAGAAAAGAAAAGTCACTAAGGCAGGGTAGTCTCCCTTCCTCCTTCCCATTTTTGCTCCACAAGCGTGGGCAGAGAGAGAGAAACCCATGGGTATCACTCTCTCCTTTCCATTTCAGTGGTTGGGACTTGAGCCAAAGGACAAAATGTTCCAACATCCGTAAAAGCTGCCAGCTGAGGGCCTGCGGTGGAGTGCAGGGCTGTGGGAAACAAATGAACTCTCCAAAACAGTGGTTCCTGGGACCCAGCGACTCTACTTCCTGAGAGCATCTGGCCAAAAGCTGGACTCAGCTGTTCAGGAGGACAGACCCCCAGCTAGAGGCTGGCCCCCAGCTAGAGACTGCATGAGGCAGGTCTGGATCCAAGCCCCTGCTCGAGAACAACGGAGCAGGTGCAGTGCAAAGAAAGGAGCAAGGACTCCACGGAGGGAGCTTCGGGAAAGCCCCAGACCTTCGGATGAAGGGAAAGGGGCACTAAGGAGGGTGGGAGGAGGAGACAAAGGGAGGGAGGCAGCAGCGGAGGTGGCTGTCCAGCCAACATCAACTACACTCCATCCAAACCAGAAAGATGATGTTTAAACTTTAAAATCCTGATGAAGTGGACAGTTTGACATTGAAAATTAAAGCTGTACAAAGAGGAGTAAGATCAAAACATAAAGAGATTATTGAATCTGCCTCAAATTTCTTGAAATTCAAGGCTCTTGAGTTTCTGGGCTGGGGAACTACGTAAGCCTTGAAGTAGTGGTTTAAGAACACACAGGGCCGGGCATAGTGGCCCATGCCTGTAATCTCAGTGCTTTGGGAGGCCAAGGCAAGAGGATCACTTGAGCCTAGGAGCAGGGACCAGCCTGGGCAACATAGTGAAACCCTGTCTCTACAAAAAAATTTTAAAATTAGCCAGATGCAATAGCATGTACCTGTAGTCCCAGCTACTCAGGAGGCTGAGGCAGGAGGATCACTTGAGCCCAGGAGGTCAAGGCTATAGTGGGCTGTAATCACCCCACTGTACTCCAGTGTGAGCAACAGAGTGAGACCCTGTTTCTAAAAAGAAAAATAAGAGGGAGGAAAGAAAAAAGAGAAGAACACAGGGCATGCCCCAAGCAGGATTTTCAAACTAACAGCAGAAAATGTCAGTGCAACCTAATTTATGAGAGTTCAAGTGGTTACATTATTATCAAGCACTTTTTTTTTAGACAGAGTCTTACTATATTGCCCAAGTTGGAATGCAGTGGGTATTCAAGATGCAGTTGTGGCACTGTGGTCTCGAACTCCTGGCCTCAAGCGATCCTCCTGTCTCAGCCTCCCAAGTAGCTGGAGCTACAGGTGCACTACCACACCCAGCTTTCAAGCACTTTTTGTTTTTGTTTTTTTAGATAGGGTCTCACTCTGTTGCCCAGGCTGGAGTGCGGTGGTGCGATTTCAGCTCACTGCAACCTCCACCCCCTGGGTTCAAGCGATTCTCCTGCCTCAGCCTCCTGAGTAGCTGGGATTACAGGCATGTGCCACCACGCCCGGTTAATTTTTGTATTTCGTTTTTGTTTTTGAGACGGAGTCTCGCTCTGTCGCCCAGGCTGAGGTGCAGCGGCGCGATCTCGGCTCACTGCAAGCTCCACCTCCCGGGTTCACACCATTCTCCTGCCTCAGCCTCCTGAGTAGCTGGGATTACAGGCATGTGCCACCACGCCCGGTTAATTTTTGTATTTCGTTTTTGTTTTTGAGACGGAGTCTCGCTCTGTCGCCCAGGCTGAGGTGCAGCGGCGCGATCTCGGCTCACTGCAAGCTCCACCTCCCGGGTTCACACCATTCTCCTGCCTCAGCCTCCCCAGTAGCTACTATAGGCACCCGCCACCACGCCTGGCTAATTTTTTTTATTTTTAGTAGAGATGGGATTTCACCATGTTAGCCAGGATGTCTCGATCTCCTGACCTCATGATCTGCTCGCCTCGGCCTCCCAAAGTGCTGGGATTACAGGCATGAGCCACCACACCGAGCCAATTTTTGTATTTTTAGTAGAGATGGGGTTTCGCCATGTTGGCCAGGCTGATAAGCACAATTTTTAATTTAGAAAAATCTATCAAGCTTTTTACTACTGGAAACTCAACATCGTATCCCTGGAAGCAGCTACCCATGGTGCATCAGGGATTTCCCATTCCTTCAGCCACCACTGACCAGACCAGAGTTTCACGGCTTCCATCTGGTTTAACCAAACATGTCCATTTCACAAATGAGGAAAGTAAGGCCAAAGACAGCCACGATCTCTCACATCTCTACATTTTAAGATGAGTGAGCTGCAGGGTACCTGACAGCGGGGAGGGAGGTGGGGGGTGGCAGGACAGAGGATTGTGCTGCACCACACTCTCCACTCGCTCTTGGTTGACTTTTAGTCTGACTTTGTTTTCGCTTTACTTTTACTTTAGCTTTTACTTGGCTCTTACTTCACTTTTACTTTGTGTTTCCTTCTGCTTTGCTTTCCCTTTGCTGTCCATTCTCTTGCTGGTGGCGGGGTGAGATACCTGCGTGGGGGCAGAGTTGCTGTCCGCAGCCCTGGAACAACAGAGCTTAGCAACACCCAAGCTCCCAGCACCCACTCGGCCTCAAGGTGGGGGCGAGGGCGAATGCAGGAACTTCTTCCTCTGGCAGATGGAGCCAGTGGGGCCTGGGGGCGAGCCTAGGTCTGCAGCAGTAAGGGCCACGCAGGAGGGCAGGGTAGGCTTAACTCCCACCCTAAGAGCAAGTGAATCTGGAGAGACAGAACCTCCCACCTGGGCCATGTAATAAACAGCCAACCAGAGAAAGACGGTCTCTAAGAGTCGCTGCAGGGCAGAGTAAACTGCACCAGGAAGGTGGGGTTGGGGAGAAGGCAAATCGGACATGGGGAAGGGGGTCTCGAGGCCACCCCAGCACCACACCACCCATGCCTGGGCACACAGGACTCTCAGTCAACATCCGCTGAACAAGGGAACGTCCAGTGAATCAGCCATTTGCACCTAACCAGAGGCTCAGAAAAGGGACTCTTTCTTGGCCCTTTGTGGGGTCTCTCTTTGAACCTGCCTGCCTAGGTCCATGCAATGGCATCGGGAGCCAAGACTCCCTTCCTCTGCTGCTCCGCAGCCAGACCTGGATGCGCCAGGACCTGCATGCAGGGCACGAGGAAAAGGCTTGGAACCTCCTCTCTCACCACTTTTTTTTTCTTTTAACTACCTAGTGTCATTTCTCACCTTGGGCCTTCTGAACCTCCACACAGGGCATCTCTGGCCTCTGTCCTCAGCTGCACCAAGTGCTAATTTCACTGGTGCGCTGGTAGCTCCTTCAAAGCAGCTAATTCTCCAATGAAAGAAACATAAAAGCTCCAAGACATCAGTCCTACCCAACAGCCCACACAGGACAGGACTGACCCTCCACTTGGCAAAGGGACTGTGGAGTAGAGTGAGGGGCCTTCCTTGTGTGAGCGCCTCCCTCCTCCTCGCTCCTGTGCTCTGGCCTTGGGTTGGCTGACCTGCACCGGCCAACTGCAAAGGTTTGGGGAGCTCAGAAACTCATTAACAGGCTCTGATAATGAGACCGTCGGAAAAGCCCAAGAGCTTGCCTGTCTAGGTAGACCAGAGACCAAACTTACACCTGACAAGTGGAGTGATCAGAGAGCTGAAACCCAACAGGCGACATCAGCTAGGGCAGGCGAAAGCATTAATAATTGATTCCATGGGTCATTCTGGGGTTTTCATTTTAGTAACTTGGCAAGAGAATTTTTATAAGTTGTGCTCCAAAAGAAATTAAGGCATTTTTCAATGAACCACCACCTCAAGTTGTCGAAACCCCTCCCTTCTGACCTCCCTTCAGACACAGGTAGGACAGGACAGTGCTCAGCTATTCTCGGGGTGGGGCAGGATCCCTGGAGAGGATGAGGAGAAGAAGGAGGAGACAGAGGAGTCAGGAAAGAAGGGGAAGGAGGAGGCGAGGGGAAGATGGGGAGGGGAAGAGCCCCAGCCAGTGCTCACCATTGTCGTTGTCTTTATGCAAGTGCTGGATCATGAAGGGGATGGGGTCCTCAGGCTGATGGATCAGGAGTTGCTCCAGCATGTTCTGTGGGTGCAGGGCAGACACCCAGGTGGTTAATACCTGCAGGGGCACCTGGTCACCATAGATACCAGCTACGGGGCCTGCTCTCTCCACTGCACCCCACCAAATGTGACTTCAACCTGGGACCCAGCCTCTGCCCCAGCTGGCATCTGCTTGGGTCCCCAGGAGCAGAGGCATGAGGGGGGCCACGTGGTACTGCTGCAGAGGCACCTGGGGGAGGCAGAAGTGGGGCACCCTGCCCCTGATTCAGAGCAGGCAGTCCAGGGCTCTCTCCCCTGGGGTTCTCTGGGCTTCCCAGACGAGCCTTCTCCAAGTTCTCAAGCATCACCGTTCCCCTCAGAGCCTTAGCGGATGCTGTCCCCTTAGCTAGGAAGCTTCTTCCTCATCCTCATCCTGGCTAACTTCTGCTCAGTCTCAGATCTCAATGGGAACATACCTTCTTGAGTATGTGCACTAGGCAAACACGTCAGATGCTCCTGCACCTGCCTGCGGGCATTGCCCTGTTCCATGCCTCACCCTGTTCCTACTCACCAGGCCACCATCCTCCCAGCAGGCCATGGGTTCTTTGGGCCTCCTTGTCTGCCTAGAGCCCTTGGCACCCCAATGCCTGGCAGTCATAGCAGATGGCCGGTGCAGATGTTTGCTGGGGAACACGACCATCACCACTCCATGTGTCCCTCCAGAATGGAACAGAATATTACCAGCCAGATTTCTAAATAGTCCTGGGATATTCTGGCCATTTCATCCAATCAGGCAAGCATATCAAGGGAAAGCAGAGTCTGGGGTTGCAGAATCCTAGGCACAGAAATGAGGAAGAGCTCACAGCAGCTGTGCTGCCGCAATAAGGGGCATCCTTCAGCCCCAGGGACAAGGAGGGAAGGGCTGTAGCCCTCTTGGAGTGAAGGGAGTGTGGGGCAGGAAAAAGAGCACCGAGCCGTGAGAAGTCTTGGTTCCAGCCCCACTGTATCTCACCAGCAAGTCCCTTCCCTTCTCTGGGCCTCAGCTTCTCCACCTGTTCAGTAGCACAGCTGGAGTGAACTCATGTTTGTATACCACTGGTGTGATAGAATGAGATGATTTTTGATGGTTCACACATAAATATTTTACATTTCATGTTTAAATCATTGTGTATTTAACGTATTGGAAAAATAAGTACATCAAATCAATAATTTTAAGGATATCACTTAGGATGAGGCAAAAGCGGCTATTTAATTTTTTTAAAGGTGAGTTGATTAAAACAAGTGATTAGTTTAAATTGGAGGTGCATTAGTGGTTATGCAGATCTGTCCATGTGATATAACTGCACAGAACTGTATGCACAACAAAAACATCAATGCAGGTAAAAATGGAGGAAATCCAAATAAGGCCTACAGTTCAGGTAACCCTCTTGTACCAATGCCAGTTTCCTGGTTTCGACAATGTGCTACAGTTATGTTAGATGTTATCACTGGGGCAATGGGGGAGGGGAGACCAGAAATCCATACTATTTTTTAACTTTCTGTGAATCTAAAATTATTTTAAAGTCAAAAGTATAAAAAATGGAAATGGTCAAAACCATGGAGGGAATACACAGATGACTAAGGACTGGAAATATTGGACTGAAAGCTTTCTTGTTGGGAGGCGGAGGCAGAAGGACTGTTTGAGCCCAGGAGTTCAAGACCAGTCCGGGCAACATAGCAAGACCTCGTCTCTACTAAAATTAAAAAAAAAGATTAGCCAGGTATGGTGGCCTGCACCTGTAGTTTCAGCTACTCTGGAG
>NW_012102821.1:28990-78920 GCF_000951045.1 Mandrillus leucophaeus
TTGGTCGCGCGGGTCGCCCCCGCCCCGACCTCTTCGGCTGACGCGCTCTGCGGCTCGGGCAAGTTCTTTCCCCAACCCCGACCCCGCTTTCCCCATTTGCGCATCTTAGCGGGGGACACCCTCAGGTGGCTTCCAGCTGGGCCTCCTCGTATCTGAGATCCTCGACGAAACCCTGAAGGGGGCAGGTCGGCCCTCCGAGGCGGACCCTGTTTCTGGTTCTGTCAGTGCTCCCTGGCCCCGCTCTCTGTGCCTCAGTTTCCCCATCTTTAAAATAGAGATGCGGGAATAAATGTGGGGGAGGGTGTTTGAAGAGGGAGGGGCGTCTATGGGATGGGCCGGAGGTTCGAGGATCGGGTGGAAATCCTCAGCCCAACTCCTAGCGTCGAGCCCGGGTAGACCCCACCTCCGGCTCCCCGGCTCTGGCCCAGCCGCCACGTGACCCGATTGCTATGGCACCGGCGGTAACAATCAGGCCCGCGGCCCCGCCCCTTCTCGCCCGACCTCCCCACCCACCCTCGCCTCCCAAGACCTGGGACGGGCCTCCCCCACCCTCCGGGACACCGACACTCACGGAGTGACTTCAGCTTCTGAGTGCTCCGTGGAGCGAAGAGCGCTCTAGGACAAGCAAGGGTAAACAGCGATGACCGTGGGTGGGCCCACTCAGACCCCATCCCGGCCTCTGGGTCAGAAACTGGAAGCTGGGGTGGAGGATGGAAAGATGGAGGGGTCCGGAGGATGGAGGGGCCTGCATAGCTGTCTGGGTGGGTGGCGAGGGGAAGGTTCGCGCTGGAGACGGAGCTTTTCGAGTCGTGTGAATTCCCAGTGGTACGGGGCAGCTTGATATTTTATTAGTCGCAACACTGAATAGGGAGCTCTAGCTCTTCTCTGTTGCCATTAACAGTAGGAACTGTAAGAGTTTGTTGAACTCTTAACTTTGTGCTCTCGGCGAAACTCTGTTGTCTCTGTACCTTATGGAGAGGGAAAATGGCACAGTCAGTGCAGACAGCCCCAGATTCCAGTCTTGGCTCCACTTCTTACTGTGTGAGCTTGGCAAACTCTTTACTTGCTCCGTGCCTCACTTTCCTCGCCTGTGAAGCAGGAACTGCTGAAGGATTTCAGGAGCTAATGGATTGGAGAGTAACTGGCATGCAGTAAGCACACAATATATGGGGCTACTATTAGTAGTAGTATTTCATTTAATCGTTCCAACAACCCTGTGAAATAGGCACCTTCATTCCCATTTTACAGATGAGAAATTGGAGGATTAGAACAATGAGGAGTGGTTGGCTGGGTAACTTTGGGCGAGTCACTTCCCCTTTCTGGGCTTCTTTCCTCATCAGTTGTTGATCATACAGCCTTAGAACCAGAAGGCCTCTTAAAGAAGAGGCTAATCCAAACTCGCTCGTTTGACAGATGGATAAATTGAGGCCCAGAAAAGGGAGAAATCTTGGCTAGGGTCACTGATTAAATCGGGCAGAGCCAGGGCATGAACTCCACATCCAGGCTCCAGCTAAAGCCTTTTTCTACCAGCCACCAGCCCAGAGACGTGCCCAATGTAAAAGCCAGCACTGTTGCCTCCTCACCTCCAAACCGCTTCCTCAAAGTGTGCACACCTTGGTAGGCTTGTCAAACCCAACTGTAAAGATAGCTGGGGAAGAAAAGGAAGCTGCCTCCCCCTGAACAAAGTACACAACAGCCATGCCTGCCATTTGCACTGGAGAGGTTTGGTTTGCTTCCTGGACATTTCTGAAATGACTTGCCTTTCTCCTCATTTATTTTAAGCCCTAGGCGCTTTTCCTACCATGATTTAATCTTCTTTACCAGCCTGGAAAAATACAAATCAATTAAAGCTTAAAACCTATGGGTAATCATTTTTTTCCTCCCTCCTCCCCCAGATCGAGAAGTGCCCATACCCTGTGCCTTTCATCCACACTAATTTGGCTGCAGTGGCTCTCGTTCAAGGGACGATCACTTCGGATAGCTTATTACAGCTCCTCTCATGACATTCCTGGCATGCATGTCACAAGTTGCTAGGATCAAGAACGGAGTCAGTTTTGCTCTCAGCGGCTCTTGGGGCCACCAGCCAAGGTAGTGCTGTATCCCTGGAGAACCTGACAACCCCAGGAAGCCCCAAGAGGGTGACAGGGAGCTGGGCACATAAAGGGCAGCCCCCTGAATGTTTAGTCCTCCTTGCTTTGGGTCAAGAAAAAGGGAAAGTCTAGTGGTCATGGCAGTGAGGCCTAGGGCTAGGGCTCTAGTCAGTGGCTGAACCCTGGAGACGTCAGGTAGCTCTTCAGGCCCTTCGCATTCCCTATCCTCACCTCCACAGTCAGTCTGATGTCCGGTGTGTTTGTCTCTAAGTACTACCAAGGAGAAGGGGAGGAGGAAGGAGGAAGGGAGGAAGAAGGGAGGGATCCAAGTGAAGAGCCCAGACTTTATAAAGCCAGGCAGAGCTGAGCAGGAAGTCCTGACTTGCCCATTCCTTATCTGGCCTCAGTTTCCTAATCTATCCTGTGAGGATAACCATGGTACCTGGCTCTAAGGCCGTGGTGAGGACTTGAGCTAACATGTCCTAGAGCCGCATCCCATGACCCACACTGTTCTTAGGAGGACTGGAGTGAGCCACCCTTCTTCAGGCCAGGATCTCCTTGAGGGCTGGAGCACAGCCCCAGCTGTCCCGGCACCGTACCCACCCTCCTCCTGCAAATGTCCCTCCAGCAGACAGTGGCCCTT
Source organism: Mandrillus leucophaeus (assembly GCF_000951045.1). Taxonomy (NCBI): domain Eukaryota; kingdom Metazoa; phylum Chordata; class Mammalia; order Primates; family Cercopithecidae; genus Mandrillus; species Mandrillus leucophaeus. Next base: position 31,724 of record NW_012102821.1, read on the forward strand.
CGTTCTCCAGGTTCCCACCTGCTTCCCTGCTTTATTTCCTCCTTATCTAAAATGCTGTTCATTTCGCTCTTCCGCATGGTCTGCCTTCCCCTCTGACAGACAAGCTCCTCCAGGGCGGGGACTCTTGTTGGACACCCCAGCACCTGAATAGTGCCTGGCACACAGTAGGAACGCACAAGTGAATGAATGCATGAAGTGCTTTTCACCCCCTTGGCTTAGAAGCCTTCTGCTGTTCTTTCAAATGCCTCACCTGACACTGGGGTCCCTCAGCCGGACCCTGTCCACTGTCCTCTTCTGCACAGTCCCACGTCCCCACACACCAACCTCCAGCCCAGGGTCCCACCCCCACTGCACACCTGTCTCACCTCTCCACAGCCTCCTCCTTCTCAAGTCCGGGTCCAAACATCCCTTCCTCCGGGAGGTCAAGCGCTTAGCAGTTCCTGCTTCTTTTGAGGTACACACCATGCCTGTGATGGTGTCCCCTGCCATTGCACACACACACGCTTCAGCCACGGTCGCGTTGATGATTCTGATGATAGCACCACCACATTCCGGGCCCCATGGTCCACGCCGTACACCTCTGGTCTCGTGTCAGCTCACCCCAGGCTGGGAGGCTGCTGCACACTGAGGCTTAGGGAAGATGGGCAGCTTGCCCAAGGTCAGCAAGAAGGGGTGGAGCCAGGATTTGAATCCAGGCCTCTGTGATTCCAGGGCTCCAGCTCCTCTCATGACATTCCTGGCGTGCATGTCACAAGTTGCTAGGATCAAGAACAGAGTCAGTTCCTCTCAACCTCTACCAACCACAGCTCTCACCATGATGGGGGAAAAGCCAGGCCAAAAGGGCACATGCCCCTTCTCCCTGGAGCTCCACCTGTGTGCTCTCTCTAACTTTTCTGGAGCTTCACCTTTGAGTCATTTGTAAGCCCTGGGCCAAGATTAGGGCAAGGCAGGTGATGCACTCTCAGCACAAAACTTAAGGGAATGCCAACAGTTCAATCACTGAGGTGGACATTTTTCACGTTTTAATGCAATATTTTTAAAAAATCAAAAATAATGCCTAAAATCCATTTAGAGTAACATGTCAAAAATTTCAAGTAAAGGTAGGCTCCGTATTACTGATTTCTCCTCTTGCCTCAGATTTCAATATGGCAAGGTGCAGCAATCTTTTCTTTACAAATTCTGACGCTGCCAGCTCATGCTCCTAATCCCAGCACATTGGGAGGCTGAGGCGGGAGGATCGCTGGAGCCCAGGAGTTCGAGACCAGCCTGAGCAACCTAGGGAGACCCCATCTCTACAAAAAAAAAAGAAGAAAAAAAAAAGAAAACAAGTAGTCAGGCACGGTGGCACATACCTGAGGTCCTAGCTACTCAAGAGGCTGAGGCGGAAGCCCAGGAGGTCAAGGTTGCAGTGAGTCATGATCACACCACCACACTCCAGCCTGCGTGAAAGAGCAAGACCCCTTCTTTAACAAACGTTTTTGGGGCTGGGTACAGTGGCTCTTGCCTGTCATCCCAGCACTTTTGGAGGCTGAGAAAGGTGGTTCACTTGAGGCCAGGAGTTCAAGACCAGCCTAGCTGACATGGTGAAATTCCATCTCTACTAAAAATACAAAAAATAGCCAGGTGTAGTGGCACACACCTGTAATCGCAGCTACTCAAGATGCTTTTTTTTTTTTTTCTTTCGGAGACACGGTCTCACTGTGTCACCCAGGTTGGAGTGCAATACTGCGATCATGGCTCACTGCAGCCTTGACCTCCTGGGTTCAAGCGATCCTCCCGCCTCAGCCTCCCAAAGTGCTGGGATTACAGGTGTGAGCCACTGTGCCTGGCCTATTTTTATCCTGATTGCTGAGTTTTTTGGCACCTCCTTAAGTTTTGCACGGAGGCAAGTGCCTTCCTCATCTCGCCCTAGTTGGGCCTGGGTGAGCCGGACACCATGGGAGGCGCAACAGGAAACCACTGTGCGTGAGTCAGCGTGTCTGCTCCATGTGGTGGGGACCAGCCAAGGATGTGGCAGGTGTCAGTAAACCATGGCAGGCGTCATTAACCCCCACCTCATTCCCTACCCTCAGCTCTCCTTTCCATAGGAGGTTGAGCTGGAAAGAGGCTCCTGCCCTAGCCCTGGCCCCAGCCCACCCCCAGGGGAACTGCAGCTGCTCCTGTGTCTGTTGATGGTCACAGCCCTGTGGCTCTGCTGCAGAAGCATACTCTTGTCTTTCCAGGAGACCCACTCAGTGGCTCTTAAGGTGGCTCCTCTAAGGCAGCCTTGCTGGCTTTTGGCTCCAGGGATAGAGGCTCTGTGGCTGGGCTCCATCTTGCTAAAGGGCCTCTTCCCCAGCCTCCTCCAAGTTCCCTGATTTACCACACCCATCATCTGGCAGAGGCCATCTCCTGGTTTGTTCCTGTGTTTCCTTTCATTCCTCTGATGTCGTCTCCTCTTGCATCAACTGGGGATACTCCCCCTACCCCGCCTCTGTGGTTTTTTTTGTTTTTTGTTTTTTTGTTTGTTTGTTTGTCTTCAGACAGGGTCTCACTGTGTCCCCCAGGCTGGAGTGCAGTACTGCGATCATGGCTTACTGCAGCCTTGACCTCCTGGGTTCAAGCTGGACCCCCAGCTCCAGCCCTGCTCTGGACACAGCAGAAAGAAATATTTCCCAGCCTCGTCTTGTTCTCATTCCTATCCACCTGGAACCTGCTTGGAAGCTTGGAATGTGCCTTCCCTGCCCCAGTCCATGCTAAATGTTCTGGCCCCTTCCATCTCCAACATCTCCCTTGGACTGGACCTGACCTCAGCACAGCCTTCTCTGACCCCTGCTCATGTGGTGACACATTCGAGCCTGGACTTTGTTCTGGAGGCAGTGGAGGGACAGCCGAGTGTGGCAGTACTGACGATGCTGGTTAGACGTAAGGAAGCCTAGGACCTAGGGTGTCTTGGGCACAAATTTGCTGTGACACCTTGGGCAAAACCTTTCCCTCTGAGCCTCACTTTCCCTGTAGCAGCTCAAGGGAGTTGGTTTTCTGAGTCCCTTCCCGCTCTAATGTGATAGAAATCTGTGGTCTGGAGCATTTTGCATGCACTTAGTAGAATTGTGATGTCGTGGAGCACACACCCACAGACTCTTCTGCCCACAGGAGGACTGTAGATGCTCTGACCACCCAAATCACAGCAGGGACAGTCTGAGAGGTGCCAAGAGAGAGCCCTCCCCACAGCCTCCGTGTTACTGATCACGGCATTCCAGCAATTAACAGGGTCAGAGAGCAGTCCACTAGCCACCAGCCCTGCCCCGAGAATGCGCAAACCTGAGACCAAGGCTCCTGCCCCCAGCCCAGAGCAGGCAGACTCACATCTTCTCAAACTAGACAGTCTAGTATTGATTCTTCTCCCCGCTTAATTCATGGGAAGGAATTCCCAGACTTTCCCACCAATTGCAGAGCAGCAGATACTTTAAAATAATTTGATCCACGCTGATAATCTCCTGGTTTTATATCCTGTGGTATATCCCTTGATCCCTGACACCACAGTGAGGGATTGGAGGCTGTGTGTGTACACACGTGCGTGTGTGTGTATGCATGTGCTTGTGTGTGTGCACATGTATGTGTGTGCGTGCGTGTACGTGTGTGCGTGCGTGTGTGTAGATACCCACATCTGGAGAAACAGAACCAGAGAAACTCGGTCCACAGCTGATGGAAGAAGTCACATTTCATGGCAAAGAATGTGTTCATGGAGGGTAAATTTCGAGGTCAGGGTCAGCTCTGTCATGGACAGCTTGGGGGGTCCGGACACGTGCGCAGCCTCCCAGGGCCGCGCTTTCTTCTGTGGGGAGGCGCTCACAGGTGCTCCGGTGAGAGTGACCGACAGTCATTCCCTCCAGAGCTGGATCCGAGCACTGGGTCCTGGGGCTTCATCACTACCCTCTTTCTCCCCACAGATTCCTCCTCTCCTGTAAATGACCACAGAGGAAGACAATGAATGAGGTGAAAGAATCGCTTCGCGGCATCGAGCAGAAGTACAAGCTCTTCCAGCAGCAGCAGCTCACCTTCACCGCCGCCCTGGAGCACTGCAGGGAGAACGCCCACGACAAGATCCGGCCCATCTCCAGCATCGGGCAGGTGGGGCTCCCGACCCCCACGCCGGCCGAGGGGCAACAAGCCCAGCCCCCTCTCATGAAAGATGAAACCACTGGGGCCCAGAGAGGGGAAGCACATTTGTGCCAGAATCAGGACCCAGACCCAGAACCTAAATGGTGGAATGAGTCCTTCATTTGTTTCTCCACCAAATATGTAAGTGAATAACACAGCAGTTAAAGAGGCAGACTTAAGACTCAGCCAGCTGGGGTTTACATCCTACCTCTACCATGTGCCACTGCTGTGACCTCCGGCCAGTGACTTCACCTTTCTGTGTCTCAGTGTCCTCATCTGTGACGCAGGTTCGGTGGTCACCCATAGAAAACTGGGGATTTATTGGTGACCAGAGGGATCTTGTCCCTGCCATCAGATTCCACTGGGGGTTGAGGAACTGTGGGATGCCAAGCACACTGCCAGGTGCTTTCGCAGACGTTTTTATTTAACCTGCATCTCCTCCAAGGTTAGCTGCTGTCCAGGTTTGCTCTGCAGGACTTGGAGGCCTCAAGACCAAATGAGCCTTCCAGGAAGTTAGGGGCTGGAGCTGCAGTGCGGTTAGGAACACACACAGGCCGGCCCTTCGCAGCTTGGAGGGAGTCAGCCTGTGGAAGGGTAGCTGCCCCAAGATGGGTGGGAACAGGCACAGGGCTCAGAACTGCAGAGGAGAAACAGGCTCGGGAGGAACAAGCGACCCCCTCGCTGGCAGCATCCTTTAAAAACTTCTTTTCTGGCCAGGCGTGGTGGCTGATGTCTGTAATCCCAGCACTTTTGAGAGGCCGAGGCAGGTGGATCACGAGGTCAGGAGTTTGAGACCAGCCTGACCAACATGGTGAAACCCCATCTCTACTAAAAATACAAAAATTAGCCGGGCGTGGTGGCGGGTGCCTGTAATCCCAGCTACTCAGGAGGCTGAGGCAGGAGAATTGCTTGAATCTGGGAGGCGGAGGTTGCAGTGAGCTGAGATTGCGCCATTGCACTCCAGCCTGGGCCACAGAGCAAGACTGCGTCTCAAAAAACCAAAAAAAAAAAAAAAAGAAAAAAAATCTTTTTTTCTAATTTTGGTAAAATGTTTCTTCAATTTTTTAACTCAAAAAAATGTTAAATGTAGAGGCCAGATGCAGCGGCTCATGCTGGTAATCCCAGCACTTTGGGAGGCCAAGGTGGGTGGATCACCTGAGGCCAGGAGTTTGAGACCATCCTGGCCAACATGGTGAAACCCCATCTTTACTAAAAATCCAAAAATTAGCCAGGTGTGGTGGCACGCACCTGTAGTCCCAGTGACTCGGGAGGCTGAGGCATGAGAATCACATGAACCCTGGAGGCAGAGGCTGCAGTGAGCCAAGATCATACCACTGCACTCCAGCCTGGGCGACACAGCAAGACCCTCTCTCTCTCAAAAAAAAAAACAGTTAAATGTACAGAAAAGTAGCACCCATATAACCGTCACCCAGATTCAGCGACTTGTGACATTTAGCCAGTTTAGCCATATTTGCCCATGCACGCAGCCCCTGAGCTACTGGAAAATAAACTTCCTCTTCTGTAAACCTGGACTTCGGGGGAAGAAAGGAAAGAAACTGGCTACATCCTTTTCCGTCCATCCTCCAGAAGCTTCAAAAGTCAACAAGTGTCCCTTCCCAGAATCTCTATCAATGCATAAGGGAGTGGCCTTCTTGCCTTAGGTTCAACTGAAGGCTATTGGTAAATAGTGGCCTTGTGTTCTGAGTTGCCTCTTACCCCTCCCCTGCCCTCCCTGAACCAGAAGTGTCCAAAGGTTCCCTGCACACCGTGCCCCGCCCCCCGGCCCCCCCACCAGTGCTCTGTTGTAGTTACACCTTGGGGCAGGTTCCTCCTCCTCGACCCCCACAGGTGCCCTTGTGGGTATGTGTGTCAAAACCCTCTCGCCCTTACAAAGCTGCTGTGTGCCTGGCAATCCTTGAGAAGGAAGCACTTCAGATTGTTTGGGGACACATCCCTTAGCAACAAAAAGGCAAACAGTTACAGCAAGAAAACCCTGATTTAGATGTAGACCTTTGTGGGTGCTGGAGGAGGTGATACCTGCATCTGTCATCAGATTGTGGAGAGTAGAACCATCTGACCGTGAAATGGGTCTGTTAACCTGGCCTGGACCACAGCCAATTCCTCCCTAGCACAAGATCAGACCTCCGGCTCTGGCTCAACCTCGGATGCAGTCACTTGGTAACCCAATAAGCTCCACTTACTCGCCTGCCCCTCCTTCCTCCAGCTTGTGAACATAGTACAGCTGAAGCCCAAAGGATTCCAGTCCCTGCTGTTTCCTCCTCAGTATGGGTGGCCCACGCTGGCATTTCTCACAATGAACTCTCTAAGTGGGATGACAGGCACTGTGGCATTAAGTCAGGGGGCAGCCCCCTTTTGCTTTAGGTGGTGGTTGGTTCAGGTGGCATGGGGACAGGTGAGGGGTAGGGCACAGAGCCACTGAGCTGGGGACAATATCCAACTAAGCCACTGGTGCCCTGGGCAGGTTATTTCACCTCTCCAGACCTCCAGTGCTCATGTCATGGTACTCATCTGTAAGATGAGAATTTAAAAAGGTACCTACTCAGTGTGTACGGTTTAGATGAAGACAAGTGAGAGCAGGCCTGTAAAGCATTTTGCATGGTGCTGGAACACTTGATTTTATATCCATTTATCTATCTACCCATCCATCCATCCATTTAATTTAATTTTTTTTTTTTTTGAGATGGCGTCTTGCTCTGTTACCCAGGCTGGAGTGCAGTGGCGTGATCTCGGCTCACTGCAGCCTCCGCCTCCCGGGTTCAAGTGGTTTTCCTGCCTTAGCCTCCTGAGTAGCTGGGACTACAGGCATGTGCCACCACGCCTGGCTAATTTTTTTTTTCCTAGTAGAGATGGGGTTTTACCATGTTGACCAGGCTGGTCTCAAACTCCTGACCTCAAGTGATCCCTGCCCACCTCAGCCTCCCAAAGTGCTGGGATTACATGTGTGAGCCACTGTGCCCAGTCAATCCATTAATTTCATATCATCTATCTATCCATCCATCCATCCATCTATCTATCCATCCATCCATCCATCCATCCATCCATCCATCCATCCATAGAGAGAGATACCACTATATAGAGTGGTCTGTACCTTAAAATGCTTACACGTTACTTGCATCTCCCCCATGAATCATGGAGGGTGGGAGGGAGTAGGGTGGGTGCTCCTGGACATCTGCACCATAAGCCAGCCAGGACCCGGGTTGGCATGTCCCCAGCTCATGTGGCGGTGGCCTTTGCAGGTGCAGAGCTACATGGAACACTACTGCAACAACTCCACAGACCGGCGGATTCTGCTCATGTTCCTGGACATCTGTTCAGAGCTGAGTAAGCTCTGCCAGCACTTTGAGGCCGTGCACTCTGGCACCCCAGTCACCAACAACCTCCTCGAGAAATGCAAAACCCTCGTTAGCCAAAGCAATGATTTAAGCAGCCTCAGAGCAAAGTAAGTCCCTCTGGTGCTGCTTTTGAGGCCCCGTGTGTGCCTGTGGGGAGGCCTCTGTCCTGCTTCTTTCCTGTTGTCTGGGTCATGTGGCTCCTGTTAGACCACCCTGGGCAGGAAATCCCAGTCTCCTCTCATTTACTGGAATGACTCGGATTCAACGAAACCTTTTCTTTACAAGCATCATAGACATGGCAGGATACCAAATGTCTCACGGGTGTTAGCACCAGGCAGGTGGAGAAGCGGATGTAGAGCCCAGAGCAGTTGCCCCCAGAAGCCCACAGAGATCCTCACTGACATGCAAAGAAGTGGACGCTAGCGCTGCCTCCCAGGGGCAGCAGCACCGCCACTGAGGGCTCCTCATCCTGACAGCCTGGGAGCCCGCAGCACAGTGGGCCAGAGCCTGGGGAAGCTCTGTAGATACCAGGGTGAGATGAGCCAGAGGGATGAGCCAGCCAGTTCCTCACCCCCAACCCAGGTTCCTGCAGACCATGGGGCAGTGGTTTGCACCTCCTGTCTTTCACACCAGAATTACCTGGGGCCTGTGGCACCCCAGGCCGGGTCTGCCAGAATCTCTGGGGACAGAGAGCCTGAGCATGCTGTGTGTCCAGTTCTAAAGCCTCCCCAGGTGACTCTGCTCTGCCTGAGGTCTGGCAGCTGCTTGCCATGGCATGGCAAGTCCCGGGACCATGGGCTCACCCGGCCCCCTGCCATTCTGCAGATACCCTCATGACGTGGTGAACCACCTCAGCTGTGACGAGGCCCGGAACCACTACGGAGGCGTGGTCAGCCTCATCCCCCTCGTGCTAGACTTAATGAAAGAATGGATCGCCCACTCTGAGAAGTTGCCACGCAAGGTGCTGCAGCACGTGAGTGAGCCCCAGGCACGCCAGGAGAGCACCAGGGGAGCCGCTCGTCCTGCCCAGGCCATAGGCACCCAGCCCGGGGCCACTAAACACAAGTGTAGACAGCTCACCAAAGTCAGCCTCAAACCCAGGGGATGTTCAAAACCGCCCTGGAGGCCTCCTGGTGGGAAACTGTAACTCAGAGCCAGGGAGCTACATCGGTGGAGAGCTTTGCTATTTAATTTGGATTTTACTGGTTGGTCCTTTTTTCATTGGTACCCACGGCCCCTGCCACTTACTAACCCCAAAGGGAATCAGTCAATATATTACTGAGACTTCCTCTCTTTCTCTTGCTTTAACTTTTTTTTTTTTTTTGAGACAGAGTTTCGCTCTGTTGCCCAGGCTGGAGTGCAGTGGCGCGACCTCTGTTCACTGCAAGCTCCGCCTCCGGGGTCCACGCCATTCTCCTGCCTCAGCCTCCCAAGTAGGTGGGACTACAGGCGCCCACCACCACGCCTGGCTAATTTTTTGTATTTTTAGTAGAGACGGGGTTTCACCGTGTTAGCCAGGACGGTCTCAATCTCCTGACCTCGTGATCCGCCCTTGTGATCAGCCTCCCAAAGTGTTGGGATTATAGGCGTGAGTCACTGCGCCCGCCCCTCTTGCTTTAACTTCTAATGTTTCCGCTTCTAAGCATCAGGCTCCGTGCTGATGAAGAGGAAACCCACTTACAGGAGTTGCCCAAACAGGATGGCGTGGTAGAGGGTCCAAGGAGGGCACTGAACTGTCACCTAGGTCCTCTTTGAGCCACATCCGGCTCCAGTGCCAGGCCTGTCCCTGCTGCGGGCTGCAGCTTTGCAGTGAGCCACCAAGCTGGAGACCATCCGCTCCTTGCCCCACCACCAGCCCCAACTATAGGCAAGGCACATGCTGTTTGCGAGCCAGGGATGCTCCCCTCCAGGATGGAGTGGGGGTGAGCATGTGGAACGCAGTGTGTTTATATTTTATTGTTATTTTTTGAAGTGGAGTCTCACTCTGCCTCCCAGGCTGGCATGCAGTGGCATGATCTCGGCTCACTGCAACCTCCACCTCCAGGTTCAAGCGATTCTTCTGCCTCAGCCTCCTGAGTAGCTGGAATTACAGGCACCCACCACCCCACCTGGCTAATTTTTGTATTTTTTTTTAGTAGAGACGGGGCTTCACCATGTCGGCCAGGCTGGTCTTGAACTCCTGACCTCAACTGATCCACCCACCTCGGCCTCTCGAAGTGCTGGGATTACAGGTGTGAGCCACCGCATCTGGCCAGAACTCAGTGTGTTTAGTTCTCTGGACCACAGCCAAAGGGGAATAAACCCACCTTCCCTTCTCCTTTACTTGGGAGAGGGAGACCATGACCGAAGCCAGAATTCTGATTTCACGGCTCCTGAGCAAGGGCAGTGACCTGGTTTCCACAGCATAGTTGAACCCCAAACATTGTAAAATGTGTCCCTGGCTTCTGAGCTTGCCCAAAGTAATGTCTGACTGTTGGTTTTTCCCTTCACAGGGGACGACTTAGCTTCTGTATTGTTGCTTCCTCAGGGGGAGACAGTCGAGAATAAAAAGTATTCTACCACCTCTCTGCCTGGCTTGGTTTCCTGGGATTTATCCCTGAAAGAAAACCTCCATCTCCCCTAAGACATCAAAGGACACTGGGCAGTAGCCACACATGCAGAGCCTCAGCAGACAGCAGAGAGAGGCTGCCCTAGGCAAGGGGCAAGGGGGCGTGCCTGTCTCCAGTCAGCTTCTAAGAGGCTCATGCCCAAGCTCCAGAGGGCGAGCCAGCATTCAGATCTTCCTCCAAGGGTGGGAGGTCTAGTTAGAGATCTAGTCAGATAAGAAAACCTGAATTTTCCTGAGAAATTAAAAACTGCCACCTCCCAGTCTTAGTCTCAAAAGAGTTGCTTCAACCATTAAAATGGGCAGAGCAGGGTAGGTGCGGTGGCTCACACCTGTAATCCCAGCACTTTGGGAGGCTGAGGCAGGTGAATCACTTGAGCCCAGGAGTTTGAGACCAGCCTGGCCAACACAATGAAAACCCGTCTCTACTAAAAATACAAAAAAACTAGCCGGGTATGGTGGCAGGCGCCTGTAATCCCAGCAACTTGGGAGGCTGAGACAGGAGAATCACTTGAACCTGGGAGGTGGAGGTTGCAGTGAGTCGAGACTGGGCCACTGCACTCCAGCCTCGGCGACAGAGTGAGACTCTGTCTCAAACAAATAAACACATAAAAATAAAATGGGCAGAGCAATGCTGATTTCCAGACACAGCCAGGCAGAGGCAAGCAATTGAAAGCCACATCGCAAATGAAACTCATCCCTGGTCCTTATATGGAAGTCCAGGCCAAGAGACCATTAGCCAGGGTGGATGTCAAAATTGTGTAAAGGCAGTTTCCGGCCTTCTTGCGAAGCCCATGAAGGGCATGGAGAAGGGAGTGTTGGGAGCGGCACTGTCTCCTTGGCACACTCACATTAACACAACCCGCAAGGCTCAAGAGGGCAAGCTCTGGAGCACTGACGTGTCAGTGCAGTGCCACCAAAAGGACTCCGAGACACCCAGCATGCCAGCATAGAGGAACAACACACCCCTGCAGACAGCCTGGCTCTGGGGGTTTCTCTGTAGACAGGATTCGAGTCACCCCCTCCCACACTATGCCCCTTGGCCACTCTTTGAGGAAGAACATGAATTTGAGGCAGATACAGGTAGGATGTGTGGCTGTGCACCAGATAATTTGCCAGAACAAAAAGAGTCTTCTTAGAGACAAAAGCCCAAATCCATTATTCGTCAGGTTCCTCCTCCAGTCACCCAAGGTAGCCAAACCAGACCCTAAGGCTTCGTATCTTTGGACCAGTCCCCTGCTTGACCTATAAGCCTGCCAAGGCCAGTGTAAGCCACTCCATGTCCACACAGCAGAGTAGTGCAAAACAATAAATTTTTATTTGTTCACAGTTAAACACAAGCAACTGCCTTGACGTTTTAGAACATTCTAAGAAGGACAGCAAACCCTTTTGATTCCAATTCCCATTCACTAAGATTGTACCATTTTATCTTGCAGTTCATTTTTATGGCATCTGATGTGGATTGTTGACATGCTTTTAGGATTGAGGCGGGAAAGTTGAGACCTTTTGACAAGAGCTGACTTTCTTCAATTTAACTAAAAGCAGTCCGTTAAAAACAATCAGTTTCTTTTCACTGATGGGACCCCTTTAAACTGCAAGTTTGCCACACATGGTTCATCCATGATTGAGTTATAAAACTAGATTATGTCTTAGCAAAATCTGTTCCTCCGTAATATATTTGTGGTCCATAGAAGTCTTCTGAAAAGTGATTACTGATTCTTCCTAGTGCAAAATGCATGGCTGCCCCTTTCATAAGCCAAAGTATTTGCTACACAGAGCAGCACCATACCCTCCTGTCCAAACACTGTAAGAGGTGGGGAAAGGGAGGGAGGGGTTGGTCTGGGGGTTCTCAGACTCTCAGGATCTCCCCTGAAAGGTCCAATGGTTAAACCAGCCTACTTATCTCAGAGGGTGGGTAATGTGGCGCTGGGAAGCGAGGAGGAAACTCCTCTGCCTTCATTAACTCGTTTCATGACCAGAAGCCGCGGGCACAGGTGCTCGGCTCTTCCAGGCAGGCTTCCCTTGTAGCTACAGCTACTCTTCCCTCAGACGAGCCGATACGGACTGCAGGACGGCATGGAGGAGACAGGAACATGCTCCCCTGGGCACATCGAAGAGTTCCGGACAGAGAAGCCACGTGGGACAAGGGTCACAGCAGCAGCCTAGGGGCCAGTCCTCGACCTAAACTTGTTTTTACCTACAGACAAAAGCTTAATCGAGTGCAATCAATGCCTTGGGGATCTTTGCAGCAATCTGGGGGACATGTGTCACAGAACTCTGGATGTAAACAGACACACAAACATCTTCAGACTGGATACATTTTTCCAACGCTTATGGCATGTACCCTGGAGAGTGAAGGTGCAGCAGATAAGGTGTACTGATCTGAGTCACTCCACACAAGGCAGCTTTCTTCTCCAGGTGGGGCAGAGCCCCCTGGGGGGACCACTCTCCAAGAGTATCCGCAGGAGGTGGGCGGCACTCCATCTCACCAAGGTCCTGGCCGGGCCTTCGCTCTGCCCAAACCCTCCTCCAGCCTGTACAGGCCTCCTCCCACCTCTTAGTGCTTTCAGTGAGATAAGGTGAGTCTCACTGTGGAGAACTTCTGTTTGCTCTTCAGTTCCTTCTTCAAGTGGTATGCTCTACTATTTGGTAGAAATTCACATTGGCTTGTCACAGCACACTTCGGTTCTGCTGGCTACATGAAACACATACCCAGTTTTCTGTCCTTAACAGTGAGTCTGAGCCTCTGTGGTCTCACAGATCCTTTCATCCCCAGGACCATTTTATACATCCTCCTCTGAACAACGGCTAGAGTTTTATCTTTCTCAACAACTATACCAGAAACTACATGTGCTGTTGCAAATGGGGACGGCCCAAGAGTCTGGAGTTTTGTTCCCTGCTGCTCTGCTTTTACCCAGTAATGTGCGGCATGGTGGGTGAATTTTTCTAATTGTCAGTGGCTTCCAGGACCTGTTCCTGGGTTGTAACAGTTCACCTTCTCAGAACAATTTGGACTGTTTCCCCCAACCACGTCACATAAGCTTTGGCTCACAAAGTAGCTCACCTCTCGCCTCTCCACTCATCAAGCTTAGTAAGAAGATTCTGCAGCTTAGTCCCAAAGGTCGGGCAGTTTTCTCTCCTGAAAAACTCTGTGGGCACACCTAGAGAGGTCACTGTCTGCCCACCTGCCTTAGTAATGCTGGTCCTAACACTCCTCTCCAAGGACATCTTTCACAACTTCTCCATCGAAGAAGTGACCTTGACCTTCCTACCTTTGGGTTTCAGTTTTTTTATATTCATGACCACGTGTTTCTTCCAATCCCATAATAACAATTTTTATAGACTTTATGGCAGAGTCTTGTCAATGGCTTTTTGAAAATCCATTGAAGTTCTATCAGATGCAGATCTGTGTGTTTATTCACCTGCAGGGACTCGGGAGCTCATCTGCTCTGCGTCTTCCTATCCCCCTCCCCGCTAAAGCTGTAGTGCACCTTTTTAAAGGAATTCCATGCTGCACAGCAGCAGACTTTGGGCTCCTCGGGGCCTGTGCTGACTCTGGTTAGTGTCAGGTGGGGATCCGAGTAGGTTATGCACATTGGCCAAACAGCTGAGACAGGTATGCTCACCCATAGTGATTCCTGGATGGAGGCCATCCAATCTCAACATTTATAAATACCAAGCTGCTTAATTGGTTTCAAGATAGACTCTGCCCTGAACGCTTACTGTACTAATACCTTTGCCCAGGACTGAATTGCCTCTCGAAAGTCCTACTGTCACCTTTCCCATCCTTAAAACTACTCACTGCAGCATGATCGAGTGACTCTCGGCAGGTTTACCACTTCCAAAACCAAACCAAACCTAACTACTGACTCGAGTTCTTTGCAACATGAAAGCCTACAGTTTTAGGCTGGGCCCCTTCACCATGACTCCAGGTCTCATTCTCCCATCCGTGGTTGAGTGAAACCCACAGCCTCCTGGAACTCAGAGGCACCTGAGCTTGGAGCCACCTTTGTTATAAAGCTGAGGAAAGGGACACCCAGGCTGGATGGACGAGCTGAGGGCCCTGCACAGACATGTCCATGGAGCTTCAGGCCTAGGCCTCTGTCCATGCTGCCACCTTTCTTCCCTTTATTTTGACAACCCGTCCATTTCTAAAATGTGTTTTCTTTTTCACCTGGGCCTCTTTTCCTTTGCCAATTAAGGAAAAAGCTTTAAGTGCCTGGTATCTTGTTCTGTGGCACAGATCTCTAGAAGGAAAGTACTTAAAACCAGTTTCAGGATTCACTGATGGGATTTCCTTCCCTTTCTAAATTTGTTCACGTTTTCCTTTTCTAAAACTGGACCAGGAAACTAGACTATACTGGATTTTAAGCTTTCCTTTGGACAAAGCTGAATTAAACGTGTGGTGTCACTAATACTCCACATCTGACAATTCAGGGCCAACTGCCAACCTGTGCTAGGCCGAGTAGTTGACACCACGCCCTGCCGCAGGCTGGGAATCAGTCACACCCAGAAAGCCTGCCTCAACAGGTTTTCTGCCGGTATAGCCAGGGTGACATAGAGTCTCCAACTGTCTACCTCCCTTTAGTTAGGAATGCTAGAATATTTATTGCCATGCTAAAAAAAAAAAAAAAAAAAAAAAAAGACTTTTATTCTCTAGTGCTCGAAGCCTCCGTGTGCACTAAGATTTCGTACCATGACAGTTTTTTACCTCTTTATGACTGAATCCTTGTATTCTTTTTAATGAAAGAATAGAAACAGGAAAGCCAAGTTCACTGGCTCCTTCCTACCAGCTCTCCCCTGCCTCAGCTGGAACACCAGGCAACAATTCTTAGGATTCTAGCATTTCTTTCAGGAGCACTTGTTGAGTTTGGATTCTCTGCCACTGCCACTCTTCTGACTAGTGTCATCTCTCGTGAGCACGTGGGGCAGCCTAGTGGGCATACACAGCCAGCTTTTGCCAACATTCTCCCGGACTCTGCTTAGACTGCTCTGCCATTACTAACATGGACAGTGTGATGACATCGCTGCCTGAAGAGTCGGCCCCTCAAAGTTGGAATTGGTATGAAAAAGCTGCCCCCCTTCTGGTGGCCTAGAACCTGCTACAGTGAGGCAACCCTAACAGCCTGGGAAATGATGGTCACATACACTTTGCAGAAACTCTTTGGACCTTCAGAGCCTTTCTGCTGCACTGTCACAAATAAGCTGACATGAACAAGAGGCGTGTGCACACAAAGGGAGGCCAGCAGACAGGAAGGTTTAACAAAAGGCCCAGCAAGCTGAGATGGACTGGAGGTGCAGTTCCTCATGCTCAAGTGCTTCTCGGGTAACCTCTCCCAGTGACTGCTTCTTGCCTCCTACGGAGAACAGGTTTTACCACCTACACACCAGCCTGTGGTCACAATAGTACCAACATTCAAGCAAACACCAAATAAATAAGAGGTAGTGGGGGAAGAGGGACAAGAGCTTTCCCAAAGGGTGTATGGTCTCCACAGTGCCAGCTCTAGATTTCTGAAACAGGCTTCTGTTACACAGAACTTTCTAGGAAGCTTATTAGAACTGCCAAAAGAATGTAAGTGTGAATAAACCATTGTTCTTCTAGACCTGCTGCTTTAGATGCTGAACTTCAGAATCAAAAAGCAGTGGAAAAGTCTCATGTGACAGCTTTCAAGTGAAGACAACCAGCTTTGCAGGCTATGTCCTCCTGGAAGGGACAAAACCAGACTTACCTGCAATGCAACAAACTACCTGGTCTAACTGAGAGCCAACCCAGTAATCTGAGCTTCAGGAAAGCAGAAAGTGGTGTGTTAGACTCAAAGATTAAATTTGGCCTCATATTGCACAGGTTCAAAGGACGCAACCATTCTCGGGGGAAAGGAAGAAAGTAAAGCTACTGAGGAACACCAACTGGCCCTTGGATTAGAACACACTGCGAGGTAAATGAGAGGGGTTAGGGCAGGTGGAAGGGAAGGTCAAGAGGCATTTCAATGCCAGATCCAAAAACCGTTCTGCATTCAGTCAGCTGTCCAAAGGACCTCCGTCCCATTTCCACACATGAACTTGCACTCAGACCCTGGAAACAGGAAAGCTTTGAAACGTGCATTCACACCTCCTGTTCTGTGCCAACAATATGCAAGTTAACACTGATTGACCACCATCCTTAGCTGTGTTCATGATGAGTCTCATTGTAGTCCATGATATGTAGCTGTCCAACACTGTCCGGGTTCGGGGGAGATGGGTGCGGGCCATCTAGGTTCAGGGGAGTCTTGGCTTCCACACCCAAGTCTTTGCTCAGTTCCGTCTTTAGGCTCTCAGAAAGGCTACTGGTCATGCCGTCCTCATCACACTGACTCTCGCTCTTATTACGAAATAACTCTCGGGCCTTCATACCCAGGAAGCTTTTTGAACTGGGAAGTGAGCCCACAGTGGTAGGGATGCTGGCAGACGGTTCTCCCGTCGTCGTCTCCCACCGACTGCTGAATGGGCCCGCCCTCTGGTGTGGGGGCTTCTCCGGGGTGGAAAGCTCGCTGCTGCTGCTGCTGCTGCCTCCACCTCCTCTGCTTCCACTACTGCCCCGGGTGCTGCTGGGCCTGGGGGTCTTGGTCTCACCGTTGTGGCCAGATGCCTCTTCATTGTGCCCTACCATGGAATCTGAGCACCCGTCATTACAACAGTCAAGCCTGTAAGAAAGCCCGGGAGGAAAGAAGGAGCTGGTGATTGAGGCATCCACATTTGGAAGATGTGGAATTACACGGACACTCACTCACACTGATGCTGAACTCTGCTAGCCCACTCTCTGTTTTATAATACTGGACTCAAGCAAGAGATCTCATCAAGAGAAACCTAAGTCACAACTAGGGATACTAGGTGGCAATCTTAAGTGTGAACACTTCCTGTGGCTGTATGGAGGGACTCGAGGCCAGGAAAAGGACCATGAAGAGATCACTGGACGTTTGGAGGAAAGGAACGTCAGAGTGGGTCTCTGAAATGGAGTGAGCTGAGCGCTGCAGCCCTGTCTAATCAGCTATAACTGCTTCCCACACCATGTGACACAGTCCTTCTGCTGTAATTGACAGCTTAATCCCAAGGTCATTAATCAGTTCTTTGTTCCTACCTTTCTTCTGCTGCTTCAGCTGCTTCGGCTTTTTCTTCTTCAAGTTTTTTCAGGAGGCCATCTTTCTCCAACCTGCCATATAAATCTAAGATCTCCAATTCAAACACCTGGGTTATCCTTTTCTGAGCCTCATACCTGCTCTCTGCAGCCTGCAGCTGTCCTCTGAAAGATACAGACCAGCCAGAATATAGGAAGTTCCACTTAATAAAAACACAAAAGCCTTTCCTGATGAAAGTTACCTTGCCTGGAGTTTGACATCCTCTAAATATTTCTTCTGTTCCAAAAGAAGGTGGTCTTTCTTGGCCAGGTGAGATTCCAGTTCCAAAATCCGTTTCTGGGAGGTGTCAAGCCTCTGAGTCTGCTGGAGAACATGGCTTCTGTTTTTTTCTAGCTCTTTCCGATAGGCAGCTTTCATCATTTCTACTTCCTAAAAAAAAAAAAAAAGACTAGAATTAGTACTTATAAAAAATAAACACGCTGTATCCATTTTGAAAAGACAATGTAAGAAGGACTGAGAAGGCACTTTAGTAAGCTGGTAGTATTATCCTAGTAACCCTTCCTTGAAATCGATCCCCAAGGAAAGCATGTGAAACATAGAGATTTTGCACAAAAATAATCATCACAGCATATTTATAAGAGCAAAAACCTGGAAACATCATTTAAGTCTAATGTCAGGGGAACAGCTAAGTAAATTAAAATACATCCTATATTTCTAAGTCTTTTTAAAAAATGATATGGTATCAGTAAAAAGATTAAAAAGCAGACTACAAGACTGTGTGAATAGTACAATCAACTATGCGAACATATACGTATCCAAAACACCAAGTGAAAATCCGCCAGTATCCGGCTATCATTTCAGTCTAGTGGTACTGCAGGCCACTTGCTTTCTTTCTCCTTTTCTCCCCCTCCTGACAATAGCGCAGGTGGGGCTACAGAATGGAACGCCAGTGGAGCAGGTCTGCTCAAGCAAAGCAGCCTCTGCAGACTGGGTGCCCTGACAAGGTTTGTTGATCGTGCTAAGGCAGATGGCCTGCAGCCGACAGATTGGAACAGCTTGAAACCCAGAGCAAGTACACATTAATGCTCAGAAAGAAGGCGGAAAGGATATTTTTTTAAGCCTGTGTTACTTTTGTGTGTGTATGTTTACTGTGGTAAATTGTACAAAACATAAAATTTGCCATATATTTGTTTTTTAAAAAAGACAATAAACCATAAACAGCAAGGAGATGAGCTTTCACGAAGGCGCCCCTGCCTTGATGCTGTCTGGTGAGCCCAATGCTTCCTTGTTACAGAATGCAACTGATTTAAACTCAGAACTGGCTCTGATAATGTGGCTGTTCCAGCTGTGCTAAATGGCTCCAGACTTCAGCACAGGGTAGCTGAACGCATCTATCTGGTCTTTGTCATAAACAATAGGACTTATTCATGGATAATCATGCAAAGCACTGAACCAGGAACATCCGCGAGGAACATCCGTGCACTCTCACTAATCCTTACAGCCACCCCTACCAACTGTTCCCCCGATTCCCCACCACTCACTCTTCCTTCTCCTCTGGATGGAACAAGAGCAACCCTAGCTCCAGGTTCGGGGGCAAATCCTAACTGGCTTGAGGCAATAACTAGGCTAGGGATGGGCACAGGACAGGCCCGGCCAACAGGGGAGATAAGTATGGTGGGAGCATCTGGGAAAGGTTTTCTTTCTTTCTTTTTTTTTTTTTTTGGAGACAGAGTCTCGCTCTGTTGACCAGGCTGAAGTGCAGTAGCATGATCTCGGCTCACTGAAACCTCCGCCTCCAGGGTCAAGCGATTCCCCTGCCTCAGCCTCCCAAGTAGCTGGGACTACAAGTGTGGGCCACCACACCCGGCTAATTTTTTGTATTTTTAGTAGAGACGGGGTTTCATCATGTTGGCCAGGATGGTCTTGATCTCCTAACCTCGTGATTCACCCACGTCTGCCTCCCAAAGTGCTGGTATTACAGGAGTGAGCCACCGCGCCCGGCCTGGGAAAGATTTTCTTGATGAGGAATAGGAAGAGATGCTCTCCTCTTCTGTGGGACATTACTGTGTCTGCCTGTCATATCTGTGCCTGTGGCACACACCTGGCAACCGTGAGTGCAGCTAGCTGGAGGACCAGGCCTGCAGGATAAGCAAGGCAGTGCAGAAGAATGGAAAGAGTCTGCCTCCTCGATGCTGTCCCTGAATGGCCAACTTGACCAACCTGGAACTCACCTGCCTCACGACTTCTTGTCAAGTGAAATAATAAAATTCTCCACTGTTAAGCCAGTTGAGTGTTTTTTGTTTTTGTTGTTTTTTTGAGATGAAGTCTTGCTATGTTGCTAGGCTTGGTCTAGAACTTCTGAGTTCAAGCAATCCTATTTCAGCCTCCCAAATAGCACTATAGGCATGTGCCACCATGCCCAGCCCTAGTTTGGTTTTTGTTGTCTACAATTGAAGGCATCCTGACTATCACAACTCAGCTGCATCACCCCTGTTTAATGAACTGGGAAACAGGGCTCCACGGACAGGAGGCTACTCAAGGTCCCAAAGAGCACAAGGGCTCCATGGAGGCCGCCCGTCTAGGCTTCACTCAGGAGATGGCACGCGCGCGTTTCAGCAGCTTTTTCAGGAGCTCTCTTGTGCCACAGATCTGTTTCTCCCCCTTTCTGTTCCCAAAGTCATTACACCTCCAAAATAAGTGATAGATGCTTTCTAGAGAAAGTACCACATCTAACATCCTTCTGAGAAAGGGAGTCTGACTCTGAGAGCTGAGAGGAGCCAAGAAATAGAGAGTAATTCTATTAGGAAAATTACTCTCTCCAGTTCTAAGACTCCTCTCTACATCCGGCGAAAAGGACCCTTTACAAAGCACATGCCCAAGAAACCTAAAAAGGAGGCCCATGTGTGATGGAGAAGTTAGTGACAGGAAGCAACTGAACAGCGACTATTAAAATTCAATTCCCACCTCATTCACTAACATTACCTGAGGCTATTTATAAAGTGACTTAAAACTTCTGCCTCGACACCACTGGTGAGGCACTAATTAACGTAAGATCATCCCAATGCTGGCCTTGTTGCCAGGACTGAACTACCATCTGCAGAAATCCAACATTAAAAGGAAAAACACCTGGTATGTACGCCAGTCTATACCCACAGTCCTGAGAGGTATGTTAAACAGAATTGGTCCCCCACCCTTCTTTTTTTCTCCCCCTCTTTGAAAGGGGGCGTAGGGAAGAGAAAGGAAACACTTTACACCTACTCTGTACCAATTACCATTAGGTGCTTTCAGTGCGAGTTAACTTCAAAGCAACCCAACAGGAGAAACAAACTCACGCGGTGGCTGGAAAGTGCTTGTCTATCTGGACCAGGGGGAAGTGGGACTGCCACTCCGTCTTTTAGGAAACAAGTCATCAAGCCATTCTATATGACATGCCGGAGACATACTGTCTGGGTCTGAAATGCTTTCCCTACTAAGGTCTGGCTCCCTGAGCCCTGGCATACCTTTGTGGTATCTGAGTGCTTGTTTTGCAGTTGTTCCAAATATAGCTCGTTGACCTCCCCAAGAACCAACAGCTGCCTGTTCAAGAACTCCATCTGCTGCTGGACCGACTCACTGTTTGAGAGCTAGCCAAAAAACATAAGCAAAGTGAAAAATCCGACGACATAAAACTAGCACATGGACATGAAATAGGGAATCAGCTAGGAGCACACTATTTCAATGTTAAAGCAAAATAAACAAGTCCCATCGATTTACAGTCCCTGACATAATGGCAGGTGGGGAGGATGGCACCCAAGGACAACAAAAATAGAAATGCACTTTGGAACTGTGCTTTGCAAAGGGGACAGCACGAATGCAGTCCATCAAAACTGGCCACCCACAGAACACCTGGAGAAGGTGGACAGGTATACCACCAAGGCCCAGTGGCATAAAGCCCTAGGGAAAACTCACCGTTCTTGACAAAATGATGTATGAAGTGCAGTGATTCCCAAAGAAGGAGGAATCACGCTCAAAAACCTGAACAAACTTTTGACACTTATGTAAACAAAGTGTGAAGAAAGGGTTCCATGGGATACACATAGACCAGGGTTTAGGATGGATACTTCTTTGCTGCAGGGGGCTGCCTGTGCATTGTAGGATATTTGGCAGCACTCTGGCTCCGACCCACTAGATGCCAGTAGCACCAAAAACATGAACCTAAAATGTCTCCAGACACTGCCAAATGTCAGGGAACATGGGGGCAGCAGAACTACTTCCCGTTGGGAACCCATGACACAGACACTCAAGTAATATATTTCTTTAACCTGTCCGAAGGAAGAATGTTAGCAAATGGTGTTTCAACAGATTCAGGTCTGCCTCATTTCTTCTTACCTTTTGGGAAACCTGACTGAGCAGCAGCTCAGTGTGACACACCTTGTTGTTGGCCTTCTTCAATTCTATCCGCAGCTCTGCAATCATGTTCCTGCAGTCCTCCAGTTTCGTCTACCCAAAGAGACGTGGACATGAAGTTTGAGGAGCACTGACAGGCCGGATCACAAGCCTACCTGGCCACCAGCCCACAGAGGACTGGGAATGCCTAGCTCAACGGCTCTACTTTCTTGGGCCCTCAGGATTTGATATGTTAGTTTTAAAAAGTAAGTTATGGTTGATTTCTGAGTTCCTTACTGTTTAACAAAAGAAAAAAAGAGACCTAAGATTCTCAGTTCCCAAGCTGTGCACCAAAGAGCCCTGAGGCTACCCAGCAAACTCAGAGAGGCCGCAGAAAGATTTTAAATTTTCGAGGGAGACGCAGCGCCATCTGTTGGACACCCTGTGAATTACCAACTAGCTGGAAATGATGCTGCGACTGTGGATGACGTCTTTGTGAAGCTGGGCTTTTTTGGGTGCAGTGATACAAAGCACCACAAGGAAAACCAGTGTGAAACAGGAAATGAGGGTGTCACTGTCCACTCTGATTTCAAGGTCTGAGATGCCATGCAGTGCCCAATAGGTGCACACGAGGCATTAGTAATTGCAGTTATTATTTTTTAAAATTTATATGTATTATTTCTAAACACCTACTAAGTTCTTAGGACATTCATACTCACTAAGTTATTCAGATCGACTTAATGAGCAGAACTGTTAAGTGTTTCTTTTTGGCTGCAGAAAAAAAAATTGACTGAGACACTAAGGGAGCTACTATATGAACCAAGAAAGTTGGGGAACCTCTGCCCTAAGTAAGATTCACCTGCCATGGCCAGGCGTGGTGGCTCAAACCTGTAATCCCAGCACTTTGGGAGGCCGAGACAGGCGGATCACGAGGTCAGGAGATCGAGACCATCCTGGCTAACACAGTGAAACCCTGTGTCTACTAAAAAATACAAGAAACTAGCCGGGCGAGGTGGCGGGTGCCTGTAGTCCCAGTTACTCGGGAGGCTGAGGCAGGAGAATGGCGTGAACCCGGGAGGCGGAGCTTGCAGTGAGCTGAGATGCGGCCACTGCACTCCAGCCTGGGCGACAGAGTGAGACTCCGTCTCAAAAAAAAAAAAAAAAAAAAGATTCACCAGCCATGAAGAATCTCTGCCATGATTTGAGAGAGAAAAGCATTCAGCTTAATGAAGCTGAACAAGTCGAGGACACCCCAGGAAACCAGCTGCCTCCCTCCTCACTGCTCTCCAGCGTTCTCGCAGTTGGCTTTGCCTGGTGCTCCAGTTCATACCTGTAATTCCTGGCTCTGGTTGTAGAATTCCTCTCGGTCATGCTGCAGCTGTCTGATCTGGCTGTGGAGCTTGGTCACCATAGTGTCACGCTGCTCCTGAAGCTGACTGTATCTAGCTTGTTCTTTCTGCAGACTAACCTTCCACATCTGGATGTCTTTCTCTTGTAACTTCAACTGATCTTTCTAGCAGAGACCAGAAATGTCATCATTTTAGCTGTCTTCCAACACAGGCAATTTAACACACACTGCAAACATTTCACCTGAATAGTCACAAGCTACCCTGACAATGTAACTACAGACCCAAACTCTTAGAGCTCTCACTACTGTTTTACTTGGCTTTAGGTCAAGGTTTTCCAAATTTTACATTAAGCAAATGGATTTTAAGTTGCTTAAAGAAATCTTCTCAGGGATCAATTTGCTTCCAATACTTTCAAAAGTCTGACTACCAACACTGGAATAAAATCTCTCACACATGGTACTAAGTTCACTAAAATGATGAGCATTTACTGAATGCCTGCAGTGTGCTGGGCACTCAGCAAGTGCTACCGACATTTCTTCTAACCATCACAACTTAAAGAGCAGCTGCTGCTATTATTATTTCCATTTTATAGCATGGCTAACAGAGGCTTTAAGAGGCCAAGTTACTTTTCTAAGGTAACACTGGTAGAGCCGAGATTCAAACTCCAGGTCTGACTGGCTTCACACACACTGTACAATACACACTTCAGTTTTGTGCCATGAAATAGCTTTACAAGAGTTGGTTTTACATTTGGAAAAATAAAATCATCTTCTGACCCTTCATCACCATGGCCAATTACATGCAAACATACACACACAAAATCACTTGTCCCCATGGTTTCTGAGAATTATGAGGGAATTCTGAGACGTCACCATTCATGTCTTAATCTCGAGTGACCTGCCCGAAGGAGTGGGAGGGACTGGGAACTCTGACCTCCTCAGCTGCTGTTTTTTGTAAGCTATCATGCTGACCCAAAACAAAACAAACAGCAAGCTCCACCTGTCCCCTCCCCAGTCCTCACCATGGCAGCATTATGTTCCTCCAGAGCTGCTGCTTTGATCACCTTGCGGAGGAGCCGCCTGTTCCGCAGGGCATGCTGCTGCCTCTTAAAACGCTCGTAGAGTAACTGGTTGTGCAGTAAAAGCAACTGGTCTCGGAGGGTGCGGATCTCATCTGAAGGAGGAGAGCCTGATTTTAAAGCAGAGGGAGGGTGGCAGAAATGCCTTTTACAGATCGTTCAATCAAGCCCCCTTCCCATGTGTTGTTAGTTTAACAAACACAATTCTTTAAGAAACAAATCACCACTCTCTTTGCAAATGACCACTTGGCTCCCAGCAACAGCAGTGGGGAAAGTATGGACTATGTGTCTCCCTCGTGAAGGAATGCAAAGGGTCGTGTCACGTGGGATGACTCTTTCAGAGCCTGCTTTCCCTTCCCCACAAATCTAGATCACACATTTCAGGTGCCCTGTTTCTCAAGACCCTTCCTTCACTGTGTGTTCTCCTTCACTCTGGTCTTCTCTAGGGAAGCCTGGCAGGAAGTCTGTAGTTTTGCACTTCTACTCTCAAGTGCATGGTACTTGCCACTTTTCAAAAATAAGAAATGCTGACTTGGCAACACTTGAGATCCTTTAGCCAAGCAGATAGCCTGGCTGGAGCAATAGCCAAGGGGAGATCTGTTTCCCAGAGGGCACCTCCTTCAAGGACAGAAAGGGCAACAAGCAAGCAGGAACCTTGTGGGCTGGATTTGGAGCTAAAGTAACAACTTTACCTCCAAAGTGGGTCCAGTCGACAGACTTGCTGGGTAAAGGCAACCTAGGAAGAAAGTTTTTGAGTAACAAAGTTACGGATCTTACCAAGAAAAAAACTTATCTGGACTTTTATTTGCGGCAAAGTTAGATCACTTCTTTGTGGTCAAAATCTGCAATGGCATAAGAATGTTTCAAACTCCAGGGCCACAGAGAGTTAGAGAAGCCTACAGTGGACACAATGGGAGGCAGCCCCACGGCCTCCGACCTGGTCTGCAGAGCAGAGAGGGCCGCAGGCTGACCTCCACTGCATACACTGTGGCCTCCGTTTCTGGGGCCAGCTCTCCAGAGAAACTGAGTGGTCAAACACGCTGAGAGCCGTTTTCAACCCTGTCTGTTGAAATATACAGGGAGTACACTCTGTTGTGAAGGTACTGTCACTTAAATTTAAGGAAAATGTAGGTAATTTACCTGAGCCTATCATGCCAAATCTTGTTTAAAAATAGGGAGTTTAAATATTATAATCCCTGTCAAATTCCACCATAGCATAGTACATAAGAAGAAAAATAAAAATATTCCCCAAGCACCTGTAAAGTAGCTAATAAAAGAAGGATGGGAAACAGTTTCTCAGCTAGTCCTTTCTATGAAAACTTGGGTGCCTCAGCGGGTCTGGAGGGGACATCAGCCACCTGAACTTGCATAAAATGCTGGTGATTTTATCTCCACCTAATGAACTATACCAAAATAGAAAATAATAATAATCTGTAGCTAGAGAGGGAAACACTGTGACAAATATTCTTATATTCTTTGAAATACCACAACCTCGTTTTCAGCCTACAGCTTGCAGAGGGCACACATGAAAGCATTTGAGTGTCCTCATAGAACAGAGGCACAAAATGGCCTATATAAAAAGACTCATTTTGAAGTGGACTGCTAAGGAATCATCCCACTTTAGGTGCACAGAGGTCACACACGGTCACATATATGAAGACACAACAGCCTAGAAGGACATCTGACAAACAGCAGAGAACCAGCTGCCTCAGGGTGGGAGTGTGAAGAACGATTCTTGTTCCTCTCTCACACCTTCTGTACTTCACAATAAAATGGACCATTTAACACAGAAGAGAGGGCCCCAGTCCCTTACTTGTTCAGCTCCTTGCTGTGCGCGTCTGCTCCCTGCTGTATCAGTCTGTCCAGCACTTCCATTGGGGAGGTAGAGGGCACACCATCTTCCTCTGTGCTTCCTTTTGCTTTCTTTAAAAGCTCCTCAGTCTTCCCGATGACAAAATGATGGGCTGTCTTTGGCAATGCCACCTCAAAAAGATGATCGTACGGGGGAGGCTGCCCGCTTCCAAAGCCCACTCTCGTCGAAGGTGGAATTTTACAAGGACTGGGAGTGAGGATACTGGTCTCCAAAGAAGTCTGGCATTCCCTGTCTCCCGCAGGGCTTTCATCAGCACCGCCGCAGGGCAGGTCTATGGGAGTAAAGGCTTGCTTTGGTGTGTCAGGCCCAAGCTTGTCCAGGGAGGAGTGTAAAGGCTCAGGGTTCACGCTGGCGCTCTGAGCACTGGAGGCTGCCGAGTGGGTCTTCCGCTGAGAACCTGGGAGACTCTCTCGGTAAAAGGGAGAGTCAAAGCCTCCTCGAGGAACCACAGGCTCAGCCTCTGCTGTGGTGATCTCAGAAAGTTCTCTAGATATTGCAGCTGAGAGGAAGAAAGGAAACAAAAGAAACGGCAGTCGATATTCCACCTGGGAAAGGCTAGGCAGTTTGGGTTGCATGCTGCCACGTGCCAGTGTCACTGAGAGGGAGGAGAAAAAGTGGCATCCGGCTGGGCATGGTAGCTCACGCCTGTAATGCCAGAACTTTGGGAGGCTGAGGCGGGAGGATCACTTGAGCCCAGGAGTTAGAGACCAGCCTGGACGACGTAGGGAGATCCCATCTCTACAAAAAATACAGTAAAAATCAGCTGAGCATGGTGGTGCATGCCTGTGGTCCCAGCTACTCAGGAGGCTGAGGTGGGCGGATTGCTTGAGCCTGGGAGGTCAAGGCTGCAGTGAGCCATGATTGTGCCACTGCACTCCAGCCAGGGCGACAGAGCAAGACCCTGTCTCGAAAAAAAAAAAAACAGTGGCATCACTTTACCTGGCATAGGTCCCAAACTAAACCACCCATCTTGTTACCTCAAGAGAAGAAAAATCAAGCAAGCCTGTGAGCATTGGCACAAAGTCCCAGATTCATAGCAGAGCGAGGGTCAGGTTTGATCAACTCACAGCAATCCCCTATACATTACCTTCTTCTTTATCTTTTTCAATACTATCTTCTTCAGAGGCCAGATCACCTAAAAACCCTGGAAGATCACTTAGGGTGACAGAACCTTTGCTGCCAGGTGGCTCTTCTGAAGAGAAACAAAGACAACTGAAGTCAAAGAAACACAGTGTAATCCCTGTAAATGTGAAACTGCTTACACTGTACAGAATATGTCTGTAATAACTCTTCCTGCTGAACAGAGAAGGCTGGACATGGCTCTGTCCTATGGACATGGCTCTGTCCTAGGGATACTACAAAAGACTGACATATTAAAAATAATATAACTAAAAGTACCACAAATAATCCCATAGCAAATAAAATGATCAGTTCTTAATGTTTCTGAAAAGAGACATACTTTAACCAAGTCAAAATACAGGTACTTCATTGCAATAGCTTAAGAACTGTTTTTGATATTATTAGTTTAGCTTTTAGAATTCACTACTTGTTTCATTATCTTTAGGCCTCAGTAGTTTGGATATCCCAGAATTTCCTTGTTTCCAGTTAACTTTCTTTTCTTAAACACATATAACCCAATTAGAAGAGGCAAGCAAGGCCTGTGGTGATGCAGAAATTTTACCTGATCCTCTGTCATTCAGAAGATGGTGCTGTCTGTGTAGACATGGTCTTGCAGAATCCATTCTCTCTTCCTGAAAAGTTAAGTATCTTTATATCACAAGGCAAAAAATATTGCACATGTTCTCGAGCATACTGTAAGGTAGTTTAAAGGTCAGCCCAGTGCAGTGAATCTCAAATTGTTTGGATGCTTGCTTTCTTTTTCTTTTTTAGAGACTGAATTTCACTCTTGTTGCCCAGGCTGGAGTGCAATGGCGCAATCTTGGCTCACCGAAACCTCCTGGGTTCAAGCCATTCTCCTGCCTCAGCCTCCCGAGTAGCTGGGATTACAGGCATGCGCCACCACGCCTGGCTAATTTTTGTATTTTTAGTAGAGAGGGGGTTTGTCCACATTGGTCAGGCTGGTCTCAAACTCCCAACCTCAGGTGATCTGCCTGCCTCGGCCTCTCAAAGTGCTGGGACTGTGCCTGGCAGCTTGCTTTATAGTCTTAATGTATGACTGCAGACTGGGCATGGTGGCCCATGCCTATAGTCCCAGCACTCTGGGAGGCCAAGGCCAGTGGATCCCTTGAGCTCAGGAGTTTGAGGCTAGCCTGGGGAACATGGCAAAACCCCACTGCTACAAAAAATTAAAAAGTTAGCCGGGCTTGGTGACTAGTGTTTGTAATCCCAACTACCCAGGAGGCTGAGGTGGGAGGACCACCTGAGCCAGGGAGGTCAAGGCTGCAGTGAGCTGCAATTGTGCCACTACACTCCAGCCTGGGTGACAGAGTGAGACCACAAAAAAAAAAATTAAAAATAAAAAAAAAATAAGAAGAAGAATAAGACTGGAGAATCCCAAGAGCTTTTGTTTATGAGGTATAATTATTATATTAGAAAACTAAGAAATTTTTTAAAATTTATTAATTCCCTTAAAAATAACAAGCCCATTACAAGTTAATGTAAATTACGTATTATTTAAAAACTATATTTCCCGAAATAAAAATAAATTTAATGAGAAGAGTGGAACATTTTTGCCATCTCTTTAATATACGGCTTCATGAAAGACAGGGGGATTCTCGTATCTACCTCTACATTCAATCTGTTGCCAATATGTTATTTTGACTGAAGTGTATAAAGAAAAATTTGGAGCCCCACAGATATGTAATTACAAAAGTAAACATATGTGCTGCTGTTTTTATTTTTGAGACAGGGTCTGGCTTTGTCACCTGGGCTGGAATGCAGTGGCATGATCATGGCTCACTGCAATCTCTGCCTCCTGGGCTCAAGCCACCCTCCATCAGCTCCCCAAGTAGCTGGGACTACAGATGTACACTACCACACCTGGCTTTTTCTTTTCTTTTTTTTTTTTTTTTTTTTGGTAGAGATGGGGTTTTGCATGTTGCCCAAGCTGGTCTTGAAGCAATCTACCTCCCTTGGACTCCCGAAGTGCTGGATACAGGAGCGAGCCACCATGCCCAGCCGCAAAAAGTAAACATATGTTGACAGACTTTTCAAATACTCGTCTTTGTTATTACACCAAAATTTGACGAGTGGTAGTTTCTTGAAGTTACAAAGTGAAATTTGAAACCACATCAATGAGATTTTCCTGTGTTAAAACCCACTAGTCTACCTTGTACTTTTTTTGTGTGTGTGTGATGGAGTCTTGTTCTGTTGCCCAGGCTGGAGTGCAGTGGTGTGATCTTGACTCACTGCAACCTCTGCCTCCTGGGTTCAAGTGATTCTCCTGCCTCAGTCTCCCGAGTAGCTGGGATTACAGGTGCCTGCACCATACCCAGCTAATGTCTGTATTTAGTAGAGATGGTGTTTCAGCACATAGGCCAGGCTGGTCTTGAACTCCTGACCTCAAGTGATCCACCCGCTTCAGTCTCCCAAAGTGCTAGGATTACAGGTGTAAGCCACTGTGCCCAGCCTGCTTTGTACTTTGAATGTGCTTTTTACCTATGCCTGATTCTGCAACATCATACATTGGACATTCTGAAAATATTGGCTCACCAAGTTATTCACATATTCCAAATGTTGAAACACTTCATTACACAATATCAAAAACTCAAATTACTAACTAAGCTTCCAAAGACTTTTCAATTTCATAAAAGTCTTGGGGCAGCTATCAAGTTCATGGTGGCATATACACGTTTTTTAATATCCTAATTTCCACCTGAGAGTTGAATTTTATTGTTGGCAACAAATACTGTCAGTTGTTTATCTTGAAGTTACATACTCAGCTCATCATTTAAGAAACTGCCTGCCATATATCCAAGTCTGAATAAACAGTTTGTAAGACAGCTGTTCTTTCGAATAAAACTGGCACTCCGTGAAAAAAGACAGCTAGTTCACCTCTCAATTCAAATAATTGCATATGCAGTATATGTGCCTTATGCATATTTTCTATCTTGCCACAAAGAATATTACACATACATGTTCTCAAGGGCTAAGATTTAATAAAATTAATAATGGTTACTGCTTAATACAGAACACTCAACTTTTTAAATTTTTTTTTTTATTGTTTTTAATGGAGAGAAGATGTCAGGGAAGAATACAAGGCCTCCTAGGATAGGACACTTCAATGCCTGCCTTGATTCAGGCTAAGTTGCCACCATTTCGCCCCCCATCATATTTGTGCCATCAGTGCAGATGCCAACCCAGTGGGAAAGGCAAATGACAGCTTAGTGTTATGAAAGTGGGATTGGTCAGGTGTGGTGGCTCAAACCTGTAATCCCAGGATTTTGGGAGGCCCAGGTAGGAGGATCGTTTTGAGCCCAGGAGTTTAAGACTAGCTTGGGCAACATAGTGAGACCTCACCTCTACCCAAAACAAAAAAGAGTTAGCCAGGCATCATGGCACATGCCTGTAGTCCCAGCTACTTGGGAGGCTGATGCAGGAGGATTGCATGAGTCTGGGAGGTCAAGGCTGCAGTGAGCCATGATCGTGCCACTGCACTCCACCCTGGGCGACAGAGCAAGACTCTGTCTCAAAAAAAAAAAAAAAAAAAAGGTAGGTTTGACTTGCTGGATTCCCTACAAGAATTCTTCCAAAGCAGAGTTTTGGAACCACCCAGGGGTCAGCAGATCACACCTTGAGAGCAGCTTGTTAGTCTATTTTCAATTATTCTGATTCAAACCCATTGCATTTTAGGTCAGAATTCTATCTGGCATAATTAGGCTTCTCAAAGTGAGGCTTTCAAGTGAGTCACTGTGCCTTGGGCAGAGGGATAGCAGATGAGTTGGATCGCACCTTCCTGGGGGGTGTGGCTGTGGCCTGGGGGAGTGAAATGTGCACGTAGTCATCCGAATGACAGAGTGGGGCTGGAGGAGGAGAGGTTGCTGGGGTTCCCAGAGGAGTTCCTTTTCCACCTGCTTAGAGACAAGGGCAGAACATATATGAACACTGAGCCCAACTATTAGAAAAACTGCCAATTTTTTTTCAGCCCATTACTATAAATAAAGCTGCTAGAGTTAACTTTCTAGGGATCTAGATCAGTCTCTCTCTTTTTTCAGGTTCACTTTACACATTCTGAAAGCCCCAGGGATTTGCAATAAGTGTCAAAAACAAGTTTACAACTGCAAGTGGTCCCTTAGATCTGAAAGAGAGCTCCTCCTGCCATTAAAAGCAGGCCAAAACCAACCAATCAAATCCAACCTAAGACATACATACCAGTTGTACCAAAGACTTTACTGTAAGGGTGTGACAGATCAGGTGGGACATTTCCAGGAGAAGTTGGAGGAGTGGTCATACCACAAACCATAGATGGGCTCCAAAGAGTAGCCTGGGAAGTTAATAAAGTACATCAGCAGTGGCAAAGGAATGCTAAGTCATCCACAAGGTTTATATCCATGGCCAGTGTTCAGCTTAAATTTAGCTTTTTCAACTAGAAAAAGGCATCTTATTAAAAGTGTATCAAGAAACAAGTTGCATTTTATAAATCAAGACTTCAAGATGAATCTAAGAGGCAACAGTAACTTTCTTTGCTAATATGATGGATCCTTAAAAGTGACTCCTGAAATAAGCAGTGTGAAATTTTCCCAACCACATACTAAATCTGACCCAAAGGGTCAGCTTCACCAGAAAGCAGAGGAGAAAGCAGGCACACCAATTGACACCATACTTGTGGTGGTTCAGTTATCAGCCGTGTAGATGGGGAACTCAGAGTCTGAGGTAGCTGCCCTGGCGTATTTAACAGCCGAGACGTGGAGGAAGGGGTAGAAGTAGCACACCCTAAAATGGAAGGGAAGAACACAAGGGGTTAGTGTGTGGTTTTAGATTATTCTGATTAAAAAAAAAAAAAAAAAAGGATGATTCTCTAGACCATTTGATAATATTCAATTCTCTGTACCTAAAAAATCTGAGGGACTTAACTGACATCCTTGGGGACAAAGTAACATTTCAGAGTTTCTTTAAATGCTCCTTTGAAATCAAGCTCAATAAGGTTTGATGTCTCATTAAGCCTCAAGATAACTTGAAAAAGCACAGTACGGATAACAACTTCAGTGAGTGCGACCCACAAATGAAGCTTAGATTTTTATACGAATCCAAGTCTAAATTGTTCTGACTCATTCCAACTGTGTCAGTGCTACAGCCACCAGAGCTTCACTCTAAGTGTCTGAAAATCACAAAGATTCCCTTATGAGGTAGAGCCTGGAAGTCAAATACTTGAACCCATTTTCTTTGTTAAGGGTTGGAGACACGTCACCAACTCTGTTGGCATACAATTAGGTAGGAGACCAAGGATATCTAAATTAAACTTGAAGGAGAAATTATTTAGAAGAAAATGGAGGGATATGCAAATTTAAAATATTTTGGGAAAAATTCCTAGGGACTGAACTAAGTCTTACTCCAGAAAAGAAAGTCAACAAAGACAAATAATGTTTTCCAGAGACAAAGTTGCAAAACAGATAAGTACCAAAGACACTTTTTACCATAGCTATTCTGTGTGTCAACATAAGGGCTGGTGGTGACATCGGCTGAACGATGAGGAAAGCGAGCTGAGATTTGGTGAGACACAGAATAGCCATCTTCATATGAGGCTTCTGTGGGATCCAGAGAGATTTTGGCACACTCGATCACAACATCATGAGTTTCTAATCTCTTCCACCTGTAAAAGGCAATGAAAGTCAAGAAATACAAACTACTTCAGAGTGTCAACTCAGTGCCAGCCACGGAACTCTGATAGCAGAGAACAAGCAGGACCATGCCAGCCCAAGTCTGAAACAATTCTAGTACATAAAGAAATAGCCATTCATTTTACAATCCTATACCTTCCCTGTTTAAAATGGTTATATCAAGTTAACAAGCTAATCTGAAACAAAAATTTCCTCACTAGGCGTAGCCTCAAAATGGAAAAATGGAACGTAAGCTATGCAGTAGAGTAGCAGGCAGGGAAAAATGCCCTTTGGAACAAAGGTCATCAAAAAACAGGGAGACTTGAAAACTGCCAAGCAGCTGAGGCTGACTTAAGGTCTCCTATCAAGGCCTCAGGTGTCAAATCCATCCCTAGACCAGAAACAGAGTATAAAAGATAAACTTAAGAAAGTCCAAGATAATTTTCTTTTCTTTTTCTTTTTTTCTTTTTTTTTTTGAGATGGGGTCTCCCTCTATTACCCAGGCTGGAGTACGGTGGCATGATTGTGGCTCACTGCTACCTCCAACTCCTAGGCTCAGGGATCCTCCTGCCACAGTCTCCCAAGTAGCTGGGACTACAGGCACATACCACCATGCCTGGCTAATATTCTTAAAGAAATGGGGTCTCACTTTGTTGCCCATGCTGGTCTCAAAATACTGGCCTTAAATGATCCTTCCACCTTGGCCTCCCAAAGTGCTGGGATTACAGGCATAAGCCACCGTGCCCGGCTGAAGGCATGATTTTTTAAATCAATGTTAGTATGGCATAATTTGCTTACAATAAAATTAATCAATCTTGCTAAGTTTTGACAAAAGTCTCGATCATAATGAAGAACACTTCCATCACCCCAAAAGTTCCTTTGTGCCCTTTGTGATCAGTCTCTTCCCCAACTTCTTGCAACCATCGATCTGCTAAAAGCATGTTTCTTCAGGGGGTATAATAATAGTTATTCTATAGAACATATCCCTTTGGTTGAACTTTGGGTTATTTCCTTTCTTCTTTCCATTACAAGCTGTGCTGTGCTGAACACTGTTGCATGTCTTGACCTACATATAGAAGTGAGCCACCATGCCAGCCTCCCATAAGGATTTTTTTTTTTTTCTTTTGAGACACAGTCTCGCTTTGTCACCCAGGCTGGAGTGCAGTGGCGTGATCTCAACTCACTGCAACTTCCACCTTCTGGATTCAAGCGATTCTCCTCCCTCAGCCTCCCAAGTAGCTGGGATTCCAGATGCCCGCCATCATCCCCAGCTAATTTTTTTGCATTTTTAGTAGAGATGGGGTTTCACCATGTTTGCCAGGCTGGTCTTGAACTCCTGACCTCAGGTGATCCACCTGCCTTGGCCTCCCAAAGTGCTGGGATTACAGGCATGAGCCACTGTACCCGGCCGAGAATATTTTTAAAACTGTCTAAAGATTCCTGTTATGTGATCCATGGTTTCACTTCTAAGAATTTATCCTATAGAAACAGACATACAACAATGTCCAGCACAGCACAGCTTGTAATGGAAAGAAGAAAGGAAATAACCCAAAGTTCAACCAAAGGGATATGTTCTATAGAATAACTATTATTACAACCCCTGAAAAAGCATGCTTTTAGCAGATCGATGGTCGCAAGAAGTGGGGGAAGAGACTGACCACAAAGGGCACAAAGGAACTTTTGAGATGGTGGAATGTACTTTATTATGATTGGGACTTTTGTCAAAACTTAGCAAAATTGATTAATTTTATTGTAAGCAAATTATGCCATACTAAAGTTGATTTTAAAAACCATGCTCAAGGCCGGGTGCGGTGGCTCGTACCTGTAATCCCAGCATTTTGGGAGGCCAAGGCAGGCGGATTACTTGAGGCCAAGTTCAAGACCAGCCTGGGCAACGTGGCAAAACCCCACCTTTAAAAAAAAGACAAAAAAAAAAAAAAAAAAAAATTAGCCAGGCATGGTGGCATGCACCTGTAATCCCAGCTACTTGGGTGGCTAAGACTTGAGAATCACTTGAACCTGGCAGGTGGAAGTTGCAGAGAGCCAGGGAAGCGCAACTGCACTCCAGCCTGAGCAACAGGGCCAGACTCTGAAAAAAGAAAAAAAAAAAATGATGCTTTCAGCTGGGCACGGCGGCTCACACTTGTAATCCCAGCACTATGGGAGGCCAAGGCAGGAGGATCACTTGAGGCCAGTGGTTCAAGACCAGCCTGGGCAACAAAGTGAGACCACACCCCATCTCTACAACAACAACAACTGGGCGTGGTGGCATATGCTCATGGTCTGGCCACTCAGGAGGCTGAGGTGGGAGGACAGCTTGACTCTGGGAGGTTGAGGCTGCCATGAGCCATATTGTGCCACTGCACTCCAGCCTGGGCAACACAGCAAGACTATCTCAGGAAAAAAAAGAAAAAAAAATCATGCTTTCCACGTGCCTGTACTCTCAGCCACCGGGGAGGCTGAGGCAGGAGGATCACTTGAGCCCAGGAGTTCGAGATTGGCCTGGGCAACCTAGCAAGACCCTGCTGCAAAAAATAATAATGCTTTCAAACATTAAATGACATAAAATGCTTATAATATAATCTTAAATGAAAAAAGACACAAAGTTATTCAGAGACACACCCGCAAATAGATCTGACTGTAGTAAGTATTCAAATTAAAAGAACTGAAGTTACGAACAATGTTCATTTATTCTTTCAACTCTTCAGTATTTGTCAAACATTCTATAAAGGCCCTAATAATTAACAGAATATTTAAAATTGAACGCCTAGTCAAGTATAAACTATTTCCTTTTAGACAACATAACTTTGCTCTATGTGTTTCTAAGGTGGTTAGTAACTCCACCAGAGACTTGCATTTTTTTTCCGAGTTTACAGAAAACAGCACAGCACCACTAAGGGCACTCCATAGGTTTACCTTAACAAAACATGTGATCCTACACAACTGCTGTAGAAAGCTTATTATATCTTAGATGCTGAAAATATGGTATTAAATACAGAAAAGAAAGTATCCAGGGCATGGGGAGAATATAAGGCAGCTTCACTAAGGAGTAAGTATTTCGATTTCAGGGCTGCCTCTTCATTCACTACCTGGGTTCTCACTGCCTGTGGCATCTTGTTAATGGGGACAGGCTCCTATTTATGCATTCTCAGCATGACTGGAAAGTGATTAAGTGAGAGCAGGCGTTAGGACACATGTGTACACATAAGAAGATTGATTTTAGAGGAGAAAATGAGAATCATAATAAAAGAGGAATACATTTAAATGTTTTATTTTAATCAAAGTAATTTATGCACTTACAATATTTCCCTGATTCTTAAAAGGACTTTTCATATTTTAATATCTAAAACTGGGAACCATCGTCTAATCAAATGCATGTTAGTTTACTTGGCATTTTTTTCTTTCTCAGATGTATATAAAATAGAAGTACACCACACATCTAACGGCATCTGAGATCCAATGAAATACGGTAGTTTAAAAAGTCAATACAGTACTGAAGTTTCCTCCCATCCCTTCCCCCTGCAACCACTCTGGCAGCTGCTTCCAATTCTGTTAGCTGAATTGTTATCCCGCCTCTATAGTTCTCAAGAATATGCCCTGTGCTTTTAATTTCGTGATTTATAAATTACAGACACCATCTATTAACTTACTATTATGGGAAGTGAGGATTGAGATCTCTTCCATATATCCTTTCCCTCCTCCTCAATGCTCTCAAAATAAGTATGTAACTGTTCTTGTTGTTTTCAAAATTGATTTCAACATTATGACTACCTAAGTACTACTCATGGCTGAGCCACAGAGTATACTATGATAATATTTCCTTTATTGTAAGTTTTAATTGTTCTGTGTCTCTTCCTCACCTTTTTGTGTGTCTATTGCTAATTTTTCCTAAATGTATTCTAACAGCTCTGAAACAATGCCTAATATAACTTTTATTAATGAAATGCAAAGAATACACCAGGATCATTCCTCATCTCCCTGAAGAGCTCCCTTCTGGAGCACTTTCTCCCCCGCTTCAGATTGGACAGGCTGCTCTCAGCACTGCCTGTTACCCTGACACTTTCCCTGGACATGGTCCTGTAAAAGGGTCATGATCAGGCCCCAGTCCCCTGGATTCTGTCTTCCTCTTTCATGATTTTACTCTCATTCTGGTGGAATACATGCTCCAGTCATTAACTGAGGAAGGATATATGGGAAGGAAATTTGAGTCCATGCATTATCTACAAGTGTCTCATATTTGATAGAAGAGTTGGCTGGCTATAGAATTCTAGTTGAAAACCTTTTTCTCACAATTTTGAAGGTATTTCAGAAGCTAATAGCATTCTGATTTCTGATCCTTATTAATGTGATTTCGTTTTTTTTCTTTCTCTGAAAGGTTAATCCCTGGTACTTTAAAATTCTACAACACTGAGACCTAGTTGGGCACCAGGTAAGCCCCTTTAATCTGGAAACTCACATCCTTCAATCCTAGGAATTTTTTTTTGTTGTATTATTTCTTTTACAATTTCTTTCTCCACCAAAGTTTTCTTCTCTCTCTCTTTTTTTCTGAGACGGAGTCTCGCTCTGTCACCCAGGCTGGAGTGCAGCAGCACAATCTCAGCTTACTGCAACCTCCGCCTCCTAGGTTCAAATGATTCTCCTGCCTCAGCCTCCCAAGTAGCTGGGATTACAGGCACCCACCACCATGCCCGACTAATTTTTTGCAGTTTTAGTAGAGACGAGGTTTCACCACGTTGGCCAGGCTGGTCTCAAACTCCTGACCTCAAGAGATCTGCCCGCCTCAGCCTCCCAAAGTACTAGGATTACGGGTGTGAGCCACTGCACTCGGCTCTTCTTTAAAAAAGAAAAAAAATTTAATTGGATATTGGGACTTCCTGGGCTGATCATTCTAAATTTCTATTCTGCTCATATTACCCAGCTCTATCCTTTGGTTCTGCTGAGATATTTATCTATATCTTGGAAAAGCTGATGTCTGAGATATCAACTTTATCTCCCAATTCTTTTACTGAAATGTTTATTTTGGCTATCATTTTTAATTTTGAAGAGTTCTTTTAGTCTCAAAATGGTCTTTTTCTGTGGCATCCTGCTGCTTACATACGCACAGATGCCTTATCTCTGTGGCTATGGTAATATTTGGTAATATATTTGGTAATATCAATAAAATATTACTATGGTAATATTTTCTTCTGCTCTATCATTATGGTTTTGTTCTAGCTCTCTTTTCTCCTCTTTATGTTGGTGTCTGTCTTTAGTGTTAAAACCTTCTTCCAAAGCCAAGCAATCTGCCTAGCCAAGTTGAGTGAGGCTCTCTATAAGCTGACTAAGGAATCTTCCAAGTTAATATAGTTGGCTGAACGTACGCACCCAAATGTACAGCCTCCTGGAATCCCACTGTCTACAGTAAAGACTTCTTTGTTTTTCAATATAAACCCACAAGGAGGAGAACAGGAGACAGAGAACAGAACCAGAAGTTTTTGAAACTAAAATACAGACAGGCAAGTGGTAACTGACACTACAAATCCACAAAAGCAGAATCCTAAGCTGCCACTGTCTCAAAGTGAAGAGTCAACTGATTATACTACAGAATCCTTAAAATCATAAGGAATTTACAGCATCTGGTACTTCTGGAACAGCAGATGAACAGCAGGTAGACAAGGGGAGCTAAAATACTGAAGACAGGGTGAAAACCACTGGAGGAGCAGTCACAGCCCCTGGGTCCTGCCCCAACTCTACACTCCTGAACAATAGCTCTTTTCTCACCAGAAATCTGGATTATTCTCTAGAGAGAATAAAACAAGGAATGCCTGGATAAGGTATTCCAGAAATAGTTGAGGGCATGAGTGTCATTCCAAATAAGGGGATTAAGTGAAGCATATACATCCTAAATGCCAAGACCACCAACCCCTCCTCACTACCCGCCTCCTTCCCCCCAGAGGCAGTCAGACGCTTACCAGTCTGAAAATCAGAAGACTATTTTCTAAAAAATGTGACCAGCTCAAGAAGAAAACAATACCGACACCACTATTTCCAACAGATGCTCAGTTCAACATACAACAAAGCTCAAAGTCAACAAGTCCCACCACTGTGAACAAAGCTGTTTTGTCTCCCCATATATAAACAGTTTACTAGATCCTTGCAGAAGGCCTCAAAGATTTAAAAAGAATAACACAAAACAGAAAAGAAGGAAGCTTAAAAGAAACAGACGATGCAGGGAAAAGAAAACTCCTTATATATGTACATAGTCATGTGTCACTTGACGACAGTGACATGTTCTGAGAAATGCATCTTTAGGCAATTTCTTTGCTGTGTGAACATCAGAGTGTACTCACACAAACCTAGATGTTACAGCCTCCTAGGCTACAAACTTGCACAGCATGGTACTGTACTAAATACTGTAGGTAACTGTAACACAACAGAAGGTATTTGTGTATCTAGACATATCTGAACACAGGAGAGGTACAGTAAAGATGTGGTGGTATAATCTCACGGAACCACTATCATCTGTGGAGCCCATCATTGACTGAAATGTCATTATGCGGTGCATAGATGAACTGGATTTCTAGAAGGAAAGACAGAGAAAACAGGCAATCAAGCACAAAATAACTAAAGAAAATATCATAGAACTTGAAGAGCTTCCAGCTTAAACAATGAGAATAGATTCACACCAACGTACATCACTGGAAATTTCAGAATATTATGACAACAAAGAGAACACCAGCTCCCCTAGAGAAAAACACAGCAAATACAGATGATCAGAAATTCCAAGAGCAACATTGGAAGCAGGGTGGCAATGGAATAATACCTTCATATTACTAACTCTCAACCTGTAAGTCTACACCAGCCAAACAACTGCATCCCTCCTCAAAAAGCTCCTGGATGATATGTCCTATTAAACAAGAGTAAACCAAGAAGACAAGATACAGTAAATGAGAGATCCTGCACAGGAGAGAGGCGAAGGAAAGCCTCAGAAGACTAGGATGACAGCTGGGTACTAGGTACAGACGAGAACCAGTTCGGATCAGAACAGTACCTGCCAAGAGACAGGCATGTCTCAAAGTTCCTGCTGTCCCGCACTATCTTTTTAATGAGGGACAGAGCCAGGTGACCCTGGCCTGTATAACTTGTCTGTACTTAGCTTGTCTTAACTACATACTGATGAAATTCCTACTCTCCCTTCTCTGCTCAATCAGCAGAGGACATTCATTTTATCCCACAGAAGGATTCTGTCTGACCTATTCCTGGGAGCTGAAAGCAGGCACAGAGAGCAGCCTCCCCGCCTGCCATATTTCACGCATGTCCAGTACCTTGTCCTTGCTAGAAGCCTTGCCAGATGCTGTGATGAGGGTAAGCCTTGTGTTTCCCAGACTCATTCATGACCTTGTGTGTTTACTTCCCAGAAGGGGCTGTGAAACCTCAGGGACAGTGAAACCACACCAAGACTCACATGCGCTGCTCCTCCTCTCATCTCCTGCAAACCTTCAACTACTAGTGACAAGACTGACCTTCTCTTAACTAGGCTTTGCTTCCTAATCAACTAGCTTTTCAAAACA
Organism: Mandrillus leucophaeus; assembly: GCF_000951045.1. Taxonomy (NCBI): domain Eukaryota; kingdom Metazoa; phylum Chordata; class Mammalia; order Primates; family Cercopithecidae; genus Mandrillus; species Mandrillus leucophaeus. The sequence goes on from NW_012102821.1 coordinate 71,925, forward strand.
AAGCAATACCTACAGTAAAACTATAAAGAAAAGCAAGAGAATGATTAAAAGCAACAATGGTAGTTGTCTCTGAGGTAGCAGGGAGAAAGGAGAGGTTCTCCACGGGGAGCCTCTAAGGTAATGTTCTGTTTTGTTAAGCTAGGTGCCAGCTACATGTGTTTTTGTGTCATTATCAGACTTTACATACACATTTTCTGTACTTCTCTACATATATCTCACACTAAACTGCTTTAAGCTGGCTGAGGCTCTGTGTGGTAGAGGCAGTGTCTGTGGAGAGGTAAGATTCGCTGTTGGGGGATCAGGCAGTGAGCCAGCTTTTTCAGCAGGAGATCCCCAAGTGCCAATATCCATGGGTCAGTTTCCCCAAAAAGGACCGGGTCTCCTAAGTGGGGAGCATAATAAGCCTGGCTACCAGGCAGAGACAAGCAGAGGGACGGAGCTGGGCCTCCCACAGCTCAGTCTGTAAATTTCCTCTATCTCCCTCACTCTTACCCTCAGTTCCACTGTCCACTCCAAATAATATATGACTCCCTGAAGTCCTTTCTCCATTCTGCAAAGCCAGATTTATGTATTTTCTGCAATCCCCTTGTTTTTAGCCATATGCTTCACCTCCTTCATCGCCCCATCACTGGCACTACCAGAAAGGTGTAAGCCTTTCTGGGGGACACGCACTTGTGCTACAACTTTCTCCACTCTGCTAAATGTTATTAAATGTCCTCCACCTGTGAAGAGTATGTTTTAAACTCACATAAATTTTAGCTGTACGAGTGCTTCCAAGCGGACTGATTCTGTAAGTAGAACATCTATATTCCCAAATATACTTCAACAGGAATTACCTCCTAGATCACATTTTCAATTTCTCAAAAGATTCTTTAAAATTTTGACACTAGTTTCTATACCTTCGAGGGTCCAGTTCATGGTCCTTGGATCCAGTCACTAATTCCGGATGAATTCGCACATGCTCCATCATTGGCTAGAAGAGTTGACAAATTATAAAGGGCTGAATGTTTGTGGAACATCCAAATAATGGAATATTAGTTGACAATAAGAAGGAATGAAGTACTGATACGTGTTACAACACGGATGGAACCTTAAAAACATTATACTAAGTTAAAGAAGCCAGTCACAAAAGACCACATATTATATGATCCCATTTACACAAACTGTCCAGAACAGGCAAATCTATTAAGACAGAAAACAGATTAGTGGCTGCCTACGGACTGGAGTGGGTAGGAAGAAAACGGAATTTCTTTTCAAAATTTTCCTGTCTGCCATTAAATACAAAAGGTATAAATGCAGCCTATTTAAACAGTATGCTAAGTAGCAAACAAACAAGCAGTTTTAATTTACCTTGACCACTTCTTCAAAAGTCTCCAGGTTTTCTTTCATACTGTAATGAGAACGCAAAAAGGAGACAAAGTTGCAAGGGTACATTCCATAAAGGCGATGAAAGAGTGCGTACACACTGGCATGGAGATGGACGAGATAGACTTCCGCCACGTGGCCTAGAAAAGGAACCCGTTGAGAAGAGCCTCTTAGTTGGACACAGATTGAGGTGTGCAAAACAGATATAAACAAGTGGCTGCCAGCATGACTTTTTATCTATGTATATTCCCACCTCACTCCAAAGACAGGAAGAGTTGTTTTCTAAAATGCAAACAAATCTGGACACACCAGACACCCTTATCTTAAATCCATCGATGGCTCCCTATAACCTTTGGATAAACTCCAATCTACTAGTGTCATCCATGAAAGCCCTTCCTGATCTAACTTTTGCCCTCCTCTCCAGCCACTGCCCAAAAAGGATCCCAAACATTCTCACAATACTGAACTATCTTTATGATGATAGATCTCTGTAAAATTTATACTTTTCCACTGCTGAATTCAGCATGAGCTTCCTGAGAAAAAAAACCGTCTTACTCATCTCTCGGTGCTTTGCACTGGACCTGGTATTTAACAAGCACTCAATATTTACAGAATGAATGTGTGAGAATCTTTTAAATCAGTATGTAGTCTTAGCTATGTAGATTTATAATTACAGAGTGAAAAAAACTATTATCTAGAAATTAGCTTAAAGAACTAAGAGTGAAAGAAATTGAACATCTTAATTTAGCCTTACCTAGACCCTGTGGAAACCCATGGCCACAGTATACGTAAAGTTTCTCCACAATAATGAACAGACCATTCCTTTCTCCCAAAGATTCTACTAAACAAGCAGGCACCACGTGGGCCTATGCTTGTAACTGAATCCTGTACAGGAAGCCACAGTGTTCTGTCTCATAGGTCTGACAGACTTCACCCTTTTGATAGGAATACCTCACACTGGGATAACCCAAAGATTCCAAATTTCATATGCTTACAGCTTCTGATTCCTTTGATAGAGCTCTGCTACCTGCCGATAGGGGAAAAAAAAACACAAAAAAACCCCACTGCATTTGAAATTGGAGTGCTAATCACGACACATCGCATTTCCCTCTGACTCCTACGGTACAATGAGTGGGTTCTCAAACCTGACATTTGTGCTCTGTCACAACACAGCAGAAAAGGAAGACAGAAATGTCCCACAAGCTTAGTCCTGTACTGCTGCAATACAGACGGAGGCTGCTTTTCAGTTAATCAACAATCATGAAGTTTTACATCCTACTGCTCAATTTCTCTGACAACCAATCCTTTTAAGCCAACAAAATTAAAAAGTTATCTCAACAGTCATGTTTCTTATATGTGGCTGTAGTGGATGCACCCAAGGTATTCCCTCATCTGTCTGGTAAAAACCACTCATTTCAGCTATAAAAGTCTACATGTCCACTCCTTACAGCATATGAGCAATTAATCAATAACGAAAGCATTCACCTCACAGGGCCCAATAGGTATATGAGGAGATCTGTACCTGGTTTCTTCAGGCACCATGATGAAAGACGGCCAAAAATGTCAAAGAAATCAAGAAGATGCTGTTTCCCAGACTGTGGAATCATTGGTAGCATGGTTATCAACACCAAGACGCCTGTTGTGAGGACAACGACGTCAGTGTCCATCTGCAGGAGAAAAGGTCAAACAGGAAACGTCTGTCAGGCACTGGCACCAGGATCGGCATTGTACAGTATGTGAAGAGGCTCTAAACACTGAGAGAATCACAAATCACAAGTTGACTCACATACTCATTTCCCTATCCGTAAGGATTACTGAGGGGACAACATTCAAACAGACTCAACAGGAACACTGAGACCCAGCTCTACTGTAATGAGTCAGTGAGGACCATTTACAACACACCTATGCAAAGGTATCCAGGAGATGAGTTCAAACTTGACTTGCGGACACTCAAGTCCTGAAGCCTTAGGATGCCCTATTTATAGCACTTGGATGAAAACAAAAGGAGTTGCTCTTCAACAAAACACAGGAGCACTGCTCTGTTTTCATTCATTCAACCAAATCTTAAGATATTTACTTTTTGTTAATTAAAAAAAAAAACAAAAAAACACTACACATTGACAAGTAACTTACTACTTTTTAAAGAACTACAACAGAAGTATAACTGAAGGAGAAATTAGTACAGCACTAACAAGTCAACTTAAAGGCTCACTTCAAAGCAGTATTTAGAGACCAGTAAATTAAAATATATATATATGGAAACCTTTGAGTATGCCTATAGTTTACATATTAAGTCAAATAAATAACTTCAGGCTAACTGAAGACACTTAACACCCAATGAATACTCAATCAACTCTGACTAGCTAGCTATAGCAGCTCACCTGAACCATAATTAAATCATGAATGTTTGCCAGGTAGGTGAAATTCAGATTTATGAAACAAGATATTAATCAAAAGACTACTATGTAGGTTAAGACATCCATTATTCCTATTAGAATAAGAATCTATGAGTCTGGGAATAAAGTTTTAAATATATTTTGATTTTTACATCAAGCATCAAGTCTTTCATTATGGAAGATATCCAGTAAGAATAATATATTGGTAGGAGAATTGAGAATATATGAGACTACATAATGATTCTCAGCAAAAAGAACTAGCCCTGATTTCATTTACCCTAATGGTCTAACTGAAGACTCGTCCATGATTAATATTCAAAACTTACTCTTTTGGAAAAGATAAGTGTTTTGCAATCTGAACTAAATGATGTGCCTCAAAATTAGATTATATTCTCATCAATCCATTAATTAGATGATATTCTCACCAATCCATTAATTAGATTATATTCTCATCAATCAATTTGCTTAAAAAACATTAAGTTGTTAAAACTGTTCCTATTTTTTCAGAGTTAAACGCACGTTTTTATAATACCCTACCAATGTGACTCCTTGGGACCCACCTCTAGGGATAATAAAAGAGTTACCCTTCTTGGCAGACACAAAAATCAATTTGCATGGTGCTGTATCAGATGAATCCAATGGTACTGCCATCCTGGAACAAATACTACTGGATATTTTCATGTCTCTGTGAGGTACAGGCAGTTAATAATAACCACATTTTTCTTATTTTATAGATAGAAAACAAGTCCAGGAACTAAAACAGATTAAACAAATAACCCTGAGTATGGCTGCACACCACTGTTAAAACTAAAACCATAAAGTTCTATTTAGATTTTGACTCCCTATATAGAAAAATGAACTAAATTTAGTGCCAAAAATTGAATGCAACTTAGTGGAACTTACATCAACAAAATCTGAATTATAGCTGCAACCAGACCATATTCCTAAATGTTTAATAGAAACTTTAAGCCATTCTTCTATTAGCTAAAAGATAATTTAGAAACAGGGATTCCCAAAAGATAATCCAGGATATTTTTAAATGAGGGAAGGCTAAACGATGATGAAATCAAGAGGTTTGGAATAATGTAACATTGAACCCATCTGATCAAAATTTTTCCATATTTGCGTGGACGAGGTATTCAACAGTCACAGTGATATATTTGAGAACTTACTAAGTACCAACTCTAGACAACATTCTGTTTGAGAAAAGCCAAATGCCTAGAAGGTTTTAAACTCTAAAAGTTAAAATCTAGCTTCCTTGCTTTAAGTTACTTAAAATTTCAGAAACTACTCATAAAGTCATTTCATTCAAATCCTTACAAACATCCTACCTTGAGACATTTTAGTAAAGAAGGCAAAAGAGGTGCTTGAGACAGCTTATGCTTCCAAGATGGCTGCAGTCTTATGACATGACCCAGTAACGAGAGGATGGATAAACGAGTGGCGGCTTTACCCACATATTCATTAATCCTGTCCAAGAGGTGCTGAAAATGCAAAAGAAGAAGGGAAATCCTCACATGAATATATGAAGTTAACAAAAATAAAGACAACAATGATGTGCTCCAGTCTCTTAAGTCTTGTTCTAATGTAAAGCAAGGCTCATGCAGATAAAAGATCAAATTCAGCATTTTAAAAATCACGTTAGCAAACAAAACACTGCTGCATTTGGCCTGACAAAAGGCAGCCAGTTTGCAACTCATGAAAAAGGATCGTACAATACACGCATGCAAAAAGGGGGAGACTTGTTCACAGTCCCTCAATAACCACTAGTGCCAAACTGTGTTAGGTTATTGAAGCCATGAGGGCATCCCGCTGGAAGCAGCCACTTATTGCTAGAGCAACCCAACCTACATGGTTTGATCTCAAGTATCAATTAGGTAGTAGAAGTAACGACTCAGACCAGAGTAAATAAAAAAACAAGATGGGCCAGGCGCAGTGGCTTATGCCTGCAATCCCTGCACTTTGGGAGGCTGAGGCAGGAGGACAGCATGAGGCCAGGAGTTCAAGGTTACAGTGAGCTATGATTGTGCCACTATGCTCCAGTCTGGGCAACAGAATGAGACCCCACCTCTTTAGAAAACAAAACAAAACAAGATATACTGCAAAAGGCATGCAATACAAGGTCTTCAAATCCTGGGGAAGTTGCTCTCATATACACACTTAAGACTTACCAAAGTCTGCAATAACAATGCTTTATTACCTACTTACTAAAAACAAACGGAAAACATGAAGGAGCCCTCCAAGTACCTGATGCTAGGAAACAAGACTCATTAATTTGCCATGTAAGTCCTTTGTACTTGAAGCTTTTCCATATTGATAAAAGTCTAAAAATCCTATTCAAAGTATGGGTTGAAATATGGGTATCTATGGGCCAAACCATCACTATACAATTATAGTACTGGAAATGTAAGATTTCTTTAAACAAGATCTTTAACAGTCTCTGAAATATGTTTTATTTTGTAAACTTTTCAAGAATCATGGGTCCTACAAATTAATTTTTATATATAGTTATAAACTGGGAACAATGTCATCAGTAGCACACAGAAATCAAAAGAATAAGCTTGGGATAAATTGCACAGTGGCCATGCACAGAAGCTGTTGTACTCATGGAGAACATATGAAATGCCTACGACACGTCAGCCGTTACCTTGTCATGTGGCTCTTGTAAGGTGGTCAGGATGTGCAACGCCGGCTGAGAGTTGGTTTCCAGGTAATAATCCACCAAGGTGTTTACAAGCATAGGACCACGGTCTAAATCAAGAAAAGGGCAATGGATGATACTTACTCCCCTTAACATCCTAAATTTACCTTACACAGCTGCCTGTCACAAAATCTAGAAAATATTTCTTTATATGCTATTCTAAGTGTTATGCAGCATTACATTTCTGCCTTCTTAATAATAGGATAATCCCAAGCTTATTTGCCTAAATATGCATAAAAACATATGAAGTCCTTTTATTTTTATTGCTTTTTTTTTTTTGAGATGGAGTCTCGCTCTGTTGCCAGGCTGGAGTGCAGCGGCACAATCTCAGTTCAATGCAACCTCTGCCTCCTGAGTTCAAGCAATTCTCGTGCCTCAGCCTCCCTAGTAGCTAGCTGGGATTACCGGCGCCTGCCACCACGCCCGGCTAATTTTTGTATTTTTTTTTTTTTTTTTGAGATGGAGTCTCGCTCTGTTGCCCAGGCTGGAGTGCAGTGGCATGATCTCGGCTCACTGCAAGCTCCACCTCCCGGG
>NW_012102821.1:78970-100636 GCF_000951045.1 Mandrillus leucophaeus
AGCTCCACCTCCCGGGTTCACGCCATTCTCCTGCCTCAGCCTCCCGAGTAGCTGGGATTACAGGTGTGAGCTACCACACCCGGCCAATTTTTGTATTTTTAGTAGAGATGGGGTTTCACCATGTTGGCCAAGATGGTGTCGATCTCCTGACCTCATGATCCACCCACCTCGACCTCCCCAAGTGCTGGGATTACAGGCGTGAGCCACCGCGCCCGGCCCTCTATTGCTTTTTTAATTACAAAAAATAATCCACATCTATTATTAAAAATTCAGGCGATGTAAAAGTACATAAAATAAAAGTGAAAGTGCTCCTCGCCACCTGCCTCCCAACCCACTCTTCACAGATAAACACCCTTAAGTTTAGAGTGTGTCTCTTCAAACCTTTTTCTACTTGTATAATCGCACACATACAGCCCTCATGTCCACAGACGCAGACACAGTTTGTGCATGTGTGTTTTTTCCACTGAACAATGTGTTGTAACCGCCTTCCCATGTCAGCATCTATGGCCTATTTCATTTCTTTCCGTCCTCCAAGTGTTCTACTGCATGGCTCCATATAACTAATTTAACCATTCACCTACTGAAGGATACTTGGGTTTTTCCAATTTCTCACTATACTTCACTCGAAGCTATAATAAGATACAGATTCTTATAAATGGCCCAAATGGTATGTGTTTTAAAACTGATGACTGATACTCCAAACGGCTGAACATCAATTCACATTCCTGCTCACGGTGCCCATCTCTATACTCAGTATTTAATTTTGCCAACCTGGTAAGCAAAAAAGGGTACTATTTAAATTTGTATTTCTCATAATAAAAAGAGGTTAAGCACTTTTCATATTAAAAACCACGTATATGATTTACAGTTAAAGCGATGTCTGGAATTTGCTTTAAAATATTTGGAGGGTGGGAGAGTCAGGGAGGAAAGAATTTGAAACTGGGTTCATGGGGTTCACTACATGATTCTTACTTCATGTGTGGGCATACTTGAGTATTTCCATAATTGAAAGTTTAAAACACATATAGATACTCTCTTTGGGTGTTTAAAAAACTCTTCAGAAGATGAAAACTAAAATTATCAGCAGGATTCTAGTGGCTCTAAGTCAATCTCTTCTTTTTAGCAGATAAGCTAAAAGGATATTATTTTGCTAACCAGAATTGAGGTTCTCTTTAAAGACAGCTGTCACGTCGTCCCGCACACCCAGCATCGGGGAGTCCAGCATGGCGAGGAGCTCCCCGACATTCGCTTGTTGGGCCATTCTCTCCCTCAAAGGCGCTGTGCCGGCTCCAGGACGTGTGCTACAGGTTCTGAAGGTTCTTCATTGGCGCCACTACCAGACTGAGAAAAAGGAAGATGAAGAGTCACTAAATGGCCCCATTTTTCTCCACAAAAAAAAAATACCTGCAAGACAAACCAATGCATGTGTTCAATGCAATAGAAAGTTTGGCCAGAATTCTCTGGTTCGAACAGTGAGTACATTTGGCTGAGAAAAGAAGAGAAAGCATATGAATAATTCTTTGGCGAGTTTATGAAGAGGGTTTCTACAAAATACAACAATCAGAAAGAAACCTTAAAAACTGATACCAGTCACAGTAACTTAATGATAGGATAAAATCTAAGTTTTATTCCTACTTCTGATTCTACCTTGGGTTTTGGCTAAGACTGTATTTATATTTCAAATTATTGATCTAAAAAGCAGATAGTCTTTTTTCAGCAAAAGAATTAAATACATACTATTTCCTTATTGACAATCTCATCAATGGCTAAGAGTCAGTACAGCTGGTTAGGTCACAATTCTGTTAAGTCCAACACCTAGCATAAACTGGGGGTCATTTCTCTGTTTTAGCATATACCTGTCATCTGAGACATCTAACTGCACATCCAAATACCACTGGCTGCAGGGAGGTATTCACAGATGGGCTCATCAGGGCAAACCTTCAAAAACTCACCCTTCAAAACCCAAGCTCTCTATGGTAGTAGAGCAGCTGCTTTATCTTGATATACAAAAAGCAGCTCATTCCCCAAGTGTTAACTATACACACTTATGATTTCTCCCTCACTTTGGTCTGTGAGGCTGTATTTGTAAAAACAAGTAACAACAGTCATCATTCATAAGACAAGCACTGTACACCTTTTACAAACATCATTGTAAATACTCCTAATATGACCACCATGTATGGCACTTTTGTCCCCATTGTACAGCGAGCAGAATGGAGATCAAGCCGTTTGTTCTGGGTCACAAAGCTAGCAAGAGGCAAAACCATAGGAGAAAAACTGATATTGGAACCTGGATCTGACTTACTCCAAAGCTCCAAGCCCTTAAGTGTCACACTAAGCTAACCTGTGGTTTTCATCATCACAGCAACTCTGTGATGTGATGTGAGCAGGTACCATCCTTATTTTACACATGGGGATATGGATGCCCAAAAAGGATAACATTTCCTTTTCTTTCAGTAAGTGTAAGTAGCAGTTCTTAAGCTTCAATGTGCATCAAAACTAGCTGGGATATTTGCTAGAAATGCAATACCTGGGCCCCTTCCAAAACTGAATTTTGGGCTCAGGAATCTATATTTTAATACGCACTCCAGGTAATTCTTAAAATGAGACACAAACTAGTTTTGAGAAACACTATGATAAAGAAAAATCCAAATGAAGAGTTAAGCTGAGACCAGATGTAGAGGCTGAGGCCGCGCATGGTGGCTCACGCCTAAAATCCCAGCACAGTGGGAGGCCGAGGCAGGCGGATCACCTGAGGTCAGGAGTTCGAGACCAGCCCGGACAACATGATGAAGCCCCATCTCTACTAAAAATACAAAAATTAGCTGGTGTGGTGGTGGGTGCCTGTAATCCCAGCTACTCAGGAGGCTGAGGCAGGAGAATCGCTTGAGCCTGCGAGGCAGAGGTTGCAGTGAGTCAAGGTCGTGCCACTGCACTCCAGCCTGGTCAACAAAGCAAGACTCTGCCTCAAAAATAAAAAAAAAAAAAAGAGAGAGAGAGAGAGATAAGCCCCTTTTGCAAGAATGCCATATTTAAATTAGCAATGACCCCCAAAATTGCCAGGTATTAACTTGCTATCATTTATGTTCCTGTTTAATTACAATCTTGTGACATTCACTGGTTTTGGCTCTCAGTAAGTTAGAAGTTCATTTAGCAGAAAAATCAATTAAAATGTCTAAATGCCTTTTTGATACCATGGTATAGGAAGTTGCTGACTCACATCTATAAATAAAAATCTTACAAGTAAATCACGTAGGAAGTTAATTTCAAAGGGCTCCAAAATGTGAGACCACCATTGGTAAGATTCTACCGCAAAAGTTCAAAACTAAAAAGTAATTAGTATGGTAACAGGTACATACAAACATTTGCTGCATAGTACCTGTATATTATCATAAAAAATACCAGTAAAAATCTTTGGGCCACTACTTTCAAGATGACTTTTTAATAGCACACTTGTCCAGCTAACCCCCACATTGATTTCTACTTCAGGTAAATCACAAATGATTCTCAATTAGTGACAAAGAATATTGTTCATAAATTTAAAAGTATCTTGTCCCTAAGTTTGGTTTTGTTTCAATAAAATTGTTACTTACCTACTATCTGTCTAGGGAAACTCTGAGTTTGCATTCTGTGTAGTCAGAAGACGATAATGTCAGATTTAGGCCTCCAAATGCAGGCAGCCCCAGAGCCCAGAGTGACACGAGCTCAATTTTAAACAAAGATGGCGCCCATCCAGTCAACTTGGCGATAGTGTGGGCTAATCAGCTTGGGCTACCTAGCCTGTTTTTCTGTTTGCAAAATAAGGTTTTATTCTAAAACATATCAGAAACACACTTTGGCAACAAGTTTTTCTCTCTGGTTCCAAAATTCTACTGTCGGCCGCGTTGGTGGTATAGTGGTGAGCATAGCTGCCTTCCAAAATACTCCTGTTTGCTATAGTTTTTAATCTCCAGGAAAAATATAAACATTGGGTTTTATGTGAGATTCTTTGCATAAGTGGCTCAAGTTCAAGCATTTCTGACATTCTAAAAAGCCCTCCTAAGAGTTAAATCATAGCTTTTGGGATCAGTCCCATAACTAGAATATCTCCTGTTTAAGCACATTCAAACATTTGAGGGTACAGTAAGTGCAAGGTGTTAAGTAGGTAAGACAGACTTAGCCAGTTCTATGAAGAATTAAATGTTCTATAGCAGAAAAAAAGACATGGTTCAATATGTGCACAAAAAAGGGGAAGAAACCAGCCCAACTTGGACTCAGTCAGGGGTGGTGGTGGTGGTGGATGAAATGTACACATGTTAAACACATTTTACAGCCTATAGAGACTGGCTGAGAAAAGTCACTTAAAGATCAGCACCACAGACACAATGAAGCATCAGTGTGTTAGCCACAAAAGTCTCTAGCCATAAAAGTCTCTTTTCCACTTTGGAAGTAACTCACCATAGAAAATACCATACGGGAGAAGTTAAAAGACAGCAACTGGGTGAATGGATTTCTGTATCCTATATGCTAAAGCAACATTCCATTTAGTTTAATATTATCTTTAGTGGCCACATACAGTGCACAGTACAGTGTTGTAGATGATGCTAGTCATATTAAGAGGGCACGACCTTCAAGGCCAATCTCCACTCCAAAATCCATCACTCTGCCATCTTCTGGATCTCAGCAAAAGGCACTACCATCAGTCTAAAGCGAACACCCAGGTGACTCCTTGACTCTTTCACCACCTCCACCACCATATCTAATCCATCAGCAAACCCTTTGCTATCACCTCAGTCGAAGCCCCCATCATCTCTCAGAGACAAGGGAGCAGCAGCCCCCCTCACTACTCTCTCTGCTTGTATTCATGCTACCCTACAAAATTCATTTGCCACCAAATAACCACAAGAGACACTGAGATATGAACATCAGAATCTCACTCCTCTGTTTAAAATCATCCGGTGGCTTCCCATGGAATTAGTAAGAGCCAATAACATTATGGAACTTATGAAACTCATGAGTAGTCTACAAGGCCTCCTAAGATCCAGCAAGTTATTAACCTCCCAACCCCCCTCTGCCTCTTCATTCCTCTGCTCTAGTCCCAGTCTTCCCAAATACAGGAATACTGGTTCTTTCTTGTTCAAGGCCTTTGCACTTGCTGTTCCCTCTCTGCATGGAACACTCTTATCCCACATCCTTGCACAGCTGACTGTCTCTCAGATCTTTGATGGGCCTCCCCTGACCACCCAATCTAAAGCAGCAGGGAGGTTCTTAGTCATCACTTTTCAATAAAAGATACTTGATACTTTGTAATTCATGAGAAACCTTGAACCAAGTTTAAACTACACAGCTAGTAACCAGATTTGATCCAACAATACTTATGATCTCAAAAAACATGGAAAGCAGGGATCTGCCAAAGTTCAGTTTCAGTCTCTATACTCAGCCAAAATCTGCTGGCTGGCTGGCTTTGGCACAGGTGTTTTGTTTTTGTTTTTTAATAGAGACAGAGTCTCGCTCTGTCGCTCAGGCTGGAGTGCAACGGCACAATCTTGGCCCACTGCAACCTCCATCTCCTGGGTTCAAGCGATTCTCCTGCCTCAGCCTCCCAAGTAGGTGAGATCACAGGCGCACACCACCATGCCTAGCTAATTTTTGTATTTTTAGTAGAGACGGGGTTTTACCATGTTGGCCAGGCTGGTCTCGAACTCCTGACCTCAGGTGATCCTCCCACCTTGGCCTCCCAAAGTGCTGGGATTACAGGTGTGAGCCACCACACCTGGCCAAAAATGTCTTAAAAATGAAGACAAAAGTATAAGCAAGAGTATTCCATGAAAAAAGAAAAATGCTATTAAAAGTTGGGGGGTTTTTTGTTTCAAAATAAAAACAATTGCTAAAGGCAGCCAACAATTTTTTGTAACTTTAGAGTAAGGATCTTTGAGGCTTGCCAAGCTATGAATCCCAGGTACAAGGTTCCTTCCAGAAAACCAACTACCAGAAACTTTCCTGAATTCTGCTTTGTCCAAAAATGTTACCAATGAGGCTGTGTGCCAGCTGAGATGATATTACACACCTGTGACATAGTGACCACAGGAGTAACCTAGCAGCCAGTAGTGTCCACAAAGTATTTCTCCTATATTAAATTTTCGAACTTCTAAAATCTGACTACTAAAATGCAATACAATTACTATGGTGAAAAATATTTAATAAAATTTGAGATTTACTTTTGTATCTCAGAATTTACATTTTATGATGGTGATATTTAGCTTGGACCTCAATGATCTGAACACTTAACCCTTTGACTTTGGGTTCAAATTCACATACAGTGGACTTCTAAAAAAGGAACAGTATGAAGCACACACAAAAACACTGAAAATGAAAAATCAAACTCAGAAAATTTTCCCTACATGTGAGAGAACAATACTTAACTTTCTTGTTAGACAGTCTACAGTTTGTATCAAGACCCTACTTACGAACTGATGTAGAGCTGTAAGACAAAAATCTCTGCCTTATTTCACAATTCCTACGACAGAGGTGAGGCAGACAGTGACAGAATACAGTCAACAGCAACCCCTGAGCCTTGGCATGAGTCACACAGCTATCCATGTATAAAGACAGCAGACCAAGCACCTCCTGTCTTCCCTACACCCTTCCTATACACAACTCTGTTGCACTTGGCACTATTACTGCTAAACCAAAATTACAGTTCAGTGATCAGTTAGGCCACTAAGAGGAAATTCCATCCACTGAAATGCCAGCACCTCAACATTTATGAAGGATATATTCTGAGACAGGATCCTCCAATTCCTAAAAACTACTACAGCATATAACTTATCTCTCAAAAATTAATGTAAGACAACAGATATAGCCATGTTAAGATGCAAATGCTCACTCACCAGCTCAAGGGTTCTCGGCCCAGGATGTACATTAGAATCACCTGGAGAGCTTACAGAAAGTCTGGAGCATATCACAGTTGGTTTGTTTTTATAAACCCATGCGGATTTCTAAGGTGCAGCCAGGGTTAAGAACCTCTGCACTAGTTAAATGACTGTGTCAGCACACAGGCTTTAATTTAATGAAGTGGTTAAAACCAAACTTTGCTGCTCAACAGAGCTGAATTGAGTCCACCAAGTACTAGCTATACGTCTTTAGGAAAACTACGTGACATCTTTGAACCTGAATCCTCACCTGTAAAATGGGGATACACCGAAAGTGTGGCTGTGAAGAAGAAAAGTAATCCATACAATGCACTTTGCACAGTGTCAGGCACTGAATAAGCAACTAATAATCATCAGTAATGCTAATTACTTCATGCCATAGATGGTCCAGTTCCTGGCAAGTAGCTAAAACTGTAAATGTTAAATCCCTGAATGCACAACCATGGGCAAGATAATTCCCTCCCATCTTCCTCTAACCACTGGCCTGGTTAGACCTTACCTGTTCTAGGGACAACTGGTACTTCAGTTTCCAGTGCTGTCAACCTGGTGTCTTTCATGGTCACTGAAGGAAGAAAACATATGCACAATGAAGCAAAATCCCAGATGCAATCAGAAGTGAGTTAGGGGTTCATCTGGCACAAGCTTCTTCCTCCGCTATCCCCAACAGGTGGCCATCACGTTTCCACTGGAATGAACACTCATAATCACTGGAAGCACGTGCCTCTCCCCATCTACATTTCTGAACAGCTGGTTGCTGGAAAATTCTTTATATTGTGCTGAACTTGTAATCTCTGTCTTTTGTTAATGTCTGTTAGAGGTATAAATGAATGGGCAGGATAGGCCCTAGAATTAGAGAGTTCCGGGTTAAAATCCAAGCTCTGCAACTTATTAGTGTGTAACATTTGGCTATTTATCTTAAGTCTCCAAGGTCTAACTGTAAGTTACCTTGTCTGTAAAGTTAGAATAATGATGGCATCAAACTCATAAGGCTTGTGGGGATTACATGAGATGATGCATCCTATTGCCCTCGGCACAATGTGGGGCACACCGAAGTTACCGGAGGAGCCATGTGAGGCAGGTCCAGGACAGTGAGGGGCACAAAGCACTGAGTGGGCCAGCAGGCCCTCACTGCCTGCCACAGTTCCTACAGTCCTCACCCTTCCGCAACCCTCCCCACCACCTTGCCTCACTGGCCTTTCAGTTCCTTGGTCAAGCCACATGCTCCCCATTCCTGAGCCTAAGAGACTCTACCTTTGGCTCCTCCTAAACTCACTCTTCATCCTTAAAATCTCAGCTTAAATGCTCACTTCCTCGGAGAAGCCCTCCTAGGCTTCACTTCCCTCCCACTCCCACCTTCCAGACTAGGTCAGGTCCCCTGTTATGCTCTTGCAGCCTATATTTCTTGTGTCACTTACCACAACCCAATTAAATAAGCTCGATTAATTACTGAACATGTCTCCTTCACTAGAAGTTATATCCAGGGAGAGACTGCAGCTTACTCAGTGCTGTATTTCAAGCAGCTACCATGGTGTCTGGCACTTCTTGATGGAATGACTAGGAGTTAAAATCTTTCTTTTCTTTCTCTCTCTCTTTTACAGACAGGGTCTAACTCTTAGACTAGAGTACAGAGGCGCCATCATAGTTCACTGCAACCTCAAACTCCTAGGCTCAAGCGATCCTCCCACCTCAGTTTCCCGAGTAGCTAGGAATACAGGCGCACACCACCATGCCCGACTATTTTTTTTTTTTAAAGATGGGGTCTCACTATGTTGCCCAGGCTATGCCCAAACTCCTAGCCTCAAGCAATCCTCCCATCAAGGCCTCCCAAGGTGCTAGTATTACAGATGTGAGCCACTGCACCTGGCCAGTATTTCTTAAATAAATGTCCAAAGCCTAATTCTGCCTTCAGGTAGCATGACTTAAATTTAATCCTTCTATAAGACATAAAATATTTGTGAACAGCTACCATTTTTCTATTTTCTTCCCCCTTTCACCCCACTTTGTCCAAATTAACTTGTATTAAATATCAATGCTAAATGAGTATATATCAATACATTCTAGTTTGCTTTTAAAATATGGGTCCTTCAAACTATATTTAGGTACAATCTGATCACTAGATTGTAAACTCCATAAGGACAGGAACCATCTGGGACACCTAGGGTCTATCCTGGCACCTGGCACACAAGAGGCAAATACACCCTGCTCAGATCAGGTAAGATGTAATCAGCTTCTTTGGCAGCCATTCCAGAGTTGAATAGAGTGTGAAAGCTGAGCTTCATATACTATGGACACCCAATTACCCTAAACACGGAAAAAACTTGAACCAACTTCTTAAATGTACAACCATGGCCAAAGTCAAACTAGTGGACTGAGGAACTCTCTAACAATTAAAATCACTGTTCCAGATGACAGGGTAATTCTATTTCCACGTGGAACACATTCCAGACATTAAACTCCACTGGTCTCTTCAGTGGCACCTGCAAGCCTGTGAACAGTGCTGCAGGCAGGCTGGTCCTCCGGAAAAGAGGGATCATACCATTCTGACAGGGAGTGCTTGCCTGGTCGCACTCAATGCAAGTCACAGGGCTTGAATTAAAGTGCAGGAGCCCAGGCCGCGCGCAGTGGCTCACGCCTGTAATCCCAGCACTTTGGGAGGCCAAGGTGGGCAGATCACCTGAG
This sequence comes from Mandrillus leucophaeus, assembly GCF_000951045.1. Classification (NCBI taxonomy): domain Eukaryota; kingdom Metazoa; phylum Chordata; class Mammalia; order Primates; family Cercopithecidae; genus Mandrillus; species Mandrillus leucophaeus. The sequence goes on from NW_012102821.1 coordinate 88,561, forward strand.
GTTGGGAGTTTGAGACCAGCCTAACCAACATGGAGAAACCCAGTCTCTACTGAAAATACAAAACTAGCCAGGCATGGTGGCGCATGCCTGTAATCCCAGCTACTCGGGAGGCTGAGGCAGGAGAATCACTGGAACGCAGGAGGCGGAGGTTGCAGTGAGCAGAGATCATGCCATTGCACTCCAGCCTGGGCAACAAGAGCAAAACTCTATCTCAAAATAAATAGATAAATAAATAAATAAAGTGCAGGAGCCTCTAATCTTAAAATCAGAATCTTAAAATAAGCAGTTAGTCCAGTGAGTCATATAGACTTCCTCTTGCAACTAATCCCGGTTGGACATTTCACCTGAGAAGAACTAACTATCTAAGGCAAGGGTAAAATTAGGATCTACACCAGATGAGATCCTGTAGACTGCCCACCCACAACCCCTGTCTTCCATCAAGGCCCTACTCTAGGAAAGTAGTGCACACCACCAAAAGGTGGTGGTGGTTGGTTTTTTTGTTGTTTTTTGAGACAGAGCCCCGCTCTGTCGCCCAGGCTGGAGTGCAGTGGCCTGACCGTGGCTCACGGTTCACTACGACCTTTGCCTCCCAGGCTCCAGCAATCATCCCACCTCAACCTCCCAAGTAGCCGGGAATACAGGCACACACCACCATGCCCGGCTAATTTTTGTATTTTTTATAGAGACAGGGTCTCCCTATGGTGCCCAGGCTGGTCTAGAACTCCTGGACTCAAGTGATCCATCCATCTCAGCCTCCCACAGTGCTGGGATTACAGGCGTGAGCCACCACCCCCTACCTAGCAGAATGTTTCTGTCCAATGCTCAATGTTAAGACTTTTAAATTCTTTATCACTGCACTAAAAATGATAATGGTACTAAATTGGTAGCAATTTTATGTTGGTATGTCAAAGGCTACCTACTATTCTACTCTTATTTATATTTTTAAGTGTTTATTGACGTATTCATTTGTATTTCAATCCTGCCCTACGGGGGGTGCTACCAGGCACCATCACTCTGGTCAGTAAAGTGAGATGTGATTTGTGAACCTCCTGAAGGGAAGGGAGGAGTGCAGATGGAAACACCTGGCAGAGCAGAACACCAGTATCAATCCATGTCCTTACCTTCGAAAGCCAAATTTAAAAAGAAACCTGACTCCAGATCTAGATTTTTTTCCCTTTCATATTGGACCCAAAAGTTGTGTTCTCACTTATGTTCATCATTATAATTTCACTTCTATAAGCAACCTTTTTGAATAAAATGTAGGTTTGCGGAACAAGATAAGGGCTCTGTGTTTTAAGTATTTTGAGATGAAACAGAAGGCACATAGGTCAATCTGTTTTCACCATTCATCTTAACTAACATCATTCTTTAGGTGTTTACAGACGGATGGCTTGTATGCCTAGGATTACACATGAACTCCAGCCTAACAGCCATGGATAGCTGTCAATAGCAGGACCCGTATGCCATTTTTTTCACATATCTCTGCCCTAGCCAAGATGCATTATGAGCTGTGAGAGCCAAGGGGTATATATACCTTTTGAAAATACTAGTGGCAGACACCTAAGATGTCTTTAGAAAGGGTTTATCTGAAATTACAGGGGAATATTCGAACTTTTCAAAACCAAGTGCTGTGATATGTGGCCTAGACACTACCCTCCACGACTCCTCAGGATTGCAGGTAACACAAAATAGGTGACTGCAGATCAATTTGCCTAAGATAATTTTGTACACATTTGTCTATGATGTAAAAACGCACTACATGTGTAAATGAAGGCAGATGTTTCTTCACTATAACTTGTTTTCTATATCCAATTTTTTATCCATAAAAATTCAAGGACAATTCAGACACAGGTCCAGGCATGGATGGACTATTTTATTATCAGGTACAGTTAGATAGAGCAGAAACGTTACACTGTTAGGTTAATGCACTGCTCTGGCTCAGGAATTCTCAGGTGACTTCTTAGGGTAATATTCTATCAAGTGAACCAAGGCGCCTTCAGCACAAATGCATCTAAAAAGGGTAAGATACTTGCTCCCATTCTCTCTTCCTATCAGTGCCTAGAAGGAAGGAGAAAAGGGTAGGAAATAACTACTTACTATGTGAGAGTAAAACAGCTGATGGTAAAACCTGCCAACACATGTAGTCATGTGTGATTTAAAAGGTCTCAGCAGTGGGAGTCCCTCTCAAGGACAAACTGGGGTAGGAGAGCTCCAACTTGCCAGATTCTCCATTCAGAATTTCTGCCATTAGGGGCCTTGATGGATGGTTTGCTAAAGTTTACAAGCTATCGCAAATTTTCTAGTAACTTGCATATCAGGCCAGAGCTTGATTGTGGTAAGGTGTATCTCTTCAATAAATAATGCTTATGTTTTGACTTTCTATTAACAGGAACAACACTATTTACTAAGAAAATACAGGCTGAATAGATACCATGTATATTTCAAAAAGACACTACCCAGAGCTTCTCCTAAAAGAAATATAAAGCTAACTGTGAGATACCTTTAGGTTTCAGGTTTACAGGACCGAAATAGAAGTATTCTAGGGAAAAAGGGTGTAGTTTGATAGTCTAGGGCAGTGGTTCTCAAAATGTGGTCCTGGCACCACTAGCAGGAGCATCATCTGGGTATTTGTTAGAAATGTACATTCTCAGGCCTTTCCCCAGATCTCTGAATTAGATACTTTGGGGGTGGGGTCTTCTAGGTAATTCTGATGTCCACTAAAGGTTCAGAACCACTGGTCTAGGAAGAAGAAGGATGAAGGTAAAAAACATTCATTCATTAATATACCTCCATTGAGGTTCAAAAGGAAAAACATATATATCGTGCATAAACCTTGGGAAGAAGGCTCAATGGAATTCTCCCAGGTGCTAAAGGTACCAGCAGAGACCGAACGCCAAGCCTGACAAGCACTTAGCAGATTACACACCTGGGTATACTACAGAAGTTTAACAAAATAATTTATAACCCAGACGGTACATAAGGCCACCTTCTGACTTGGGCCTTTCCTGCCTACTAGTTAAAAAACAAAAAAAATTGTTTTTAATAAAGCCTAAGTCCATTTTTAGAGCAGTAATCTATCTAAAATGATCAGCTGGGTTTCAAGCTGGGTCCATAAAGTTCCTGAAGCCATATCCAAAATTCCATGTCTGTATGAATTTTTTTGGTGATGATGGGACATGAAGGGTAGAAGAGAAATATGGTCCACAGCTTCCCACAGATTTTCAGAGGGGAACTGAGTCCACACACCTTCCCACCACCACCAAAGTTAAGAACCACTGACCTGACCTGTGAGTTAATTTATGAGGTCAGCAGATGAAGCAGTTTATCACAGAGGAAGACTAAATGTTTGGGCTGTGGCGTCAACCAAAAAGGTTCATATTCCAGCTCAGCCACCGAATAAGTAACTTTAGGCAACTTACTCTAAGCCTGTTTCGTCCTCCCATGCTGTCTCTTAAGGCTGTAAGAAGTTAATGGGGAATCAGACATGTAAAATACCACAGTGTTTGGCACATGAGTACTCAAAAAATATAAACTTTATTGTAACAATATTACTACTTGACAAAAATGTACTGCTGGGTACATAATGCTTAGCAGTCTATCCATTTAACAACTGCTATTTGAAACATTGATAAAACCATTGTGTAACTTAAAATGGATACAGTTCAAGTTTGTTACTATGCTCTGTGAACTACTCAAAGTAGCAGTCTTAATTATTGCAGACATTAAGGTCACTGCCTCTGCTCTTCCTACAGCTCCCCTCTGTGTCTTCCATCACATCACTAACAGAAGGGCAAAACTGTCCTTTGTTACTCAAACACTTCCCGGCCTCTACTGCCATCACATTTACTTAAGAGAGTGACCTGTGAGTTGTAGGGCAGTAACTACTATGCTTTATCTTGGACTAAAGCACAGTTTTTAAGGCATTTTACTTACTAGGTGTAAATCTGAATTCATTCAACTGTAAAAAGTATTGTTACCTTTTGCTGATTCCCTGTTCATAACAAAAGTTAGCACTGAACAAGAGAAAGGACAAGAAACTGACAAGGTCCTGAGACAGTATATTTTATATACAGCGTGTAAAATTTGAATTTTTATTCTCCCCCATGAAAACAGACATAAGGTTACTAAATTCTAGCAACTACAGGCTTAAAAAGTAAACCAGAGAAAGAATAATCTCAAATTGTTGACAGTTTACCTCTTTCAGATGAACTTAAATGGAGAATGAGTATTTCATGCCATCCAAATTATATTAGTTACCAATTCATGATCTGAGGTTAAAAAAAACAAACTCAGTGTTTGAGTGTATGCTACATAGACACACTTCAAGCAAACAGCCACAGATTTTAATGCTACTAAGTACACTTTCTTTCATGCCTTCGGCTACTTAAATGACAAAACCAATGCAAAGACTAACCTTTCAGAGATTTATAGCATGGGAAACTTATAGGGAATTACCTTTTAAAAAAGTATTATGATGTAAAGGAAAGGATAAATGCTAAACAGATCTTCACCCAACAGGGTAGGCGCAAAGTCACCAATTTGCTTGGTTATTACAGAACCATTAACATGTTGCCTCAATCGATTTAGTCAGAATGTTTAAATGACACCCCAAAGGACTTTAAATCACAGAAATGTAGGCCTAGAAATACTCATTAATTTACATTCCAACTTTTACTTCACCGATGAAGACACTGAGGCTCAGAGAACTTAAGTGACCCACTGAAGGTCAAAAGCTATCTGACTCTTTAGGAGAGCCTGAAATGATTGAGATACTGCTGTATGTGGCTCATCGGCATTCAAGAATATCCAATTAATTCCAGGAAAAGCTAATTTTAGTTCACTATGGGCCTGGAACCCAGAAATAAACATACCTGTAGCCTAACAAACTTCACATGAAGACACAGCTATAAGATCAAGCCAGCTCTAATTCAGAGCCCAAAATTCACCCAACACTACATACATAAGAGGCCAGAAGCTATTTTAAGAAATACCTCTGCGATAAATAATAAATGAAAATAGCCAGATTGATACTTGAAGCCAGTGGTCCTCAACCTCTGGTGCACATCAGAATCAGTCTTCTTCCAAAATACATACACAAGGTGTCCGAATATGTAGGTCTACCTACTATAGTGCCAAATATCTGTACATCGAGGTTCTCATGAGCACTATGGTGTCAGATCTCTTGTTTCCAGCAAGTTCATTATTCTGCAAACATTACATACAGAGGTATATATTAGATTGGCCCTAGTAAGACTGTTAAGTTTCATCTCACAAGTGAAACCAGGCATGCACAGAAGGCATCATATTACACCACAACAGTAGCAGTATCAGTTTTTACTCTTAATCCAGTGAGGAAGAGGACAACTGAGTCACAGGACTTGAAGCACTCGAATTTTACGAAACAAAAAGGCCGGTAGCCACCTGCTTTCTAACCAGGAATTCAGGAACATCCCAAGTGTTTATGACACCAGGAAATGTATGAAGCAGAGAAAGTTTACATCATCTGCCCTTCTAGGCACGTGATGTAAGAGTGTTTTGGATAAGATATTAACTTTAGTAAGAGGATATTTTCCGTTTACATCTTCTAGAAATACCCCTTAAGTTTACACCAGGTGGTTAGAGGAAGATTCTGCAGCTCCCCAGGGCAATAGCAAAGAATGTTTCAGTGTTTCTGAGGAGCCTCATTTGCCTGATGCATGACTGTTAAAGGTACATTTCCCTACACGACCCTAAATCAGCTTTCACATTTGCATATTCCAGGTTTACTCAGGAATGCTCAACTTAAGAATCACAGGTGGTTGCTCGGTAAATCAAAGGCTCCCCAAAGATTAGGTTTTATAATGCTTCCCAAAATTTACAGCTCCATTTTGCCAGGCTGTTTGAATTCAGACGACTCCAAGTTGATCCCAAAATTATAAATCAAAGTATCTCAGAAGAGTATTATTCTATTTTAGCACTTTTATAGCTTACTCTATGCAACGTGAAGTGTTATTTCTATGCTTTCTATTTAAAAAAAAAAAAAAGAAAGAAAAGCCAGCAAGGATTTTAGCAGGACTTCTTTCTGCAGTAAACTCATCAGTTTTATTAAAATATCAAGTACTTTTTAGCCTAATTTAGACTAACAAATTTACATGCACAACACTGCCATCCCAAACAAAAGCTAAGGCGGATAAGCCAAGTGCATCCCCTCCTTTTAACATTAAACAGAACACACGTGCATAAACCGTGGCTAAATGATAAATTTTAATCACGTACAGGTCAGCTTTGATCCAATAACAGATAAATTTAAGAGTCATATCTTTGGAGTCAGTCAGATCCCAGCAGTTCCAGTCCTGGCTCAGATACAATTGGGGTGTGATCTTACGCAAAGTACCCTGCTCTCTCCGGGCCTCAGTTTCTTCATTTGAGAAGACTGGAGGTGTTAATAGTGGCTGCCTCTTCTCTTTGTCGTGAGGACCAAAGGAGATAATGACTGCTAAGCACCTCCACAGTGCCTGGCACACAGAGAGCAAGCACTCCATTAACGTTAGCTGTTGTTCTTAGTTAGGAGGACCGCGTCCCCTCCCAAGTCCCCACCACAAATCCAAAACACACAAAGCAAAACTCTTTAACAGGAAACACAAAGAAAGAGCTTTAATTCTACAAGGTCCCTCCGACTACAGGCTCTTCATCCTCCAGTTCCTCAAATGAATGAATGAACGCCTAGGAGTGGCTCTGCAAATAGCTGTCTCTTAGGAATCACCTTTGCCGACTTTAAGATAACTGTCTTTCACCATCAATTAAACACCCACAAGTACACCCAGAGCGAGGCACAACAGTCATGCAAATTTCAGCGGAGACACCGAGTCCGGGCGAGTCCTTGATCCCCACAGGCAACCTCCATTCATTCTCCACGCCCCTCTACCCCGACCCCTCTCTTTAAGTTCTAGGACCAGCCCTACCCTCGCGACCCTTCCCCTCCCGCCAAGGGTCTCTACCGTGCCCTCCGCACCTAGCGTGAACCTGTCACCCCACCAAGTGAGGGGCTGACGAAGGGGCCCACCTCACCCCTGCCCGAGGGACCGAGGCCCGGGGTGCAGCCGTCCCCTCGGGCGCCAAGGAGAGGCGAAGTGCCCGGTCCGGCTCGTCTCTCCTCCCCAGAGACCCGCCAGTCCCGGCCGGGCCCGCCGGAGATAGCGCGTAATAAGAGGGAGGGGAGAGCTCTCCGACCCCCCCCCTTCCCCGGGATCCCTACCAAGCAAGTGAGCCTCTTGCTCCAGCTCCTCCGAGCCTCCCCGACTGGAGGCATGGTGCCGAGGCTGCCCCAGGAAGCCCCCATAAAAAGGAGGGGGAGACACCCCCATACTCACCCACCGTCTCCTCCCCCTCAGCTGTTTACCTCACAGTCCCTCCAACCTACAGGGCGCCGCCATCTTGGACGTACAGCACCTCCCCCGTCGTGAAAGGGCCAAGGCCGTCGGCGGCCTCCGCCACGAAAAAGAGTCCCCCTCCAGCGCTCCCCTCCTTCTCGAAAGGAAGGACAGACGGCCGCGCTCGGCAACCTCGCCGGAAGGAAGAGGCTCTCCCACTCATAACTCACAATGGGGGTTGGACGAGAAAAAAAAAGCAAGGAGGGTTTTAATGGAAGGGGGCGGGGCCAGGCGGAAGGATCCCGAAAGGAGGCTGCGAAGAGATCTTGTGACTCCGCGAAGGAGGCAAAAAGAAGGGCCGGCGCGGCGGGAGGAGCCAAGCGAGAGCCCAAGGGGCGGGGCGGGTGGTCACGTGACTGGCGGGCGGAGGGACACGGCGGAGAGGCGTAAACAAGCTGGAGGAGGCTGGGTGTGGTTCGAGCGCCCTCCCCTTTGCACCCCCCGAGTCGTTTCTGCCCTTCGCTTGCCTGGCGACCCCCGAGGGTCTCTCTGTGGGCGGCCACAGAGCAGCGATCCTGTTTCCCAAGGAGCCGCTGGGGCCCGCGTGGGTGAAGGGCCTACTTGGGAGCCTTGGAGTTGCGGCTCACCTAGGAAGGGGCGGAAAGCTGGGGGCCAGGGCAGCCCTCCTTCCTGGGCTGAACATTTGCAGAAACCCGCCTCCGGGATTGCGGGGGACCGCCCTGGCGTCTGCCTGCAGGTAGCTCACACTTCACACCTAGTCATGACATCTAGGGAAAACCAGCCCTAGTAGGAGGCAACTTGAAAATCAGAAGGCCTTATTGCGTTTCCTGCTGAAACAAGGCTTTAGGTCCTCCAAGCCTCAGTTTCTTCCTCTGTGAAATGGGCATAATGACATCTGTGACGTGAAGAATCAAGGAGATGAAGTATGGACAGCGTTTAGTCCAGAGCCCTGCGCCTAGTAAATGCTCACTCACTAGGTAGGTGGCCGTTATTGCGAGCCTGAGTATGATGGGCTCCATCCAGCACGAACACGAAAGCTCTGGGAGAGGAGGCAGAGCGAGATGCAGTCGAACTGTGGCATATGAAAGGCATTTTGAAGGAGTAGGCATCAGGCTGGGTTTTAAAGGAAAGGTAGGTTCTATGAAATACTAGGTTGGTGCAAAAGTCATCACAGTTTTTGCCATTAAAACCGCTATGATTTTTGCACCAACCTAATAGAACCAGGCGAGGCGGCTGGGGAGAGGCTATTCCAGGCAGAGGGAACCAAAGGAGCAAGAGCCTAGGGACGAAAAGGTGCTGGGTGGGTTATGGGACTAACAGGTTTTGTCATGGGAACCAATTGGGTCACAGTGCGGGGCAGCCATAGTTAAGGGGGGCCAGATGTGTCAGTAGCCAGCACCGTGGCTGTTGTCAGAATTCGGAGCAGGCCCTGGATGGTACTGGGTAGGGCCGCCGCTGGTCAGTATAGGGCCTTGGTGAGACTTAGAAAAATGGCACCCCTGGGCTGTGTTTTGGCCCCTGTCCACCAGCCCCAAACCCTCCTGCGCCCTTGAGCAGTGAACAACCTTTATAAACATAGGTCTAGAGCCATGAAGGCTTAGGAGGGAGGTGGAAATTGAGCTGTTTCCTCTGTTCTAACACAGTCGCTGGGGGGAAGCTAAGAGTTCTAGATTCAAACAGACCAGAGTTTGAATGTAGGTTTCATCATACTAACTGGATGAGCCTTAGTCTCCTTACCTGCAACATAGGGCTAATAACAATGGTAGCTCATGGGGATTTGGGGTGAATTCAGTGAGACATTAAGCTCTAAGTGGCACAGAGCCTACTCCAGTTAATGTTATTTTTGATAACTGTTACGTGCCAGCTGTCAGCATTCATCACTTCCAGAAACGGATCCACCAAACACTAAATTCTTCTGTGTCACCACCCGAGCATAGTCTGCATGGGGTCCAGAGATGGAATGGTCGAGGGAAATGGGGAAGGATCTGGGTTCTCTCAGTTCCACGAATCTGCAAACTACTTCACAGAAACAAACTCGTCCCCTTGCATTCACACCAGGGCAGGGATTCACATGTCTTCAGAGATTTCTGAGACCACCAGTGATGAGAGACCTAAGGAGGAGGGCAGGGGGAGCAGCGCTGCTCTGGAGCTCTGACCCAGGAAGTCCCCCAGACCCTGACCTTCCTTGGTTCCATGACCTCACCCTGCAGGAATGCGTTCTGCCGTGGAGGAGAGCAGCCATACGCAGAGCTCATCAACTGCTCGCTCTGCAGGGGGCCATAACCACATTGTCACTGTTTCTACACTGTCTGGAAGAAGAATGGTCATTGTTATCTCATTATGGACCACCAGTGGCTTGCTAGAAGAGGCCGAAGATGACAGGCAAAGACAGCTCTACCACCATCTTCCGCCACTTACCAGGCTGGGCCACCAAGCTGTTTTCTACTTCTCTGGGGTTGATTTTTGTCGTTTGCTTAACAGACACTATTCAGACCACTACCTTCCACACAGCACCCTGGAGCCTCCCTGTGACGGGGCTTCCTGGCTCGCCTGTCTGAGCAGGAAAGGGCTGAGCCCTGCGTAGGCAGGCATGCTGACGGGATGCACGTGGTGGGGGACATCTGCTGCATTTGGCTGTGTGACATCTCCCCCTGGCCTTCTGAATAGGTGAACCGCCCTTCCTCGATTCTTTCAGTGCTGATGGTCCTCACAGTCACAGTACCAGCCCCAGGCCACAGCAGGTGGACCAGGCCTGGCCAATCTGAGATGCCCATCATGGAGGTTGTTGAAAGAAAACTTAAGTTCAATGAGATGAAATTTAATTGAGCAAAGAAAAAAGAGAGAAAGAATTCACGAATGAGGCAGCCTCCAGAATCACAGCAGATTCAGAGAGACTCTAGGGGTCAGAACAAATTTATAGACAAAGTACAGTGGCCTGGCGCAGTAGCTCACTTCTATAATCCCAGCACTTTGGGAGGCCAAGGCAGGTAGATGGCTTGAGGTCAGGAGTTCAAGACCAGCCCGGCCAACGTGGTGAAACTCTGTCTCTACTAAAAATACAAAAATTAGCCGGGCATGGTGGCAGGCACCTACAATCCAAGATACTTAGGAGGCTGAGGCAGGAGAATCACTTGAACCTGGGAAGTAGAGGTTGTAGCGAGCTGAGATTGTGCCACTGCACTCCACCCTGGGCAACAAAGTGAGACTTGGTCTCCAAAAAACAAACAACAAAAAAACAAAACTAAAGTGACGTATAGGAGTCGGAAGTGAGGTACAGAAACAGTGAGATTGGTTGCAGCTCGGCGTTTGCCTTATTTGAACAGTTTGAACACTCAGCAGTCTGTGAGTGGTTGAAGCATGGCTGCTGGGATTGGCCAATACTCAGCTATTGTTACAGGTGCATACTACTAAGTTAAGTTTTCAATTTTGCGTGCCTGTTAAGCGGGGTTACTGTTCGTCCACAAGGACTCAAATATATAAGTACGGAGTCCTTCTCAGGCCATATTTCGTTTGCTTTAACAAGCAGACATGGTTGGTCTAGAGTGGACCTGTGACTTGAGCTGGACTAGAGTGCTCCTCTGGGTCTTTAGAGATGGGTGTTCTTTTTCAAAAAAGCAATTTTTCTCTTTCCTTTGGGGTCACTAAACTGCGATGAGGAAGCTGTGGCCTCTCCCTTCCCCTGTCCTACAGCAAGGTGTGTGACAAGTCGAGTTAAAGAGTGAAAGAGACAGAAACGGAGATGGAAAGAGAAATTCATGCTGCTATCTTCTGCATTTCCAGAGTCCCTGAAACCAGCTTTGCCCTGGCCTTCCAAGTTCCATGAAGTAATAACTATTTTGGCCAATGCTAGTTTCATTGGATTTCTGTCCCTCATAAACAAAAGGCCTTCTGAATGTTGTGGGATTCAGAGGCCTTTAGAAGGACACCACCAGTCAAAAATATTTCCCACTCTGTGCCCGAAGTTCATCCACTTGAATTGCTTTTTGGCTTTAGCTTTCAGCTGTCTGTGCGGCAACCTCCTGGCCAGGTGCCCTGCCATTAGTGGGCATCCCCTACAGGATGGGGTCTGAGCTTCTGCTGGTAGTCCCCAAGGCCCTCTGCAGCCCTGGCCTCTCTAGTGCATCAGTTTCCCCTTGCTGTCTAGCACCGTGTCCTCCAGTACCAAGGAACGCCCAGAGGCTTCACACTGCCCTTCGTTGGCTCAGGCCGTCTCCTCTCCTTCCGCACCAGATGGCCTCTGCAGCCTGTGCTGGTCATTCTCCATTTGCCCTTCTCTGTCTGGACTCCCCTCTAAGCCACACCTGCTAAGCATGTCCTCTCCCTCCTCTTGGATTTCACCAAAGTGCGGCAGGGTCAGGTGAGCAAGGAAGAGCCTTCCCACCTGGCCTGGCCTGGCCTGGCTGTGATGCACAGCTCCTGCTGCGTGGCCTGTCTCACCCGTGCTGTTAGTAATGGTTCCCCTCACTCACTCTTCACACTCAGAGGTGATCACAGATCCCCACAGCTCACTAGTCTTTAGGTGCTTCAGCACGTGTTTTTTTCTCTGAAGCTGCTCACACCTGTCTTTTTAATTATCCCTTGGAGGGTGCTACTGTTTCCCGCCAGGATCCCAACTGCTACAACCCCTTCTTAGAGAATCTGCCTTCAGCCCGGGCTACTCACTGTGAATCAAGCCAAACACACACACACACACACACACACACACA
>NW_012102821.1:102031-103285 GCF_000951045.1 Mandrillus leucophaeus
CTGCCGCAGTCTTCTGAGTAGCTAGGACTACAGGCGCCCACCACCACGCCCGGCTACTTTTTTTTGGTATTTTTAGTAGAGACGGGGTTTCACTGTTTCACTGTGTTAGCCAGGATGGTCTTGATCTCCTGACCTCGTGATCCGCCCGCCTTGGCCTCCCAAAGTGTTGGGATTACAGGTGTGAGCCACCGCACCTGGCCAATCCCAGCACTTTGAGAGACCAAGGCAGGTGACCTCCTGGAAACCAGGAGTTCAAGACCAGCCTGAGCATCATAATGAGACCCCATCCCTACAAAAAAATTTTAAAAATTAGCCAGGCTTAGTGGTTCGCACCTGTAGTTCCAGCAACTTGGGAGTCTGAGGCGGGAGGATCACTGGAGCTCGGGAGTTGGAAGCTGTAGCGAGCCATGATCCTGTCACTGCACTCCAGTCTGGGCAACAGAGTGAGACTCTGTCTCAAAAAAAAAAAAAAGGCTTAGAATAAATCTTTCAAGACTTAGGCTAAGACTAAGGCTAAGTGGGAGCAGTGTCAGGGGCCAAGAGCTACTCTTGCTGCATGGCTCGGTGTCCATGGTAGCTCAAGCGCCCACAGGGCTGGCCGCCATCTTGGTTTGCTGTTATTCCAACAATTGGAGTAAAATTTATTGTCTCACAGTTCTAGAGGCTAGAAGTCCAAGATCAAGGTGTCAGCAGGGTTGGTTCCTTCTGAAGGCTTGGAGGAGATTTGGTCCCTGCCTCTCCCCCAGCTTCTGGAGTTTGGCTGGCCATCCTGAGGCTCAACCCCTCCTCCTGCTTCATTCCTTGGCTTGAGATGCATCACACTGTTCTCTGCCTTCATGTTCACACGACATTCTCCCTGTGAACTTGTCTCTGTGTCCAAAATTTCCCCGCATTATAACTACACTAGTAACATTGAGTTGGGAGCACACCCTATTCCAGCATGACCTCATTTTAACTAATTACATCTGCAGCGACCTTATACGTAGTCACATTCTGAGGAACTGCAAGTTAGGACATCAACATGTCAATGTTTGGGGGAATAAATTCAGCCCACAACAGGTCCCAAGGGCTGAGTTAGTCACATTATTATCCATGGTTTGTGCAGGGGCCCTCTCTAATTTTTATACTTGCATTTGTTTGTTCCCTTTTTTTAATTTTTAATTTTTATTTTTTTCTTGAGATGGAGTCTTGCTCTGTCGCCCAAGCTGGAGTGCAGTGGCACAATCTCAGCTCACTGCAACCTCTGCCTCCCAG
>NW_012102821.1:108018-109237 GCF_000951045.1 Mandrillus leucophaeus
AAAAAAAAAAAAAAAAGAAAACCTTCCTCACACTGAACCAGCCAGATTCTCCTTCTTGAGAATTTGAACTGAGAGACCCCAGTTGAAAATTTGAACTGAGAGACCCCAAGACTGAGATACATTGTGTTGGTGGAGGATTGCAACTTTACACAGGTGCAGGGGCATCATTCAAACTGCTGTAATCCAGGAGAGGCAGATCACTTAGAAAACACCTCAAACAGGTGCCTTCAGGGGTTGTGCAATAAGATGGGACTGTGCTGGTCCCTGGGGGGATAATATGGAGTTGGACCCAGCTGTGGCCATCAGCAGCACTCTGGACAGCAGAGGTTAAGCAGGAAGAGCTACTAGGAGCCTTGCTGAGGAAGCCGGCATGCCCAGACCGGCAAGGAGCAGCTGTGGCAACAGAGAGGAAGGAGATCTGCAGGACTAACCCATTGCCCAGGAGGCCTGCTTGGGTCTGGAAGATGCCCCTGTATCTTTTCAATAAATTCCACTTTTTCACGCCTGTAATCCCCACACTTTGGGAGGCTGAGGCAGGAGGATTGCTTGGGGCCAGGAGTTCAAAACAAGCCTGGGCAACATAGCAAGACCCCATCTCTTAAAAAAAATGAAAATTAGTCAGACACGGTGGCATGCAACTGAAGTACCAGCTACTTGAGTGGCTGAGGCGGGAGGATCACTTGACCCCAGAACATTGAACCTGCAATGAGCCACGATCTTGCCACTGCACTCCAGCCTGAGTGACTAAGTAAGACCCTTCCTCTAAAAAGTAAAAATAACACACACAAAAATTCCACTTTTACCTGAGCTAGAAGATGTTCGCTTCTGTTCCTGACAACCAACACCACCATGGAGGCTGGAGGTGGCCAAGAATGCTTTCCTTTCTCCGTCACCCAGATCATACCTGTTCTTCCTCCAAGACTCAACTCCAATGTGATCCCCCCCAGGAAGTATTCTTGGGACCCCCAGGATGGCACTAAAGGCCCCTGCCCTGAGCCCACTACCCCTTCCAAATGCACACCTCCATTCCTTCCACCACACCGCCTGCTTACTCAGGTTGTGCTTATGGGCCTGTCTCCCAAGCTCTTAAGAACTCTGCTACCCCCAGGAGGTAGGATGGATAAGAGGGCCCTTGAAACCTCTACTTCAAGGTCAAAAGACAGGAACAGGCCAGGCTCGGTGGCTCACACCGGTAATCCCAGCAGTTTGTTGTTTGTTT
>NW_012102821.1:110602-111607 GCF_000951045.1 Mandrillus leucophaeus
GTGCAGTGGCACAATCTCAGCTCACTGCAACCTCTGCCTCCCAGGTTCAAGCAATTCTCCTGCCTCAGCCTCCCGAGTAGCTGGGATTACAGGCACAAGCCACCACACCTGGCTAGTTTTTGTATTTTCAGTAGAGACGAGTTTCACCATGTTGGCTAGGCTGGTCTTGACCTCCTGACCTCAAGTGATCCGCCCACCTCGGCCTCCCAAAGTGCTGGGATTACAGGCGTGAGCCACCATACCCGGCCCTGTTTGTTCCCTTTTATCTTAATTGCCCACATCCAGTTTCCTCTTTGCACATAAGCAACCATTGCCATGCATATCATGTGTATCCTTTGGTCTGTATGTTTCCTTGCAAAATGTATATGTGTGTAGTTTTAATTTATGTAAGTGGAATTATGTTATAGGTGGCAATCTGTTTCTTACTTTTCCCCCCATTCAACATCGTTATGAAGCTCCATCTAGCTGCTGAGAATTGTTCTGTAATGTGAACCTACCCTAATCTACTTTCCACTCTCTCAGGGATTGACACCCGCAGTAGCACCAGAAGTAACATTGTGATAAACATCACTGTACACTATACACTATACTCTATGCACTGTACACTGCACACTATATATACTATGCACTATACATTGTACACTGTACAGTATGCACTATACACTATGCACTATGCACTGCACACCATACACTATACACTATGGACTATACATTGTACACTGTACACTATGCACTATGCACTATACATTATGCACTATGCACTATACACTGCACTATGCACTATACACTATGCACTATGCACTACACACTATACACTATGCACTATACATTGTACACTGTACACTATGCACTATACATTATGCACTATGCACTATACACTATGCACTATACATTATGCACTATGCACTACACACTATGCACTATGCACTACACACTATGCACTATACACTGTACACTATGCACTATACATTGTACACTGTACACTATGCACTATACATTATGCAT